>NC_091293.1:47850806-48048306 GCF_038502225.1 Cherax quadricarinatus
GCAAATTTTATACTATTTCTCTGTTTAGATTTAGCTAACCTTACCTATCCTATGATAATATTAACAGTGATATATTACAGGCTTTAATAACTGCTACTGTATAACAAAAAATCTGCCCTCAAGCAGTGTAAGGGCTAGAGTCACTGCATGTGTAACACACACACATGATGAATTGGCGCTTATAGGTCACAAAAAAAATGCCTTGTTCAAGTTCAGTCTGTGTGGCACTATTCATAATGACATTTTTGAGTATAAAAATATTCACAACAAATAGCCAGCAAGCTGCAGGTTCAATTACATTAATCAATAATGCTTTAAGTTTATATTTTACTCAGAGACATCTCTAAAATTCGATTGAAGTTACAGGTGATAATACACCTATTTTAATGTAAAAATAAATTACCTTTGATATTTAAAAAACTGAAGTGTCATAGAATTTCAGAGGGCAGATTTAACTAAACTGGTTTCTATTCACAGGCTGAGCACATGCTGGATTCCTATAGTACTGTACAAGTTATTTCACAATAAAATCTACTGAGCTTTTTGCAACTATGCTTTATACATGATAATGCTTCTTGAAATGGGCATGCATTGTGCCAAGAATGTCAGTTATCCACCAATATTGGCAATATATACTATGTCACACTAAAATATGTAGTTCATTTTTTTTTGTATCTCATTTTATAACTAGGAAATGTTTGCATTTTTCTATTTGCTCAAAATAAAGCAAGTTTTAATTTTGCATACCAGAAGCAGTTGTGATAACTGTCAAGTTAATAGGGAATATGGACACATTTGTCACTTATTAAGTAATAATGCACATACATAACATATAATACCTGTCGGCTCAAAGTATAAAGCACAATTATGATAATTACCATCAATTAACTCTATCACTCCTATAAAAGCACTACACCGATCTGTATTTTTTCCATAAAACACACTATATCTGATTAAAGCACTACATCAAACATAAAATCTGATACAGAAATTTCTCAGTAATTCATATGACTTTCATTTTGTCTGGAAAAAGGCTGGCAGAAATTCCTTAACCACCTGCTTCACAAAAACATTTATCATAGGACATCCTTCTTTCTTAGATCACAATCTTTAATGGGTACAGTACTTAAATTTTATTTTTTACTCCATCTAAGATAAAGGATGGATCCTATTCAAATTTGAGCTGACTTGGCTGCGGCAATACACAGAGCTGTTCTAACATTACACATGGTAAGTAGGATTGGTGGGTCATGCTAGGTCATTATAAAAACAAATTCTGCTATTCTTTACCCAGGGAGACTTGAGACGTACACAAAAGCCTTGACACTTGCTGCTAGTAATGTTTTCTGGTAATAAAATGAAAAATATCTCAAAAGTATTCTTAGTGTTTCTCACATTTAAATAGTTCCATCACATTACTGTAAAATAAATCAAACATAATAAAGTTAGGTTTAGCCAAAAGTTTTAGAATTGGATATTATAATATAGTATTGTACTATGTACTCAAAGACATGGAAAAACTATCATTACTGTACACAACTGATTACTTTTAGAAATACAGATATGAAGATAACTCTGTTTTTCTTTGCTTTTTGACCGAAGACTTAAGACATAATTGAAGTAGTACGCAACAACCCCGTATATTGGAAATGAAACCAGATGATGTTTTGGTTCATCTATAACAGTTGTCAACTTATTAGTGATAATGCTCCAGGAGAAACAAATGTCATTTCGTTTTGCCTTCAGTTAGTAAGTTTGTTGTAAATTGTTTCTTAGACAGTACTGTGACTTACCTTCATTAATGCAGTACAGTTCAGTGTTACAAAACAAACTTAATTTTGATGAAGCTGAGCAACAGTCTGCATAATATTCAAATACAGTATCTCTTTTATTCATCAAGTATACAAATTACTGTAATTACAGCACCATGTATGTTTTTTGCACTTTTAACTGTGTATATATGAGATTATTGATATCTGAGTCTGTCTTATAAAACAAATGCACTATGCTATATAATTTTCCAAAACACTGGAAAATAAACTTTTGGCCGTTTATCACTTAATTCAGCCTTCGAACAATTTAATTTTAGCATATGTACACGAATAAATGTTTGATTTGGAACTAAATTTGAAAAAATGTTTGTGTTCAATCTCCTATAGAAATGTGACTTCCTCTTTGTATGCCAGAGAAAAAATTATGCAAGCAAGATAAAGAATTTTTTGGATTTGTTTAGGAACCATTTAAACTGTTTAAACCATAGAGTCAGTATTCCATAAAATCAGCATTGATATTTGTACATATAGGGTTATATTGGACTAATGTACATTTTAAATTTTTATTAAAAATATCCATGTTATGGTGCCATAATAACAACAATACTACCTTCTGTGAGGTGTTGATATATTTGTTGAGTTCATATTTGCTTTGCTCATTGTGATATTTTTATCCTCACCTAATTTTGTGCACTTGTATGCTTTTGATATGTGAATAATATGGCAAACCAAATATCCTATTATAAAATATACAAATTACTGATTTATTATACATATGCTATGGAAGCATTGCTCCATTCTGACAAAATCTAGTTACAGATATGCCATAGTGAATAGCATTTGTTATTTTTAATGAATTTTACTTTTATTTTTTTTTTGTCATGACTAATATGTAGAGGCAGCTTCAATGGAAATAAGCCATTTTGTCTGACTTTTTTGGGTTATCCTAGGTTCTTTACACATATGCTGCTATATATGTAACTGTTTTCGTGTATACCTGAATAAACTTTCTTAACCTTCTCTGGAGCTTGCAATAAGCATTAATCAGTCAGACTCAACCCACTTTAATACAGAAAATAAGTTAATTATCTTTATACTGCAATTAATTCAAACATCAGCTGGACATTAGTACTGTTATGATGTAGGATATCCAGCTTATATCTTCATTTCTTTCCCCAAGAATATAAGAAATGTTTATCATAATCTAATATAGCTGGTTCATAGTGCAATTTATTTCAAAGATAGCCAGTCTTGGCTTCTTACTCTAAAAGTTACTATTTCATAAATTTCAGTTTGATTGATTTCTTGACTAAGTTGGTTTAGCACTTTCAAAATGCCTAGCCATGCTAGGTGTCCTAGTGGCTCCTTCTGTAATTAGTATTTTATAACATGTAAACCACAAAATACCCAAAACCTGTAAACCCCACATTGTAACCATTATAGAGAATAAACTTGAATTGAATTGAATAATTAACAGAAGTTGAATACAGTACTGCAGATCATAATGGTCGGTATATTATTATCCACTAACACCTGAATCTTTGACTTCTTTCTTTTTACCATCAATCATCCAAGTGGACTCAGCTTTACTTATGGGTAGAGGGACATCACTAAGCCAAGGGCTTCCTGTCCCTAACACAAGCACAGTATACCATGCCTTATAAACAGAAAATAAAATATCGGTTATATAGTGTTATGGTGTATGAGATTCTGGCTTTCTAAATTATTATAATAAAAATATTAATACTAGAATTAAATAAATTCCTCTTTATTTTTGGAACAAATTCCCAAATCTTAAAATAAAATAAACTTACTCAGAATGTCTTACTGTTTAAGACACACACAATAATGAAGTGGTCATTTGTCTTCAAAAAAATAATGTATTAAGCTCAGTAAATCATTATTGTAATATGAAGACATATCAGCTTACGATATACATTTTACATCGGGGTATCTGGACGTTCTCTAATCCACTTCTCAATCTTGGGAAGTTTAACAACTTTTTCGACTAGACTTTTGAGTCGAGGTACTGCTTCCAAGGAGCCTTCATGGTGAGAGCTGAGCTGACTCAGGTAACAGGCAGCAAACACATCAACCCATGTCATCTGTTAAAAGGAAGTGTAGCTGTAAAAATCTTTTAAATCATTTGAGCAATCATGTATACAGTACAGATGCTCCTCGCTGTATGATGGTTCGACTTTAAAATTTCAACTTTAAGATGGTGTTAGGCACATACTGAAGTCAAAATATCACCATCATGCAGTACTGCACATTTATTGATAGGATAAACTTGCAGTTATTTATTTATTTTTCAATACTGGTATTTAGTTACAGTAATGATTTTTTATTTACTCAGTGACAGTAGTTATTTATTTACTTATTTACTTCATATACATATTCATATTCGACTTAGGATAATTTCAACTCACGATGGGTTCATCAGAACGTACAGTAACCCCATCTTAAGTCGAGGAGCACCTGTATATTGTGTGCAAAATGCCTTCATTCAGAATTTTTCCACAATGTTTTTATCATTATTATGCAAATAATAACAGTTCTAGTAATGTTTATTATGTACAGTAAATATTATTTTAGCATGATCCTTTATTGTACAAATTTCTTAAGTTTAAGTAAAACTCTCAAGAGATGTTCAACTCCCCTCTTCAAGGGGGGCTCCTTGGCGTGGTGAAGAGGCTCTTGGTCTGAGGAATTAGCCCTGTCGGTCTTCTTCCTCAGACCGACCCGACTTACCCCCCATTCTCCCCTCCCCCCCATCCTCCCCATCCTCCCCTTTTTCCATTCCTCCTCCTCCTCCTCACCCCTCCCTTTTGCCCTTCCTCTTTTTGGCCTTCGGGATTTCTCCCACAGGCGCGCTAGTTCCTAGGTAGGGGAAAGGACACCGGGGTCCATCCCATTCCGTTGAGGTTCTTGGCGGTGGCGTAGTTTGCCGTGGAATCTGGATTGCCTAGGGATGTCCCGATCCCTCTCCGGTATCCCGGAGTAGCTTTGGGTGTCTTTTGGGCGACGGGTGTATCTCTGGAAGCCACCTTTCGGATTCCGGGGGTGGTGGCCGAAGGAGGTATGCTTTGTGGCGGATATCCGGCCGCCCTCTCTTTTGTCCACCGAGGTAGCTCGGCAGATGTGAGGTTGCTATCCCGGATTGCTGGTTTACTGGCATGAAGGGTAGGGTATGGCACGGGTTCCATGCTGCATCTGCGCTACTAGCGGTGTTGAGGTCCTCTTGGGCGCGGAGGGAGATTTCCGGCCCTTTCATTCCTCCTGGGAACTATTCCTCCCCGCTCCCCCCTTTTTTTATTCTTTTTTTTATTTTTATTTTCTTTTCTTCTTTCTTTTTTTTTCTTAAAAACAAAAAGCAAAGGAGTAACCTAACCATGGCAGCCCTAGTCCATGAAACCACTACCCCCGGGCCCCTTCTTGATACCGCACCCCATTCTGACCCTGCCTTGTGTTTAGACCACTCTTCGGACACTCCTGATGCCCCTGTACCTCTTGCTGGTGCTGTTTCCTCACCCGCTTCAGGTACCGGGGCTTCGACTGACTCCTTCGATTTGTCTGAACTCCGCTCTCCTTTGACTATGCTTCCGGCTTCTCCCTCTACGGTACGGCAATTTTCGAATCGCCCGCCCATTTCATGCCGGACCAACTCCGGTCCTACTCCTAAACGCCAACGTCAATCTCCTGATGATGCTCCTTCGTTACCTTCCCATTCTACTCGGAAAAGACCGACACGTCAAGCACTCCCTCTCCACGCTCAGTTTCGGACCACACAATGGACTAAATTCTTTACTTTAAGACCAACTTCTTCTTCTGCCTACCTTTCTGACCATAGTATTGGCAAAGCGCTCCTGCGTCATGTTGGCAGAGATATTTCATTTCACGCTCTCAAGAGCGGTACGCGCATCGTCACTGTCCAGAATGCTACCCAAGCTCATGATCTTTCTCTCCTTTCGAATATCGATACTACTCCTATCACTATTGAAAAACATCTTTCTCTCAATTCTTGTAGTGGTACTGTCATTCTGCCCCATACCATAGTCCAACAGAATTTCCAGTCATGTGGCAATGACATTTTTGAACAGCTGGAACTCCAGGATCTCCCAATCCTCAAAGTAGACACTTATGTCCTTCCTGCCCGGGGGCGGAGACGTTACCCTTGCAATGTGGCTCGTTTAACTTTTGACAGCCGAGAACTCCCGTCCTCTGTATATGTCGCGGGACATCGGTTACAAGTTCGAAAGGTGATACCTACACCGCAACAATGTAGAAATTGCTGGCGTTTTGGTCACCCAGCGAAATATTGCAGATCTATGGCCGAATGCCCAGTCTGTGGTGCCGACGACCATTCTAATACATCTTGCAGTCAACCTCCATCTTGCCTTAATTGTAATGAAGCTCACCCTTCGTACTCCCGCCGTTGCCAGGTCTACTTAAATGAACGTGAAATCCGTTGCCTCAAAGAGGCAGAAGGTCTCCCTTATGCTATGGCAGTTACTCATCTCCGCCTCCAAGGGAGACTACCCCGTGTTTCTTATTCTCGTGTTTCCAAACATCCCCCCACTTCTGGGGTCCCATCTTCTGCAGCCTCCTCTGTTGTTACCCCTCCCATAGCCACTACGGCATCTAATCCTTTTGCTGTCCTTGGCTCTGACGTCCCGACTACAACTCAGTCTGTTCTCACATCTTCGCGTCCTTCCTCACAAGCCCCAGTATCGACAAGACCTCGTACGACACCTAATACCAATCGCCCCTCTACTCAGAAGTCCAAAAAATCCACATTGCTCAAATCTTCTTTGCCCCTTCCTTCCCTTCTTCCACCTCCACACTTTACCTTTCCAGTCTCTGTACCTAGTTCTTCCCCTCTCTCTGGCTCTATTACAAGTGTGGAGATTCACCCTCCTCCTCGTACTATGCCTTCCACCCCCGTCCCCTCCCAAGTTTCTCCCTCTTCTGCCACCTCCCAGGTTTCTGCCTCTTCTGTCCCCCCCCCACACTTCATCTCCAGTCCCTTACACTTTTCCCTCCCCCTCTACTTTGGTACAGTCCATTACTGTCCCAATCTTTACTCACCCTCCTCCTCCTATCTCCAATATGGTCTCCCATACATCTTTGAATTCAGAAACACTTGAAGCCATTTCAGAATATATTGCAGAGACTAAACCTTCAATGGACACTGATTCACTTCCTGTTCCTTCTCTTCCCTCTCCTCCATCTTCACAACCCCATTCTTCGCAACGCTCCGTTCCTTCGCTACTTGAACATCTTCCAATGCCACCACACGTTGACTTTTCTAACCCCTCTAGTCCGTAGGTGCCTTTACCTACAGATTCCTGATATTTTCTTCATCGCCAATCATGGCCTATTTACAGTGGAATATCCGCGGCCTCAGGGGTAATCGGGGTGAGCTTCAGATGTTGCTTTCCAGGTTTTCCCCTGTTGGTGCTTGCTTACAAGAACCAAAATTACACTCGGCTGTTTTCCAACCTATCTCAGGCTATAATTTATTGTATTCTTCGGATCCTTTCTCAGATGGGACCTTTAATGAAAGTGCCCTTCTTCTACGCAATGATATTCCGTACTGTCAACTATTTGTCCATACCTCGCTGCATTACACTGCAGCCCGTATCCACTTGAATAAGTGGTTTACAATATGTTCTTTATATCTCTCTCCTTCTCGAGCATTTTCTATCCCAGACTTTGCCTTTCTTGTTTCATCCTTACCACCACCACTTCTGTTACTTGGTGATTTTAATGCCCACCATTTCCTCTGGGGGGGGGGTCTCATTGTGACTCACGTGGCATTCAGTTGGAGGCTTTTCTCGCCTCTCACCCCCTCCATGTTTTAAATACGGGTACTCCCACCCATTTTGATCCTCGTACTCATACTCTCTCTTGCATCGATCTATCAGTCTGCTCTTCCTCCACTGCACTAGACTTCACCTGGTCTGTTCTACCAGACTTACATGACAGCGATCATTTTCCGATCATTCTTACTTCTCCTTCCTATTCACCACCTTTCCGTAGCCCTCGCTGGCAATTTGATCGGGCAAATTGGGATCTTTACTCACACCTCACTGCTTTTAGTGAGGTTCCTTCTTCATCCTCCATTGATGAGCTCCTACACATCTTCTCGACATCAGTTTATACCGCAGCTTCTCATTCTATACCCCAAACCTCAGGCAGGCATTCTCAGAAGTGCGTGCCTTGGTGGTCTCCTGCTTGTGCTCGTGCAGTACGTTTGAAACGTGCTGCATGGGGCAGGTACCGGTACAATAGAACCGCTGAGAGACTTGTTGATTTTAAGCAGAAGCGTGCGATCGCTCGCCGTGTCATCCGTGAAGCTAAACGCACTTGTTGGCGAGACTATGTTTCCACCATCACCTCTGCTTCTTCTATGAGTGCAGTCTGGAAAAAAGTGAGGAAATTGAGTGGTAAATACTCTCCTGACCCGGCTCCTGTTCTACGGGTCACTGGTGTTGATGTAGCAAACCCTCTCGACGTTGCCATTGAACTTGGCACACATCTGGTCCGTATTTCCCGAGGGCTCCATCTATGCCCCTCGTTTCTTTCCTCAAAGTCTGCCAGAGAGTTAGTACCCTTGGACTTTTCTTCTCTCAGAGAAGAACAGTATAATGTGCCTTTTACACTTCAAGAACTGGAGGCAACGCTCTCAGCTTGCCGATCATCGGCAGCTGGGCCTGACGACATTCATATTCGTATGTTACAACATTTACATCGGTCAGCCCTTGTAGTCCTCTTACACCTCTTCAATCTTATTTGGGCACAAGGAGTTCTTCCCCAGCTGTGGAAATCTGCCATTGTTCTCCCTTTCCGCAAACCGGGTACTACAGGACATGATGCCTCCCACTATCGCCCCATCGCTCTTACTAGTGCAGTTTGCAAAGTGATGGAACGCCTCGTAAATCGACGTTTAATGTGGTATTTAGAGACTCGCAACAGTCTCTCCGCTAGTCAATATGGCTTTCGTAAGGGTCGTTCTACCATAGACCCCTTACTACGCTTGGATACGTATGTTCGTAATGCCTTTGCGAATAATCACTCAGTTATTGCCATATTTTTTGACCTTGAGAAGGCATATGACACAACTTGGAGGTATAATATTTTGGCCCAGGCCCATTCCTTAGGCCTCCGAGGCAATCTACCATCCTTCCTTAAGAACTTTTTAACTGACAGACATTTCCGTGTTCGAGTCAATAATGTTCTTTCCCCGGACTTCGTCCAAGCTGAAGGTGTCCCTCAGGGATGTGTTCTAAGCACAACACTTTTTCTCCTTGCTATAAATGATTTGGCCTCTGTTCTTCCACCCAATATTTGGTCATCACTCTATGTTGATGACTTCGCTATTGCTTGTGCAGGCGCTGACTGTCACCTTATTGCAGTTTCTCTCCAGCATGCGGTCGACCGTGTTTCCACTTGGGCCACCACGCATGGGTTTAAATTTTCAAGTACCAAAACTCACCAAATTACTTTCACTAGACGCTCTGTTATCTCCGATCATCCTTTGTATCTCTATGGCTCCCGTATCCCCGAACGTGATACAGTCAGGTTTCTAGGCCTTCTCTTTGACCGTCGGTTATCCTGGAAACCTCACATTACCTCTCTGAAGGCAACTTGTCACAGCCGGCTAAACCTTCTTAAAACCCTTGCTCATCTTTCCTGGGGAGCTGATCGTCGAACTCTGCTTCGCCTACATTCAGCCCTCGTTTTATCGAAACTCGATTATGGTGACCAGATTTATTCCGCGGCCTCTCCTGCTACTCTCTCTAGCCTTAACTCTATCCATCACCAAGGCTTACGTTTGTGCCTTGGTGCTTTTCGCTCTTCCCCTGTTGAGAGCCTCTATACAGAAGCAAATGTTCCATCCTTGTCTGATCGCCGTGATGCCCATTGCCTTCGCTACTATGTACGCTCTCACGATCTACACAATCCTTCCATTTATAGAATGGTCACCGATATTAGTAGACATTCTTTATTCGTTCGCCGCCCCTGTTTGCTCCGTCCCTTTTCTCTTCGCCTACATTCACTCTTGTCTTCCCTTCAGTTACCACCTTTATATGTTCATGTAGCATCTCACTTTTCCCTACCCCCCTGGGAAGTTCCAGCTGTTCGGATCTGTTCTTTCTCACTCCCTTGCTCGAAAGCTCAACTGCCTACGGTGGCTTCCCGCTCTCTTTTTCTTGATCACTTCCACTCCCATTCTCATGCCACCGCTGTGTACACAGATGGCTCTAAGTCTTCAGACGGCGTCGGATTCGCAGCAGTGTTTCCGGACAGCGTCGTGCGGGGGCATTTACTATCTTCAGCTAGCATTTTTACTGCTGAACTGTATGCCATTCTTGCAGCACTTATTCGTATCGCATCTATGCCTGTGTCATCATTTGTAGTAGTCTCAGACTCCCTTAGTGCTCTACAGGCTATACGAAAATTTGATACATCTCATCCCCTAGTTCTCCGTATCCAACTTTGGCTACGCCGTATCTCTACCAAACATAAAGATATTGTTTTTTGTTGGGTCCCTGGTCATGTCGACGTACAGGGCAATGAACAGGCAGACACTGCTGCGCGGTCAGCAGTACATGACCTACCAATTTCCTATCGAGGTGTTCCATTTCTGGACTATTTTGCTGCAATAGCTACCCACCTTCGCACCCGTTGGCAACAACGTTGGTCAACTCTGCTCGGTAACAAACTTCATTCTATTAAACCGAGCATAGGTTACTGGCCGTCTTCTTGTCATCAGTGCCGAGGTTGGGAGACCACTCTCTCCCGCCTTCGCATTGGCCACACTCGTCTTACTCATGGGTATCTCATGGAGAGGCACCCTGTTCCTCTCTGTGAGCAGTGTCAAGTTCCAGTATCGATTAGCCACATTCTGTTAGACTGCCCTCTCTATCAACGAGCACGCAGAATTTACCTCCAACGTCGTCTTCGTTCTACTACTCTCTCTTTACCTTCCCTTCTTGCTGATGGACCCTCCTTTAATCCTGACTCTCTCATTGACTTCTTGACAACGACTGATTTACTCCACAAACTCTGATGATACTTTTCGCACTCCCCTCAGCCCTTTCTAGTTCAGTCTCTTGCTGCCCTTTACCCTTTCACCATCCACTGCCCCGCTGTTATCCGTAACCTATTACTCATCCATCTCCCTTTTGCCACCTGATGCCCTCGCTTCCTTCCTGCCCTGCAGCGCTGTATAGTCCTTGTGGCTTAGCGCTGCTTTTTGATTATAATAATAATCCATGAGATACCCATGAGTAAGACGAGTGTGACCAATGCGAAGGCGGGAGAGTGGTCTCCCAACCTCGGCACTGATGACAAGAAGACGGCCAGTAACCTATGCTCGGTTTAATAGAATGAAGTTTGTTACCGAGCAGAGTTGACCAATGTTGTTGCCAACGGGTGCGAAGGTGGGTAGCTATTGCAGCAAAATAGTCCAGAAATGGAACACCTCGATAGGAAATTGGTAGGTCATGTACTGCTGACCGCGCAGCAGTGTCTGCCTGTTCATTGCCCTGTACGTCGACATGACCAGGGACCCAACAAAAAACAATATCTTTGGTAGAGATACGGCGTAGTCAAAGTTGGATACGGAGAACTAGGGGATGAGATGTATCAAATTTTCGTATAGCCTGTAGAGCACTAACGGAGTCGGAGACTACTACAAATGATGACACAGGCATAGATGCGATACGAATAAGTGCTGTAAGAATGGCATACAGTTCAGCAGTAAAAATGCTAGCTGAAGATAGTAAATGTCCCCGCATGACGCTGTCCGGAAACACTGCTGCGAATCCGACGCCATCTGAAGACTTAGAGCCATCTGTGTACACAGCGGTGGCATGAGAATGGGAGTGGAAGTGATCAAGAAAAAGAGAGCGGGAAGCCACCGTAGGCAGTTGAGCTTTCGAACAAGGGAGTGAGAAAGAACAGACACGAACAGCTGGAACTTCCCAGGGAAGGTAGGGAAAAGTGAGATGCTACATGAACATATAAAGGTGGTAACTGAAGGGAAGACAAGAGTGAATGTAGGCGAAGAGAAAAGGGACGGAGCAAACAGGGGCGGCGAACGAATAAAGAATGTCTACTAATATCGGTGACCATTCAATAAATGGAAGGATTGTGTAGATCGTGAGAGCGTACATAGTAGCGAAGGCAATGGGCATCACGGCGATCAGACAAGGATGGAACATTCGCTTCTGTATAGAGGCTCTCAACAGGGGAAGAGCGAAAAGCACCAAGGCACAAACGTAATCCTTGGTGATGGATAGAGTTAAGGCTAGAGAGAGTAGCAGGAGAGGCCGTGGAATAAATCTGGTCACCATAATCGAGTTTCGATAAAACGAGGGCTGAATGTAGGCGAAGCAGAGTTCGACGATCAGCTCCCCAGGAAAGATGATCAAGGGTTTTAAGAAGGTTTAGCCGGCTGTGACAAGTTGCCTTCAGAGAGGTAATGTGAGGTTTCCAGGATAACCAACGGTCAAAGAGAAGGCCTAGAAACCTGACTGTATCACATTCGGGGATACGGGAGCCATAGAGATACAAAGGATGATCGGAGATAACAGAGCATCTAGTGAAAGTAATTTGGTGAGTTTTGGTACTTGAAAATTTAAACCCATGAGTGGTGGCCCAAGTGGAAACACGGTCGACTGCATGCTGGAGAGAAACTGCAATAAGATGACAGTTAGCGCCTGCACAAGCAATAGCGAAGTTATCAACATAGAGTGATGACCAAATATTGGGTGGAAGAACAGAGGCCAAATCATTTATAGCAAGGAAAAACAGTGTTGTGCTTAGAACACATCTCTGAGGAACACCTTCAGCTTGGACAAAGTCCGGGGAAAGAACATTATTGATTCGAACACGGAAATGTCTGTCAGTTAAAAAGTTCTTAAGGAAGGATGGTAGATTGCCTCGGAGGCCTAAGGAATGGGCCTGGGCCAAAATATTATACCTCCAAGTTGTGTCATATGCCTTCTCAAGGTCAAAAAATATGGCAATAACCGAGTGATTATTTGCAAAGGCATTACGAACATACGTATCCAAGCGTAGTAAGGGGTCTATGGTAGAACGACCCTTACGAAAGCCATATTGACTAGCGGAGAGACTGTTGTGCGTCTCTAAATACCACATTAAACGTCGATTTACGAGACATTCCATCACTTTGCAAACTGCACTAGTAAGAGCGATGGGGCGATAGTGGGAGGCATCATGTCCTGTAGTACCCGGTTTGCGGAAAGGGAGAACAATGGCAGATTTCCACAGCTGGGGAAGAACTCCTTGTGCCCAAATAAGATTGAAGAGGTGTAAGAGGACTACAAGGGCTGACCGATGTAAATGTTGTAACATATGAATATGAATGTCGTCAGGCCCAGCTGCCGATAATTGGCAAGCTGAGAGCGTTGCCTCCAGTTCTTGAAGTGTAAAAGGCACATTATACTGTTCTTCTCTGAGAGAAGAAAAGTCCAAGGGTACTAACTCTCTGGCAGACTTTGAGGAAAGAAACAAGGGGCATAGATGGAGCCCCCGGGAAATACGGACCAGATGTGTGCCAAGTTCAATGGCAATGTCGAGAGGGTTTGCTACATCAACACCAGTGACCCGGTGAACAGGAGCCGGGTCAGGAGAGTATTTACCACTCAATTTCCTCACTTTTTTCCAGACTGCACTCATAGAAGAAGCAGAGGTGATGGTGGAAACATAGTCTTGCCAACAAGTGCGTTTAGCTTCACGGATGACACGGCGAGCGATCGCACGCTTCTGCTTAAAATCAAGAAGTCTCTCAGCGGTTCTATTGTACCGGTACCTGCCCCATGCAGCACGTTTCAAACGTACTGCATGAGCACAAGGAGGAGACCAAGGCACGCACTTCTGAGAATGCCTGCCTGAGGTTTGGGGTATAGAATGAGAAGCTGTGGTATAAACTGATGTCGAGAAGATGTGTAGGAGCTCATCAATGGAGGATGAAGAAGGAACCTCACTAAAAGCACTGAGGTGTGAGTAAAGATCCCAATTTGCCCGATCAAATTGCCAGCGAGGGCTACGGAAAGGTGGTGAATAGGAAGGAGAAGTAAGAATGATCGGAAAATGATCGCTGTCATGTAAGTCTGGTAGAACAGACCAGGTGAAGTCTAGTGCAGTGGAGGAAGAGCAGACTGATAGATCGATGCAAGAGAGAGTATGAGTACGAGGATCAAAATGGGTGGGAGTACCCGTATTTAAAACATGGAGGGGGTGAGAGGCGAGAAAAGCCTCCAACTGGATGCCACGTGAGTCACAATGAGACCCCCCCCCCAGAGGAAATGGTGGGCATTAAAATCACCAAGTAACAGAAGTGGTGGTGGTAAGGATGAAATAAGAAAGGCAAAGTCTGGGATAGAAAATGCTCGAGAAGGAGAGAGATATAAAGGACATATTGTAAACCACTTATTCAAGTGGATACGGGCTGCAGTGTAATGCAGCGAGGTATGGACAAATAGTTGACAGTACGGAATATTATTGCGTAGAAGAAGGACACTTTCATTAAAGGTCCCATCTGAGAAATGATCCGAAGAATACAATAAATTATAGCCTGAGATAGGTTGGAAAACAGCCGAGTGTAATTTTGGTTCTTGTAAGCAAGCACCAACAGGGGAAAACCTGGAAAGCAACATCTGAAGCTCACCCCAATTACCCATGAGGCCGCGGATATTCCACTGTAAATAGGCCATGATTGGTGATGAAGAAAATATCAGGAATTTGTAGGTAAAGGCACCTACGGACTAGAGGGGTTAGAAAAGTCAACGTGTGGTGGCATTGGAAGACGCTCAAGTAGCGAAGGAACGGAGCGTTGCGAAGAATGGGGTTGTGAAGATGGAGGAGAGGGAAGAGAAGGAACAGGAAGTGAATCAGTGTCCATTGAAGGTTTAGTCTCTGCAATATATTCTGAAATGACTTCAAGTGTTTCTGAATTCAAAGATGTATGGGAGACCATATTGGAGATAGAAGGAGGAGGGTGAGTAAAGATTGGGACAGTAATGGACTGTACCAAAGTAGAGGGGGAGGGAAGAGTGTAAGGGACTGGAGATGAAGTGTGGGGGGGGGGACAGAAGAGGCAGAAACCTGGGAGGTGGCAGAAGAGGGAGAAACTTGGGAGGGGATGGGGGTGGAAGGCATAGTACGAGGAGGAGGGTGAATCTCCACACTTGTAATAGAGCCAGAGAGAGGGGAAGAACTAGGTACAGAGACTGGAAAGGTAAAGTGTGGAGGTGGAAGAAGGGAAGGAAGGGGCAAAGAAGATTTGAGCAATGTGGATTTTTTGGACTTCTGAGTAGAGGAGCGATTGGTATTAGGTGTCGTACGAGGTCTTGTCGATACTGGGGCTTGTGAGGAAGGACGCGAAGATGTGAGAACAGACTGAGTTGTAGTCGGGACGTCAGAGCCAAGGACAGCAAAAGGATTAGATGCCGTAGTGGCTATGGGAGGGGTAACAACAGAGGAGGCTGCAGAAGATGGGACCCCAGAAGTGGGGGGATGTTTGGAAACACGAGAATAAGAAACACGGGGTAGTCTCCCTTGGAGGTGGAGATGAGTAACTGCCATTGCATAAGGGAGACCTTCTGCCTCTTTGAGGCAACGGATTTCACGTTCATTTAAGTAGACCTGGCAACGGCGGGATTATGAAGGGTGAGCTTCATTACAATTAAGGCAAGATGGGGGTTGACTGCAAGATGTATTAGAATGGTCGTCGGCACCACAGACTGGGCATTCGGCCATAGATCTGCAATATTTCGCTGGGTGACCAAAACGCCAGCAATTTCTACATTGTTGCGGTGTAGGTATCACCTTTCGAACTTGTATCCGATGTCCCGCGACATACACAGAGGACTGGAGTTCTCGGCTGTCAAAAGTTAAACGAGCTACATTGCAAGGGTAACGTCTCCGCCCCCGGGCAGGAAGCACATAAGTGTCTACTTTGAGGATTGGGAGATCCTGGAGTTCCAGCTGTTCAATAATGTCATTGCCACATGACTGGAAATTCTGTTGGACTATGGTATGGGGCAGAATGACAGTACCACTACAAGAATTGAGAGAAAGATGTTTTTCAATAGTGACAGGAGTAGTATCGATATTCGATAGGAGAGAAAGATCATGAGCTTGGGCAGCATTCTGGACAGTGATGATGTCGTAATGACACGATTGCAAATAAACCATACCCCCGGCCGGGATTGAACCCGCGGTCATAGAGTCTTAAAACTCCAGCCCGTCGCGTTAGCCACTAGACCAGCTAGCCACAATAAGATTCATCCAACTAGGTATATTTCTACACCATAGGAAAGTTAGCACAGGCACCTCTGTGACCACAAATGCAAGTTTTTACAGACGAATCTCCAGCTAGCGTGGCCGTGACGAACTCTAGCTCAAGTCCCTTCACTGCCGTCAACATGACTCAAGAAATCGTAATGACACGATTGCAAATAAACCATACCCCCGGCCGGGATTGAACCCGCGGTCATAGAGTCTTAAAACTCCAGCCCGTCGCGTTAGCCACTAGACCAGCTAGCCACAATAAGATTCATCCAACTAGGTATATTTCTACACCATAGGAAAGTTAGCACAGGCACCTCTGTGACCACAAATGCAAGTTTTTACAGACGAATCTCCAGCTAGCGTGACGAACTCTAGCTCAAGTCCCTTCACTGCCGTCAACATGACTCAAGAAATCGTAATGACACGATTGCAAATAAACCATACCCCCGGCCGGGATTGAACCCGCGGTCATAGAGTCTTAAAACTCCAGCCCGTCGCGTTAGCCACTAGACCAGCTAGCCACAATAAGATTCATCCAACTAGGTATATTTCTACACCATAGGAAAGTTAGCACAGGCACCTCTGTGACCACAAATGCAAGTTTTTACAGACGAATCTCCAGCTAGCGTGGCCGTGACGAACTCTAGCTCAAGTCCCTTCACTGTGGCTAGCTGGTCTAGTGGCTAACGCGACGGGCTGGAGTTTTAAGACTCTATGACCGCGGGTTCAATCCCGGCCGGGGGTATGGTTTATTTGCAATCGTGTCATTACGATTTCTTGAGTCATGTTGACGGCAGTGAAGGGACTTGAGCTAGAGTTCGTCACGGCCACGCATACCGCTCTTGAGAGCATGAAATGAAATATCTCTACCAACATGACGCAGGAGCGCTTTGCCAGTACTATGGTCAGAAAGGTAGGCAGAAGAAGTCGGTCTTAAAGTAAAGAATTTAGTCCATTGTGTGGTCCGAAACTGAGCGTGGAGAGGGAGTGCTTGATGTGTAACGCGACGGGCTGGAGTTTTAAGACTCTATGACCGCGGGTTCAATCCCGGCCGGGGGTATGGTTTAGAATGGGAAGGTAACGAAGGAGCATCATCAGGAGATTGACGTTGGCGTTTAGGAGTAGGACTGGAGTTGGTCCGGCTTGAAATGGGTGGGCGATTCGAAAATTGCCGTACCGTAGAGGGAGAAGCCGGAAGCATAGTCAAAGGAGAGCGGAGTTCAGACAAATCGAAGGAGTCAGTTGAAGCCCCGGTACCTGAAGCGGGTGAGGAAACAGCACCAGCAAGAGGTACAGGGGCATCAGGAGTGTCCGAAGAGTGGTCTAAACACAAGGCAGGGTCAGAATGGGGTGCGGTATCAAGAAGGGGCCCCGGGGTAGTGGGTTCATGGACTAGGGCTGCCATGGTTAGGTTACTCCTTTGCTTTTTGTTTTTAAGAAAAAAAAAAAAAGAAAGAAGAAAAGAAAATAAAAATAAAAAAAAGAATAAAAAAAGGGGGGAGCGGGGAGGAATAGTTCCCAGGAGGAATGAAAGGGCCGGAAATCTCCCTCCGCGCCCAAGAGGACCTCAACACCGCTAGTAGCGCAGATGCAGCATGGAACCCGTGCCATACCCTACCCTTCATGCCAGTAAACCAGCAATCCGGGATAGCAACCTCACATCTGCCGAGCTACCTCGGTGGACAAAAGAGAGGGCGGCCGGATATCCACCACAAAGCATACCTCCTTCGGCCACCACCCCCGGAATCTGAAAGGTGGCTTCCAGAGATACACCCATCGCCCGAAAGACACCCGAAGCTACTCCGGGATACCGGAGAGGGATCGGGACATCCCCAGGCAATCCAGATTCCACGGCAAACTACGCCACCGCCAAGAACCTCAACGGAATGGGATGGACCCCGGTGTCCTTTCCCCTACCTAGGAACTAGCGCACCTGTGGGAGAAATCCCAAAAGCCAAAAAGAGGAAGGGCAAAAGGGAGGGGTGAGGAGGAGGAGGAATGGAAAAAGGGGAGGATGGGATAGGGGAGGGGAGAATGGGGGGTAATTAGGTTCGGTCTGAGGAAGAAGACCGACAGGGCTAATTCCTCAGACCAAGAGCCTCTTCACCACGCCAAGGAGCCCCCCCTTGAAGAGGACTTGGGCCTAGAGCATTTCTCAAGGTGTTGTCTCATCTGGGAGGCACTTCACCTTCCCCACCCATGCCACCTCTCATTTGTATCATTGTAGCTGTATAGTTCTTGTGGCTTAACGCTTCTTTTTTGATTATAATAATAATAATAATTGTATCATTGTAAAATAATGAAAAAATATAATTTACCACCCGATAGGTTATGGAGTGGTAAATTTAGGAGTCTGTAAGCATTAGTATTAGTCTGCCTGAAATGCTCAGTCATGCTAGTGGCTTTGTGCTTAACAATATTTTATAACTTGTAAGTCTCACACTATATACTACTGTGCAAAGAACTAAAATTTGTATTTTGTATTTATACTGTCTTAGTAGCTTGTCACGATTATCTCATGCCACATTGACCTAGTCCTCATCTCTGCACATTAACCATTACTCCAAGAAGTTTCCTAGCAATACTAGAAGTGCAAAGATTATGGTTAAGCAGTGACATTGTTGGGGAGAGTGAGTAATGCAGCTACCCAGGACAGCACAGTATAAGGGGTAGCAAAGAGTGACAAAATAAAAAAGTTAACTTTTAAAGTATTGAGTTTTATGAAAATTGCTAAATATCATACAGAAATATAAATATGCTCAAGAAACAGCAATTTTTTCCCCTCAACAAAAGTTCCAATATGCATTCACTAAGACCTCCACTCATGATATTTCCATTTATCCTAGACCATTGTCAAGTCACGGTAATAAAGCAAATACTGTCCCTCGAATCATACCCATGTTAAGGTGTGATAAATATTCATTGTAAAAATTTCAGAACCACCCTTAATGTGTATCTCTTACCTATATATACCTGTCTAATTTTTTGATACATGGTTCTCTTACCTGACTATACTGGGTACTGGATAAATACCCAGTGTAGTCAAGGAATAAGCAGTTTGATATCAATTTTAAGTTTAATATCCACATCCAACACATACCTGGAGCTTACCTGGAGAGAGTACCAAGGGTCAAAGCTCCTGTGGCCCAGTCTGTGACCAGGCCTCATGGATCAGGGCCTGATCAACCAGGCTGTTACTGCTGGCCGCACACAGTCCAACGTATGAACCACAGCACGGGTGGTCGGGTACTGACTTTAGGTGCCTGTCCAGTTCCTGCTTGAAGACAGATAGGGGTCTATCGGTAATCCCCCTTATGCATGCTGGGAGTTGAACAGTCTTGGGCCCCTGACACTTATTGTGTTGTCTCTTAACCTGCTAGTGGCACCCCTGTTTTTCATTGGGGGGATGTTGCATCTTCTGCTGAGTCTTCTGCTTTTGTAGGGAGTGATTTCCGTGTGCAAGTTTGGTACTAATCCCTCTAGGATTTTCCAGGTGTATATATAATCATGTATCTCTCCCACCTGCGTTCCAGGGAGTACAGGTTCAGGAACTTCAATTGTTCCCCATAATTGAGGTATTTTATCTCAGTTATGTGTACATTTTCTATGTCAGCAATTTCAACTGCCTTGAAAGGTGCTGTTAGTGTGCAGCAATATTCCAGCCTAGATAGAACAAGCGACCTGAAGAGTGTCATCATGGGCTTGGCATCTTTAGTTTTGAAGGTTCTCATTATCCACCCTGTCATTTTTCTAGCAGATGTGATTGATACAATGTTATGGTCCTTGAAGTTAGTTTAATATGTTTATTATGCACCCCAGACTCATCCTGTGGGCGGTAGTCAAAAGATTGCAAAGGTACATAATGGGTCCAGGGACTGGACTGCAAAGTTTTGATAGCTGAGCAAGTTACAGAGGTAATGAACTCACAATTACAGAGGTAATGAACTCACAATTTACAAAGGTTATGAACTCACAATTTACAGAGGTTATGAACTCACAATTTACAAAGGTAATGAATTCCAGGTAGGTCTGGTCACAATCATGACAAGTTACAAAGGCATTTACAGATTACAGAGGTATGTAATGGGTCCAGGGATTGGGCCCCCAAAGTTTTGATAGCTGAACTAGGTACAAAGGTAATGAACTCACAAGTTACAAAGGTAATGAATCCTGTAAGAATGGTTACTTACGTTTATACATGGCTACAATCATGAACAAATTATAGAGTAATGAGCAATTCACATTTCCACACCCGGTCACAACTGTAATGAGTTATTGGTGCAAATATTGATTGTTGACACACACACACACACACACACACACACACACACACACACACACACACACACACACACACACACACACACACACGTACACGTGCACGCAGAAACAAAACTCACTGGGATAATAACAGATGCAATCTTCCCACCCGGGTATCAGATCCTGAGGAAGGATAGAAGGAGCAGGGGAAGAGGAGAGGTTGCACTACTAATAAAAAATCGATGGGGTTATCAAGAAATGGAAGGTATGGACGAGATTGGAGAAATGGATTACATAGTAGGTACAGTTCAGTCAGGGGAGCACAAAGTAGTCATTGCAGTGATGTATAACCCACCACAGAACTGCAGGAGGCCAAGAGAGGAATATGATGAGTGCAACAGAGCAATGGTGAACACTAGCTGAGGTGGCAAGAAGGGCTCACTCAAGTAGAGCGAAGTTACTGGTCATGGGCGACTTCAATCACAGGGAGTTTGATTGGGAAACCTGGAGCCACATGGGGATCCCAAAACATGGAGAGCCAAGACGATGGATGTGGTGCTGGGAAATCTCATGCACCAATATGTTAGGGATACTACCAGAGAGAGAGGGGAGGATGAACCAGCAAGACTGGACCTCGTGTTCACCCTGAGTAGCTCAGACATTGAGCACATCACATATGAAAGGCCCCTTGGAGCTAGTGACCACGTAGTTATGAGCTTTGAATACATCGTGGAGCTAAAAGTGGAGAGGGTAACAGGAGTAGAAAGGGAAAAGCTAAACTATCTGACTTTTTTGGGTTATCCTAGGTTCTCTACACATGTGCTGCTATGGATGATAATTCTATGTAACTGTATTTGTGTATACCTGAATAAACTTACTACACAGGAACGAGGATCTTTCTGCAGGAGGTTCAGTGGGAACAGGAGTTAGTAGGAAAATCAGTAAACAAAATGATGGACTTTGTAAAAACAAAATGCAAGGAGGCAGAGGAAAGGTTTGTTCCCAAGGGTAACAGAAATAATGGGAAGGACAGAACATGCCCTTGGTTTACCCGAAGGTGCAGGGAGGCAAAAAACTAAGTGCTCTAGAGAATGGAAAAAGTACAGAAGGCAAAGGAATCAGGAGAATAAAGAGATTAGTTGAGCCAGAAACGAGTATGCACAGATAAGGAGGGAGGCACAACGGCAGTATGAAAATGACATAGCATCGAAAGTAAAGTCTGATCCAAAACTACTTACAGCCACATTAGGAGGAAGACAACAGTCAAGGACCAGGTAATCAGGGTGAGGAAGGAAGGTGGGGAGCTCACAAGAAATGACCAGGAGGTATGTGAGGAGCTTAACATGAGATTTCAGGAAGTATTTACAGTGGAGGCTAAAGGGACAATGGGAAGACAAAACAGTGGGGTACAGCAACAAAGGATATACCAACAAGTGTTGGATGAATTACACACAACTGAGGAGGAGGTGGAGAAGCTCCTAAGTGGCCTTGATACCTCAAAGGTGGTGGGACCGGACAACATCTCTCCATGGGTCCTTAGAGAGGGAGCAGGGACACTACATGTGCCACTAACCAAAATCTTCAACACTTACCTTGAACCTAGGCAACTACCTGAAGTATGGAAGAAGGCAAATGTAGTCCCTATCTTTAAGAAGGGAGACAGAAATGAAGCACTAAATTATAGACCAGTGTCACTGACATTTATAGTATGCAGTCTTGGAAAAGATTATCAGGAGGAGAGTTGTGGAGCACCTGGAGCGGAACAAGATTATAAACGACAGCCAGCAAGGATTCATGGAAGGCAAATCCTATGTCACAAACCTACTAGTTTTATGACAAGGTAACTGAAGTAAGAAATGAGAGGGAGGGGTGGGTGGATTGTATTTTCTTGGACTGTAAGAAGGCCTTCGACACAGTTCCTCACAAGAGATTAGTACAGAAGCTAGAGGAACAGGTATGTATAACAGGAAGGGCACTGCAATGGATCAGAGAATACCTAACAGGGAGGCAACAGTGAGTCATGGTCCGTGATGAGGTATCACAGTGGGCGCCAGTGATGAGCTGGGTCCCACAGGGGTCAGTCCTGGGACCAGTGCTATTCTTGGTATATGTGAACGACATGACCGAAGGGATACTCAGAAGTGTCCCTGTTTGCAGATGATGTGAAGTTAATGAGGAGCATTAAATCAGATGTGGACCAGTCAGGTCTACAAAGAGACCTGGACAGGCTGGATGTGTGGTCTAGAAACTGGCTCTTAGAATTTAACCCCGCTAAATGCAAAGTCATGAAGATTGGAGGAGGGCAAAGAAGACCGCAGACAGAGTATAGGCTAGGAGGCCAAAGGCTGTAAACCTAACTCAAGGAGAAAGACCTAGGAGTGAGTATAATACCGAGTACATCACCAGAAGCACACATTAACCAGATAACTGCTGCGGCATATGGGCGCTTGGCAAACCTGAGAATAGCGTTCCGGTACCTCAGTAAGGAATCGTTCAAGACTTTATACACTGTGTACGTCAGGCCCATACTGGAGTACGCAGCACCAGTTTGGAACCCACACCTGGTCAAATACTTCAAGAAATTAGAGAAAGTGCAAAGGTTTGCAACAAGGCTAGTTCCAGAGCTAAGGGGAATGTCCTATGAAGAAAGGTTAAGGGAAATCGGTCTGATAACACTGGAGGACAGGAGGGTCAGGGGAGACATGATAACGACATACAAAATACTGCATGGAATAGACAAAGTGGAAAGAGACAGGATGTTCCAGAGATGGGACACAGAAACAAGGGGTCACAATTGGAAGCTGAAGACTCAGATGAGTCAAAGGGATGTTAGGAAGTATTTCTTCAGTCATAGAGTAGTTAGGAAGTGGAGTAGTTTGGCAAGCGATGTAGTGGAGGCAGGAACTATACATAGTTCCTCCATAGGTGAGCAGGGGGAGAGGACCTAGTAGCGGTCGGTGAAGAGGCGGGGCCAGGAACGGAGTGTCGACCCCTGCAACCACAATTAAGTGAGTACAGTTAGGTGAGTACACACACACACCAGTGAAGAGGCGGGGCCAGGAGCTTTGAATCGACCCCTGCAACCTCAACTAGGTGAGTACAACTGGGTGAGCGCACACACCCCACACACACACACACACACACACACACACACACACACACACACACACACACACACACACACACACACACACACACACACACACAGTAGGGACAGCGAGCGCGCTAGTCACGCCTTCCATGCTCCGGGAATATAAGTGTTTTTGAGGGCTATGTAAGTGTTCTGCAAGGGTTGCTAAGTGTGTCAGGGTAGTGAACAATCCTAGAAGTGATTTTTAATCTGCCTGAGCCACATAAGTGTGGGGAGAGCCACAATTTTGTAAGTGATCTAGAAAATAAAAACGTTGTGGCGCAGAGTGGGCAGGCTAGTGTGTAAGGCGACGTTGTCAAGTGTCACCCAAGAAAGATAATAAAGTGAAACAATCGTGCGACCAGTGAGAGAAATACAGTGAATAGGGTACATTGTTAACGAGAAGAAATTGAGGTGGATCTACGCCAGGACGTACATCGAGCTGGATCTACGCCAGGACGTCACATCGAGCTGGACAATCTACAGTGCTACAGCTGCACTACAAGTACTGTATCACCTATGAGTGGTTGTTTGGGTTTACCTGGAGTTTACCTGGAGAGAGTTTCGGGGGTCAACGCCCCCGCAGCCCGGTCTGTGACCAGGCCTCCTGGTGGATCAGCGCCTGATCAACCAGGCTGTTGCTGCTGGCTGCACGCAAACCAACGTACGAGCCACAGCCCGGCTGATCAGGAACTGACTTTAGGTGCTTGTCCAGTGCCAGCTTGAAGACTGCCAGGGGTCTGTTGGTAATCCCCCTTATGTGTGCTGGGAGGCAGTTGAACAGTCTCGGGCCCCTGACACTTATTGTATGGTCTCTTAACGTGCTAGTGACACCCCTGCTTTTCATTGGGGGGATGGTGCATCGTCTGCCAAGTCTTTTGCTTTCGTAGTGAGTGATTTTCGTGTGCAAGTTCGGTACTAGTCCCTCTAGGATTTTCCAGGTGTATATAATCATGTATCTCTCCCTCCTGCGTTCCAGGGAATACAGGTTTAGAAACCTCAAGCGCTCCCAGTAATTGAGGTGTTTTATCTCCGTTATGCGCGCCGTGAAAGTTCTCTGTACATTTTCTAGGTCGGCAATTTCACCTGCCTTGAAAGGTGCTGTTAGAGTGCAGCAATATTCCAGCCTAGATAGAACAAGTGACCTGAAGAGTGTCATCATGGGCTTGGCCTCCCTAGTTTTGAAGGTTCTCATTATCCATCCTGTCATTTTTCTAGGAGATGCGATTGATACAATGTTATGGTCCTTGAAGGTGAGATCCTCCGACATAATCACTCCCAGGTCTTTGACGTTGGTGTTTCGCTCTATTTTGTGGCCAGAATTTGTTTTGTACTCTGATGAAGATTTAATTTCCTCATGTTTACCATATCTGAGTAATTGAAATTTCTCATCGTTGAACTTCATATTGTTTTCTGCAGCCCACTGAAAGATTTGGTTGATGTCCGCCTGGAGCTTTGCAGTGTCTGCAATGGAAGACACTGTCATGCAGATTCGGGTGTCATCTGCAAAGGAAGACACGGTGCTGTGGCTGACATCCTTGTCTATGTCGGTTATGAGGATGAGGAACAAGATGGGAGCAAGTACTGAGCCTTGTGGAACAGAGCTTTTCACCGTAGCTGCCTCGGACTTTACTCTGTTGACGACTACTCTCTGTGTTCTGTTAGTGAGGAAATTATAGATCCATCGACCGACTTTTCCTGTTATTCCTTTAGCACGCATTTTGTGCGCTATTACGCCATGGTCACACTTGTCGAAGGCTTTTGCAAAGTCTGTATATATTACATCTGCATTCTTTTTGTCTTCTAGTGCATTTAGGACCTTGTCGTAGTGATCCAGTAGTTGAGACAGACAGGAGCGACCTGTTCTAAACCCATGTTGCCCTGGGTTGTGTAACTGATGGGTTTCTAGATGGGTGGTGATCTTGCTTCTTAGGACCCTTTCAAAGATTTTTATGATATGGGATGTTAGTGCTATTGGTCTGTAGTTCTTTGCTGTTGCTTTACTGCCCCCTTTGTGGAGTGGGGCTATGTCTGTTGTTTTTAGTAACTGAGGGACGACCCCCGTGTCCATGCTTCCTCTCCATAGGATGGAAAAGGCTCGTGATAGGGGCTTCTTGCAGTTCTTGATGAACACAGAGTTCCATGAGTCTGGCCCTGGGGCAGAGTGCATGGGCATGTCATTTATCGCCTGTTCGAAGTCATTTGGCGTCAGGATAACATCGGATAGGCTTGTGTTAATCAAATTTTGTGGCTCTCTCATAAAAAATTCATTTTGATCTTCGACTCTCAGTCTGGTTAGCGGCTTGCTAAAAACTGAGTCATATTGGGACTTGAGTAGCTCACTCATTTCCTTGCTGTCATCTGTGTAGGACCCATCTTGTTTAAGTAGGGGCCCAATACTGGACGTTGTTCTCGATTTTGATTTGGCATAGGAGAAGAAATACTTTGGGTTTCTTTCGATTTCATTTATGGCTTTTAGTTCTTCCCGCGATTCCTGACTCCTAAAGGATTCTTTTAGCTTAAGTTCGATGCTTGCTATTTCTCTGACCAGTGTCTCCCTGCGCATTTCAGATATATTGACCTCTTTTAGCCGCTCTGTTATTCTTTTCCGTCGCCTGTAAAGGGAGCGCCTGTCTCTTTCTATTTTACATCTACTCCTCCTTTTTCTTAGAGGAATAAGCCTTGTGCATACATCGAGTGCCACCGAGTTAATCTGTTCTAGGCATAAGTTTGGGTCTGTGTTGCTTAGTATATCTTCCCAGCTTATATCGGTTAGGACTTGGTTTACTTGGTCCCACTTTATGTTTTTGTTATTGAAGTTGAATTTGGTGAATGCTCCCTCGTGACTAGTCTCATTTTGTCGGTCTGGGGCTCCACGCATACATGTCTGAACCTCAATTATGTTGTGATCTGAGTATATTGTTTTTGATATGGTGACATTTCTTATCAGATCATCATTGTTAGTGAAGATGAGGTCTAGTGTATTCTCCAGTCTAGTAGGCTCTATTATTTGCTGGTTTAAATTGAATTTTGTGCAGAGATTTAAAAGCTCGTGTGAGTGTGAATTTTCATCAGAGCTGCCTCCTGGTGTTATTACTGCAACAATATTATTTGCTATATTCCTCCATTTTAGGTGCCTTAAGTTGAAATCCCCCAGGAGCAAGATGTTGGATGCAGGAGCTGGAAGATTTTCCAGACAGTGGTCAATTTTTAACAGCTGTTCCTGGAATTGCTGGGATGTTGCATCCGGAGGCTTGTAGACTACCACAATGACTAGGTTTTGGTTCTTGACCTTTACTGCTAAAACTTCCACTACGTCATTTGAGGCATTAAGCAGTTCTGTGCAAACAAGTGACTCTGCAATGTACAGGCCAACCCCCTCCTTTTGCCTGTTCACTCTGTCACATCTGTATAGGTTGTAACCTGGGATCCATATTTCGTTGTCCAAGTGATCCTTTATGTGGGTCTCAGTGAAAGCCGCGAACATTGCCTTTGCCTCTGCAAGCAGTCCACGGATGAAAGGTATTTTGTTGTTTGTTGCTGGCTTTAGACCCTGTATATTTGCAAAGAAGAATGTTATCGGACTGGTGGTATTGTTGGTACTGGGGGGGGATTTTTTTCCGGCATTAGTATCTGTATCTGTTGGTTTGGAGTGGAGGCCATCGTCTGTGGTTCCACTCCAGGAATGATTGGATTTGGTGTACGATTTCTGCCATTTCCTGCCAGTTTTTTTTCCTTCCTGGCACTAAAAAACCTCTCCCTCTTGAGTGGCTGTGGCTACCCAGGTTTTCCCATGGCCTGGATGTTTTGTATCTTTTTGTCCCCTTTAGATGGTATGCCTGGCAATTTAAGTTATAGCACAGTCTTTCCTGTACTGAAGAGGTACACATTTCAGGGTGAAAAAGCTTACAGGAAGGGAGTTTGCATTTTCCTGTTGTCATATGGGCATGGCATTTTCTAGGGTGGTCATAGTTGCATGTCCCATCTGTTTTTCCAGATTTCCCATGCCAGCAGATACCAAGTGCATAGTATGTGCACAGGCTTGGTTTCCGTTTGCCTTGGGTTTCTGTGACTGTATTCCCTGTTGGTGCATGTTTCCCTGTCTTATTCCTATCCTCCCTAGCACCAACAATGGAGCTCCCACCAGTTGTTTTTGGTAATTTATCCTCACTATTGCTATTGGAGTCCTCTTGTTTGCTATTTCCTGCGGTATTTCTAGTTTGCAATATTGGTTTTATCTTATCTTTGACTACACTTGTTTCCCTACTATGGCTCCTGTCCCCTATGAGGTCATTTATATGTATTCCTTCCTGCATATAATTCCCGACTACCTGGACAAAATCTCCAGCTTCACCATTACTGTCTCCCAGGACAGCACCTCCAGCTTCACCATTACTGTCTCCCAGGACAGTATCTCCAGCTTCACCATTTCTGTCTCCCAGGACAGCACCTCCAGCTTCACCATTACTGTCTCCCAGGACAGCACTATCAGCCCCACATTTACTGACTACCAGGACATCACCTCCAGCCTTACAGTTTGTGACTACATGGCCAGTATCAAGGGCAGTACCATTCAGCCCAGACTTTTTATGTTCCCATCTGTTGTAGAAAGCTTCCAGGTTTTCTATGAAAGCAGCTTTGATGTTATCCTCTTTTAATACCCTTGTGATTTTAGTCCACAGATTTTCCTCATTTGGGCATACCCAAAAACACTTCTCTGTTTTAATACTGCTTGTAGCTAGTTCTGGGATATCTGCGCAAGGGGCGTGACACCAATTTCCACAAAAATGACAATTTATCCATGTGGAAACCCGTTTGTTTGACTGACCACAGACTACACACAGCTTCATAATGATTTGAATGGTTGATTTACTGCAATTCTACTAGCAACCTCTTGAATATTGTATTAATAACCTTAAATGAAGCTCTAGCTATTTGTATTTCTGTTTCTAACTCTTTTTGTATATTGGACAGCTTACCGTCACGTTCCTGATTTTTAATGTTTGTGTTTATAAGGGCGCCTACAAACCCATCCGTTTACAGTCTGCTTTATTGTCCAACGAAACTGTTTGAAACCAGTCCCGGGTGTGGCGTTCCAGGTTCCAATTAACCGCCAAGCTGAATGTGAATGGTCTAACTCTCATAGCACGATAAAGAATAGGCACTCAAGTATTCAATGTGTATCTCGACTGCGACAGAACACAAGAAGAAAGGCAGAAACTGAGAGAGATGGTACAAAGGCGAAAGGAGGAAAGAGAGGGGATGGAGAAGACGGACAGGAGATCCCAAACCCAGGAAGAAGATCAAATACAGCCTCCCTCACAACTTCCTATAGAAGCCTCCCAACCAGGTCAACCCCAGTGCAACCAAACACTCTAAATCAAAACACCCATGCCACATCCAATGCCCCCACCCACTACATTACAAACTCCACCCCCACAGCAACAACCCATAGTTCCTTACCAGGTCTCCCACTTCCCCAACCCCAATATACCTCCCAGACCACAGTCTTAGAAAAGAAGTTGAAGGTGTGGTATACAAATGCAGATGGAATAACAAACAAGTATGAGGAGTGGCACAAAAGAATCAAAGAGACATCCCCAGACATAATAGCACTCACAGAAACAAAACTCACCAGAATAATAAGATTCAATCTTTCCATCCGGATACCAAATCCTCAGGAAAGACAGAGGGAGGAGAGGGGGAGGAGGAGTTGCACTGCTTATTAAAAACCAGTGGGGTTTTGAGAAAATGGAAGGAATGGATGGCACGGGCAAAAGGGACTACTTAGTAGGAACAATCCAGTCTGAGGGACATAAGGTGATAATTGCAGTAATGTACAACCCACCACAGAACTGCAGGAGGCCAAGAGAAGAATACGATGAGAGCAACAGAGCAATGATCGACACACTAGCCGAGGTGGCCAGGAGAGCACACATGGGGGGAGCAAAGTTACTAGTTATGGGTGATTTCAATCACAAGGAGATTGACTGGGAAAACCTGGAGCCCCATGGGGGTCCCGAAACATGGAGAGCCAAGATGATGGATGTGGTACTGGAAAACCTCATGCATCAACATGTTAGAGACACTACCAGAGAGAGAGGAGAGGATGAACCAGCAAGGCTGGACCTTGTATTCACCATGAGTAGTTCGGACATCGAGGGTATCATGTATGAAAGGCCCCTGGGAGCTAGTGATCATGTGGTTCTGTGCTTCGACTACATAGTTGAGCTCCAAGTGGAGAGAGTAGCAGGAATAGGCTGGGAAAAACCAAACTACAAAAGGGGGAACTACTCAGGCATGAGGAACTTCCTTCAAGACATTCAGTGGGAGAGGAAACTGACAGGAAAACCAGTACAAGAAATGATGGACTATGTAGCAACAAAATGCAAGGAGGCAGAGGAGAGGTTTGTTCCCAAGGGAAACAGAAATAATGGGAAGAACAGAACGAGTCCTTGGTTCACCCAAAGGTGTAGGGAGGCAAAACCTAGGTGTACTAGAGAATGGAAAAGGTACAGAAGACAGAGAACTCAGGAAAATAAAGAAATCAGCAGAAGAGCCAGAAACTAATATGCACAGATAAGAAGGGAGGCTCAGAGACAATATGAAAATGACATAGCATCAAAAGTAAAGACTGACCCGAAGCTGTTGTACAGCCATATCAGGAGGAAAACAACAGTCAAGGACCAGGTAATCAGACTGAGGAAGGGTGATAGGGAATTCACAAGAAACGACCGAGAGGTTTGTCAGGAGCTCAACACAAGATTTAAAGAGGTATTTACAGTGGAAACCAGTAGGACTCCAAGAAATCAGAACTGGGGGGCACACCAGCAAGTGCTGGATGAGGTACATATAACCAAGGAGGAGGTGAAGAAGCTGCTATGCGAACTTGACACCTCAAAGGCAACATCTCTCCATGGGTCCTTAAAGAGGGAGCAGAGATATTGTGTGAGCCATTAACAAAAATCTTCAACACATCATTTGAAACTGGGCAACTCCCTGAGGTATGGAAAATGGCAAATGTAGTCCCAATTTTTAAAAAGGGAGACAGACATGAGGCACTAAACTACAGACCTGTATCACTAACGTGTATAGTATGCAAGGTCATGGAGAAGATCATCAGGAGGAGAGTGGTGGGGCACCTGGAAAGAAACAAGTGTATAATTGACAACCAGCACGGTTTCAGGGAAGGAAAATCCTGTGTCACAAACCTACTAGAGTTTTATGACAAGGTGACAGAAGTAAGACAAGAGAGAGAGGGGTGGATCGACTGCATATTTTTGGACTGCAAGAAGGCCTTCGACACAGTTCCTCACAAGAGGTTACTGCAAAAGCTAGAGGATCAGGCACACATAACAGGAAAGGCACTGCAATGGATCAGAGAATATCTGACAGGAAGGCAACAACGAGTCATGGTACGCGACGAAGTGTCAGAGTGGGCGCCTGTGACAAGCGGGGTTCCACAGGGGTCAGTCCTAGGACCTGTTCTGTTCTTGGTATATGTGAATGACATAACGGAAGGGATAGACTCAGAAGTGTCCTTGTTTGCAGATGATGCGAAGTTAATGAGAAGAATCAAATCGGACGAGGATCAGGCAGGACTACAAAGAGACCTGGACAGGCTACAAGCCTGGTCCAGCAACTGGCTCCTTGAATTTAACCCTGCCAAATGCAAAGTCATGAAGATTGGGGAAGGGCAAAGAAGACCGCAGACACAATATAGTTTAGATGGCCAAAGACTGCAAACCTCACTCAAGGAAAAAGATCTAGGGGTGAGTATAACACCGAGCATATCTCCTGAGGCACACATCAATCAGATAACTGCTGCAGCATACGGGCGCCTGGCAAACCTACGGATAGCGTTCCGATACCTCAGTAAGGATTCGTTTAAGACTCTGTATACCATCTACGTCAGGCCCATACTGGAGTATGCAGCACCAGTTTGGAATCCACACCTAGTCAAGCACGTCAAGAAATTAGAGAAAGTGCAAAGGTTTGCAACAAGACTAGTCCCAGAGCTACGGGGATTGTCCTACGAAGAAAGGTTGAGGGAAATCGGCCTGACGACACTGGAGGACAGGAGGGTCAGGGGAGACATGATAACGACATATAAAATACTGCGCGGAATAGACAAGGTGGACAAAGATGGGATGTTCCAGAGATGGGACACAGACACAAGAGGTCACAATTGGAAGTTGAAGACTCAGATGAATCAAAGGGATGTTAGGAAGTATTTCTTCAGTCATAGAGTAGTCAGGCCATGGAATAGCCTAGAAAGGAATGTAGTGGAGGCGGGAACCACACATAGTTTTAAGGCGAGGTATGATAGAGCTCATGGGGCGGGGAGAGAGAGGACCTAGTAGCAATCAGCGAAGAGGGGGACAGGAGCTGTGACTCGACCCCTGCAACCACAAATAGGTGAGTATACACACACACACACACACACACACACACACACACTCAAACTCAACTGCCTTCCAGCATACATAAGGGGGATTACCAACAGACCCCTGGCAGTCTTCAAGCTGGCATTGGACAAGCACCTAAAGTCAGTTCCTGACCAGCCGGGCTGTGGCTCGCACATTGGTTTGCATGCAGCCAGCAGCAACAGCCTGGCTGATCAGGCTCTGATCCACCAGGAGGCCTGATCACAGACCGGGCTGCGGGGGCGTTGACCCCCGGAACTCTCCAGGTAAACTCCAGGTACACACACACACACACACACACACACACACACACACACACACACACACACACACACACACATACACACACACACACACACACACACACACACACATACACACACACACACACACACACACACACACATACACACACACATACACACACATACACACACACATACACACACACATACACACACACATACACACATACACACACACATACACATGGATGGAATAACGAATAAACATGAGTGGAACGAAAGAATCAGTGAAAAATCCCCAGACATCATAGCAGTCACAGAAACAAAACTCACTGAGACAATAACAGACACAATCTTCCCAACAGGATATCAGATCCTGAGGAAAGATAGAAGGAGTAGAGGGGGAGGAGGGGTTGCACTGCTCATAAAACACCGATGGGGATTTGAGGAATTGGAAGGCATGGATATGATTGGAGAAAGAGACTACATTGTAGGTACAATTCAGTCCGGAGAACATAAAGTAGTCATTGGAGTGATGTATAACCCACCACAGAACTGCAGGAGGCCAAGAGAGGAGTACGAAGAAAACAACAGGGTGATGGTGGACACACTGGCTGAGGTGGCAAGAAGAGCTCACTCGAGCAGAGCAAAGTTACTGGTAATGGGCAATTTCAACCACAGGGAGATCGACTGGGAAAACCTGGAGCCACATGGGGGTCCCGAAACATGGAGAGCCAAGATGATGGATGTGGTACTTGAAAACCTCATGCATCAACATGTCAGGGACACAACCAGAGAGAGAGGGGAGGATGAACCAGCAAGACTGGATCTTGTGTTCACCCTGAGCAGTTCAGACATTGAGGACATCACTTACGAGAGGCCCCTTGGAGCTAGCGATCACGTGGTTCTGAGTTTTGACTATATAGTAGAGTTACAAGTGGAGAAGGTAACAGGAACTGAAGGGGACAGGCCAAACTATAAAAGGGGGGACTACACAGGTATGAGAAACTTCCTGCAGGAGGTTCAGTGGGACAGAGAAATGGTAGGAAAATCAGTAAACGAGATGATGGAATATGTGGCAACAAAGTGCAAGGAGGCAGAGGAAAGTTTTGTTCCCAAGGGAAACAGAAATAATAGGAAGACCAAAACGAGTCCTTGGTTTACCCGAAGGTGTAGGGAGGCAAAAACTAAGTGCAACAGAGAATGGAAAAGGTACAGGAGGCATAGGACCCAGGAAAACAAGGAGATTAGTAGAAGAGCCAGAAACGAGTATGCACAGATAAGGAGGGAGGCCCAGCGACAGTATGAAAACGACATAGCATCGAAAGTCAAATCTGACCCGAAACTGCTGTATAGCCACATTAGGAGGAAGACAACAGTCAAGGACCAGGTGATAAGGCTGAGGAAAGAAGGTGGAGAACTCACAAGAAACGATCAAGAGGTATGTGAGGAGCTCAACACAAGATTTAAGGAAGTATTTACAGTAGAGACAGGAAGGACTCTGGGGGGACAGACCAGATGGGGACACCAGCAAGGAATACACCAACAAGTGTTGGACGACATACATACAGATGAGGAGGAGGTGAAGAAACTGCTAAGGGACATCGATACCTCAAAGGCAATGGGACCAGACAACATCTCCCCGTGGGTCCTTAGAGAGGGAGCAGATATGTTGTGCCTGCCACTTACCACAATCTTCAACATGTCCCTGGAAACTGGGCAACTACCTGAGGTATGGAAGATGGCAAATGTAGTTCCCATTTTTAAAAAAAGAGACAGAAAAGAGGCACTAAACTATAGACCTGTGTCATTGACGTGTATAGTATGCAAAATTATGGAGAAGATTATCAGGAGGAGAGTGGTGGAGCACCTGGAACGGAACAAGAGTATAAATGCCAACCAGCACGGATTCACGGAAGGCAAATCTTGTGTCACAAACCTTCTGGAGTTTTATGATAAAATAACAGAAGTAAGACACGAGAGAGAGGGGTGGGTTGATTGCATCTTCTTGGACTGCAAGAAGGCCTTTGACACAGTTCCTCACAAGAGATTAGTGCAGAAGCTAGAGCATCAGGTGCATATAACAGGAAGGGCACTGCAATGGATCAGAGAATACCTGACAGGGAGGCAACAACGAGTCATGGTACGTAATGATGTATCACGGGCACCTGTGACGAGCTGGGTCCCACAGGGGTCGGTCCTAGGACCAGTGCTATTTTTGGTATATGTGAACGACATGATGGAAGGGTTAGACTCAGAAGTGTCCCTGTTTGCAGATGATGTGAAGTTAATGAGAATTAAATCTGATGAGGACCAGGCAGGACTTCAAAGAGACCTGGACAGACTGGACACCTGGTCCAGCAAATGGCTTCTCGAATTTAATCCTGCCAAATGCAAAGTCATGAAGATAGGGGAAGGGCACAGAAGACCACAGACAGAGTATAGGCTAGGTGGCCAAAGACTGCAAACCTCACTCGAGGAGAAAGATCTTGGGGTGAGTATAACACCGAGCATGTCTCCGGAAGCACACATCAATCAGATAACTGCTGCAGCATATGGGCGCCTGGCAAACCTGAGAACAGCATTACTATACCTTAGTAAGGAATCATTCAAGACACTGTACACCGTGTATGTCAGGCCCATACTGGAGTATGCAGCACCTGTTTGGAACCTGCACTTGATAAAGCACGTCAAGAAACTAGAGAAAGTACAAAGGTTTGCGACAAGGTTAGTTCCAGAGCTAAAGGGAATGTCCTATGAAGAAAGATTAAGGGAAATCGGCCTGACGACACTGGAGGACAGGAGGGTCAGGGGAGACATGATAACAACATATAAAATACTGTGTGGAATAGACAAGGTGGACAAAGACAGGATGTTCCAGGGAGGGGACACAGAAACAAGAGGCCACAATTGGAAGTTGAAGACACAAATGAGTCAGAGAGATAGTAGGAAGTATTTCTTCAGTCATAGAGTTGTAAGGCAGTGGAATAGCCTAGAAAATGACGTAGTGGAGGCAGGAACCATACACAGTTTTAAGACGAGGTTTGATGAAGCTCATGGAGTGGGGAGAGAGAGGGCCCAGTAGCAACCGGTGAAGAGGCGGGGCCAGGAGCTAAGACTCGACCCCTGCAACCACAAATAGGTGAGTACAAATAGGTGAGTACACATACACACGCACATACACGCGCGCGCACACACACACACACACACACACACACACACACACACACACACACACACACACACACACACACACACACACACACACACACACACACACACACACACACACACCCTCTGCCACTTGACACAAACACGTACCCCCCCTCCCCTAACCACCTCTCCCCCTTTCCTAACCACCTCACCTTAGCCACCTACCCCTCCCCCAAACCACCTAACCCCTCCCCAACCCATCTAACCCCCCAACTACCTCCCTCCCTCCAATAACCATCCTCCCCCTCCCCCATAACCATCCATCCCCTCTCTCAAACATGTACTCCCCCCTCCCCTAACCACCTCTCCTCCTTCCCTAACCACCTAACCCTAACCAACTACCCCTCCCCCAAACCATCTAACCCCCTCCCCCAACTATCTCTACCCCTCCAATAACCATCCTCCCCCTCCCCCACAACCATCCATCCCCTCCTCCTAACCATCTATTCCCCTCCCCCTAACCACCCGTCCCCCCTACTGTGAAGCAAGGGGGGAACCTAGAACCAGGATGAGGATAAGGGGCTCCAAGGACAAATCTGGGAGGGAGGAATGGGAGGCAGAGCTCAAAAAAAGGGAGGAAGAGTGGGGAAGGAGACTAGATGAGCTGGAAAGTAAGATGGAAGAGAGGTTAGCAGAAGAATGTAGAAGGTGGAAGCAACAGGCCACAGCAACAGAAATCAAGATAGAGAGATTAGAAGAGGAGCTGAGACATCTGAAACAGCACAGACAAAGATATTACAGAAGTAGCATCGGCAATGGCTACATCACACAGACAACAGGTCTGAAGGAAGCATGGAAACTAAACTGTATGCAGAGGTCCTGTCAAACCTACATGGGGCCAAAACAAAGACAGGGAGCACACTAGGACAGAATGAGAGGTTGGAAGACATTGAAGGAACTAGGACATGTGCAGGGACCATACCAGATACCTGTGGGGGCCAGGAACAGGTGAGCAGGAAGGACAAACCAAGAAGCATAGGGGCCATAACTAGGGAAGGGACTGAAGGAAGGAACACTCCATGGGAAGGAAGTAAAACACATCAGAGGATGCAATGGGAGTCACAGTGGGAGGTGGAAAGGGAGAGATCAGTGTTTGTCTATGGGCTAGATGAAGCTAAAGGGGAAACTTATGATGATAGAAAGCAGGAGAAAAAAGTGATTGAAGATATCAAGAAGGTGATAGGCGAGGGCGACATGACCCAGGTGGCAAATTTTCGGAGAATTGCGTGGTTCACAAAGAAAAGGAATCGGCCTCAAAGTAATTTTCAAGGCAGAATCAACCCGAACCATGATCCTGCAGGAGAAAGCACGGCTGAGAGGCAAGCAGGAGTTCCGGAGTGTGTACCTCGATCGAGACAGAACACAGGACGAGAGGAAGACGATGAAAGAGAGAGTTCAAAAACGAAAGGAGAAATGGGAGGAAATGAAAAAGGAGAGCAGAATAACCCAGGATCAAATGGAAGGACAAGCACACCCCCCAGAAACACCTGCAGAAGGACTCCAGCCATGACACCCCCAAGGCAACTGAACAATCCAAACCAACCATCACACACCGATCCCGCTGTTCCCACCCCCCGCACCACAGTTACAGTATTAGAACAGAAGTTGAAGGTTTGGTACACAAATGCAGATGGATTAACGAATAAACATGAGGAATGGCAAGAAAGAATCAATGAGAAGTCCCCAGATATCATAGCAGTTACAGAAACAAAACTCACGGAGACAATAACAGATGCAATCTTCCCACCAGGATACCAGATCATGAGGAAAGATAGAAGGGGCAGGGGGGGAGGTGGGGTTGCTCTGCTCGTAAAAGACAGATGGAAATTCGAGAAAATGGAAGGCATAGATGAGATGGGAGAAAGAGACTACATAGTAGGTACACTTCAGTCTGGGGAACACAAAGTGGTCATTGCAGTGATGTATAATCCACCACAGAACTGCAGGAGGCCAAGAGAGGAATATGAAGAGAGCAACAGCAATGATGGACACACTTGCTGAGGTGGCAAGAAGAGCTCACTCCAGCAGAGCAAAGTTGCTGGTTATGGGGGATTTCAACCACAGGGAGATTGACTGGGAAAACCTGGAGCCACATGGGGGTCCCGAAACATGGAGAGCCAAGATGTTGGACGTGGTGCTGGAAAACCTCATGCACCAACATGTTAAGGACACTACCAGAGTGAGAGGGGAGGATGAACCAGCAAGATTGGACCTTGTGCTCACCCTGGGCAGCTCAGACATTGAGGACATCAAGTATGAGAGTCCCCTGGGAGCTAGCGACCACATGGTTCTGTGCTTTGAATACATAGTAGAGCTGCAAGTGGAGAGAATAACAGGAGTTGAATGGGAAAAGCCTGACTATAAAAGAGGGGACTACATAGGGTTGAAGAACTTCCTGCGGGAGGTCCAGTGGGACAGAGAACTGGCAGGAAAGCCAGTAAATGAAATGATGGAATATGTAACAACAAAATGCAAGGAGGCAGTGGAAAGGTTTATTCCCAAGGGCAACAGTAACAACGCGAAGACCAGAACGAGCCCCTGGTTTACCCAACGGTGTAAGGAGGCAAAAACAAAGTGCAACAGAGAATGGAAAAAGTACAGAAGGCAGAGAACACACGAAAATAGGGAGATCAGTCGCAGAGCCAGGAATGAGTATGCACAGGTAAGGAGGGAGGCCCAGCGACAGTATGAAAATGACATAGCATCGAGAATCAAGACTGACCCGAAACTGTTGTATAGCCACATCAGGAGGAAGACAACAGTCAAAGACCAGGTGATCAGATTAAGGACAGAAGATGGAGAACTCACAATAAATGATTAGGAGGTATGTGAGGAGCTGAACAGGAGATTTAAGGAAGTTTTTACAGTAGAGACAGGAAGGGCTGTGGGAAGACAGCACAGAAGGAAACATCAAGAGGGAATATACCAACAAGTGTTGGATGACATACAAACAACTGAGGAGGAGGTGAAGAAGCTCCTAAGTGACCTTGACACCTCAAAGGTGATGGGACCGGACAACATCTCCCCATGGGTCCTTAGAGAAGGAGCAGAGATGCTGTGCATGCCTCTAACCACAATCTTCAACACATCCCTTGAAACTGGGCAACTACCTGAGAAATGGAAGACAGCTAATGTAGTCCCCATATTTAAGAAAGGAAACAGAAACGAGGCGCTAAACTACAGACCTGTGTCTCTGACATGTATTGTGTGCAAAGTCATGGAGAAGATTATCAGGAGGAGAGTTGTCGAACACCTGGAAAGGAACAAGATTATAAATGAAAACCAGCATGGGTTCATGGAAGGCAAATCTTGTATCACAAACCTCCTGGAGTTTTATGACAAGGTAACAGAAGTAAGACACGAGAGAGAGGGGTGGGTAGATTGCGTTTTCCTAGACAGCAGGAAGGCCTTTGACACAGTTCCCCACAAGAGATTAGTGCAGAAGCTGGAGGATCAGGTGCATGTAACAGGGAGGGCACTGCAATGGATCAGGGAATACCTGACAGGGAGGCAGCAACGAGTCATGGTACGTGAAGAGGTATCCCAGTGGGTGCCTGTGACGAGCGGGGTCCCACAGGGGTCAGTTCTAGGACCAGTGCTATTTTTGATATATGTGAACGACATGATGGAAGGAATAGACTCTGAAGTGTCCCTATTCGCAGATGATGTGAAGTTGATGAGAAGAATTAAATCGGATGAGGATGAGGCAGGACTGCAAAGAGACCTGGACAGGCTGGACATGTGGTCCAGTAACTGGCTTCTCGACTTCAATCCAGCCAAATGCAAAGTCATGAAGATTGGGGAGGGGCAAAGAAGACCGCAGACAGAGTATAGGCTAGGTGGACAAAGGCTACAGACCTCACTCAGGGAGAAAGACCTTGGGGTGACCATAACACCGAGCACATCACCGGAGGCACACAACAAAATAACTGCTGCAGCATACAGGCGCCTGGCAAACCTGAGAATAGCGTTCCGATACCTTAATAAGGAATCGTTTAAGACACTGTACACTGTGTATGTTAGGCCCATACTGGAGTATGCAGCACCAGTCTGGAACCCACACCTGGTCAAGCACGTCAAGTTAGAGAAAGTACAAAGGTTTGCAACAAGGCTAGTCCCAGAGCTCAGGGGAATGTTGCACGAGGAAAGGTTGAGGGAGATCGGACTGACGACACTGCAGGACAGAAGGGTCAGGGGAGACATGATAACGACATGCAAGATACTGCGGGGAATAGACAAGGTGGACAGAGATAGGATGTTCCAGTGAGGGGACACAGGGACAAGGGATCACAATTGGAAGCTGAAGACTCAGACGAGTCACAGGGACGTTAGGAAGTATTTCTAAAGTCATAGAGTTGTCAGGAAGTGGAATAGCCTAGCAAGTGAAGTAGTGGAGGCAGGAACCATACATAGTTTTAAGAAGAGGTATGATACAGCTCAGGAAGCAGAGAGAGGACCTAGTAGCGATCAGTGAAGAGGTGGGGCCAGGAGCTGAGTCTCGACCCCTGCAACCACAATTAGGTGAGTACAATTAGGTGAGTACACCCTTGAAGGTGAGATCTTCTGACATGATCTCTCCTAGGCCTTTGATGTTAGTTTTTTGCTCTATTTTGTGGTTGGAATTTGTTTTATACTCCGATGAAATTTTAATTTCCTCACGTTTACCATATCGGAGTAATTGAAATTTCTCATCGCTGAACTTCATATTGTTTTCTGCAGCCCATTTAAAGATTTGGTTGATGTCTGCCTGGAGCCTTGCAGTGTCTTCAATGGAGGACACTGTCATGCAGATTCGGGTGTCAACTGCAAAGGAAGACACGGCACTGTGGCTTATATCCCTGTCTATGTCTGGTATGAGGATGAGGAACAAGGTGGGAGTGAGTACTGTGCCTTGTGGAGCAGAGCTTTTCACCATAGCTACCTCAAACTTTACTCTGTTGACTACTCGTGTTCTGTTGGTCAGGAAATTATAGATCCATCTACCAACTTTTCGTGTTATTCCTTTATCACACATTTTGTGCGCTATTAAACAATGGTCACACTTGTCGAAGGCTTTTGCAAAGTCTGTGTATATTACATCTGCATTCTGTTTGTCTTCTAGTGCATCCAGGACCTTGTCGTAGTGACCCAGTAATTGGGACAGACAGGAGCGACCTGCTCTAAACCCATGCTGCCCTGGGTTGTGTAATTGATGGGTATCTAGATGGGTGGTGATCTTGCTCCCTAGAACCCTTTAAAAGATTTTTGTTATGGGACGTTAGTGCTGTCGGTCTGTAGTTCTTTGCTATTGCTTTACTGCCCCCTTTGTGGAGTGGGGCTGTCTGTTGTTTTTAGTAACTGTGGGACAACCCCAGTGTCCATGCTCCCTCTCCATAGGATGTTAAAAACATGTGATAGGGGCTTTTTGCAGCTCTTGATGAGCACAGAGTTCCACGAGTATGGGCCTGGGGCAGAGTGCATGGGCATGTCATTTATAGCCTGCTCGAAGTCATTTGGCATCAGGATAATATCAGATAGGCGTGTGTGTACCAAATTCTGTCTTATAAAAAATTTGTTTAGATCTTCGACTCTCAATCTGGTTAGCAGCTCGCTAAAAACCGAGTCATATTGGGACTTGAGTAGCTCACTCATTTCCTTGCTGTCATCTGTGTAGGACCCATCCCATTTAAGTAGGGGCCCAGTACTGGATGTTGTTCTAGACTTTGATTTGGTATAAGAAAAGAAATACTTTGGGTTTCTTGTAATTTCATTTATGGCTTTTAGTTCTTCTCGCATTTCTTGACTCCTGTATGATTCTTATAGCTTTAGTTCGATGTTTGCTATTTCTCTGACCAGTGTCTCCCTACGTATTGCAGATATATTGGCCTCTTTTAGCCACTGTTATTCTTTGCCTTTGCCTGTAAAGGGAGTGCCTTTCTCTTTCTAGTTTACATCTCCTTTTTCTTAAAGGAATATGCCTTGAGCATACCTCAAGTGCCACAGAGTTAATTTATTTTAGACATAGGGTCCTCTTCAAGGGGGGCTCCTTGGCGTGGTGAAAAAGCTCTTGGTCTGAGGAATTAGACCTATCGGTCTCCTTCCTCAGACCGAACCTAATTACCCCCCAATCCCCCGTTCCCTATCCCATCCTCCCCATCCTCCCCTTTTTCCTTTCCTCCTCCTCCTCCCCACCCCTCCCTTTTGTCCTTCCTTTTTGGCCTTTGGGTTTGTTTTTTTTTTCTCCCACAGGCACGCTAGTTCCTAGGTAGGGGAAAGGGTACCGGGGTCCATCCCATTCCGTTGAGGTTCTTGGCGGTGGCGTAGTTTGCCGTGGAATCTGGATTGCCTGGGGATGTCCCGATCCCTCTCCTGTATCCCGGAGGGTGGCTTTGGGTGTGTCTCGGGTGATGGGTGTATCTCTGGAAGCCACCTTTCGGATTCCAGGGGTGGTGGCCGAAGGAGGTATGCTTTGTGGTGGATTTCCGGCCGCCCTCTCTTTTGTCCACCGAGGTAGCTTGGCAGATGTGAGGTTGCTATCCCAGATTGCCTGTTTACTGGCATGATGGGTAGGGTATGGCACGGGTTCCATGCTTCATCTGCGCTACTTGCGGTGCTGAGGTCCTCTTGGGCATGGAGGGAGATTTCTGGCCTTTTCATTCCTCCTAGGAACTATCCCTCCCCGGTCCCCTCTCTTTTTATTCTTTTTTTTATTTTTATTTTCGTCTTTCTTTTTGTTTTTAAGAAAAAAAAAGTAACCTAACCATGGCAGCCCTAGTCCATGAACCTGCTACCCCCGGGCCCCTTCTTGATACCGCACCCCGTTCTGACCCCGCCTCGTCTTTGGACCACTCTTCGGACACTCCTCATGCCTCTGTACCTCTTGCCGGTGCTGTTTCCTCACCCGCTTCAGGTACTGAGGCCTTGACTGACTCCTTCGATTTATCTGACCTTCGCTCTCCTCTGACTGTGCTTCCCGCCTCTCCCTCTACCATGCGGCAATTTTCAAATCGCCGACCTGTTCCACATCGGACCAACTCTGGTCCAACGCCTAAACGCCAACGACAATTACCTGCTGATAATACTTCTCCACCTTCTCGTTCTTCTCAGAAAAGATCGACACATCCTTCACTACCTTTCCACGCTCAGTTTCAGACTGAACAATGGACTAAATTCTTCACTTTACGACCGACTTCCTCTACTGCCTATCTTTCTGACCACAGTATTGGCAAGGCACTCCTACGCCATGTTGGTAAAGATATTTCTTTTCATGCTCTTAAGAGCGGTATGCACATCCTCACCGTACAGAATGCTATCCAGGCTCATGAGCTTTCTCGTCTTTCCCATATCGATACTGTTCCTGTCACTATTGAAAAACATCATTCCCTCAATTCTTGTAGTGGTACCGTCATTCTGCCCCATACCATAGTTCAACAAAATTTCCAGACATGTGGCACTGACATTCTTGAACAGCTGGAACTCCAAGATCTCCCAATCCTCTAGGTAGACACTTACGTTCTTCCTGCCCGCGGGCGGAGACAATACCCTAGCAATGTGGCTCATTTAACTTTTGACAGCCGTGAACTCCCATCCTCAGTTTATGTAGCAGGACATCGGTTACAAGTTTGAAAGGTGATCCCTACACCGCAACAGTGTAGAAATTGCTGGCGATTTGGCCATGCAGCGAAATATTGCAGATCTATCGCCGAATGCCCAGTCTGTGGTGCCGATGACCATTCTAATACATCTTGCAATCGACCTCCCTCTTGCCTTAATTGTCATAAGGCTCACCCTTCGTACTCTCGCCGTTGTCAAGTCTACCTAAACGAGCGGGAAATCCATTACCTCAAAGAGGCAGGTCTCCCTTATGCCATGGCAGTTTCTCATCTCCGCCTCCAAGGGAGACTACCTCATGTTTCTTATTCGCATGTTTCAAAATGTCCCCCCCTTCTGGTATCCCATCTTCTGCACCCACCTCTGTGGTTACCTCTCCCATAGTCACTCCTTTATCTAATTCTTTTGCTGTCCTCAGATCAGACGTCCCTACTTCAATGCCTCAGTCTGATCTCGCTTCTTCGTGTTCTCTCTCACAAGCCTCAGTAGCGATGAGATCTTGTATAACACCTCCTCCCAATTGTCCCTCTACTTCTCAAAAGTCAAAAAGAGGTCTGTTAACACCACCTACCCATCTTCCACCTCATTTTACCTTCCCTGTCTCTGTACCTGGTTCTCCCCCTCTCACTGGCTCTGTTACAAGTGTAGAGGCTCACCCTCCTCCTCATACTGTACCTTCCTCCCCTGTTCCCTCCCAAGTTTCTTCCTCTTGTGCCACCTCCCAGGTTTCTGCCTCTTCTGTCCCCTTCCACGCTTCTCCATTTCCCTCCACCCTTTCGCCCCCCCCCTACCTTGGTACAGTCCAATACAGTTCCTATCTTTACTCATCCTCCCCCTACCATTTCCAATATTGTCTCCCATACGACGTCTCTGAATTCCGAAACACTTGAAGCAATCTCTGAATATATTGCAGAGACCAAACCATCAATGGACACTGATCCACCCTCCGCTCCTTCTCTCTCCTCTGCTCCATCTGCGCAACTCCTTTCTTCACAGCGCACCATTCCTTCACTGCTTGAACATTTTCCACTGCCTCCGCATGTGGACTTTTCTAACCCCTCTAGTCCGTAGGAACCCTTACCTGCAGATTTCAGGTATCTTTATCATTGCCAATCATGGCCTATTTACAGTGGAATATACGCAGCCTCAGGGGTAATTGGGGTGAGCTTCAGATGTTACTCTCCCAGTTTTCCCCTGTTGGTGTTTGCTTACAGGAACCAAAATTACACTCTGCTGTTATCTCTCCCATCTCAGGCTATAATTTATTGTATTCTTCAGATCCTTTTCCTGATGGGACCTTTAATGAAAGTACCCTTCTTCTACGCACTGATATTCCGTACCATCAGCTATTTGTTCGTACTTCGCTGCATTACACAGCAGCCCGTATCCACTTGCATAGGTGGTATACGCTCTGTTCTTTATATCTCTCTCCTTCTCGGGCATTATCTATTCCGGATATTGCCTTTCTTGTTTCATCATTACCGCCACCAATTCTGTTACTTGGTGATTTTAATGCCCACCATTTCCTCTGGGGGGGTCTCACTGTGATTCCCGTGGCATTCAGTTAGAGGCTTTTCTTGCCACCCACCCCCTCCATGTTTTAAATACAGGTACTCACACCCATTTTGATCCTCGGACTCTCTCTCTTGCATCGATCTCTCAGTCTGCTCTTCCTCCGCCGCATTAGACTTCACTTGGTCTGTTCTCCCGGACTTACATGACAGCGATCATGTCCCAATCATTCTTACTTCCCCTTCATATTCACCACCTCTTCGCATCCCACGCTGGCAATTTGATCAGGCAAATTGGAACCTTTACTCACACCTAACTGTTTTTAGAGAGGTTCCTTCTTTGTCCTCCATCGATGAGCTTTTACACCTCTTCTCGTCCTCCGTTTTAACCGCAGCGTCTCATTCTATACACCAAACTTCGGGCAGGCATTCTCAGAAATGCGTGCCTTGGTGGTCTCCTGCTTGTGCTCGTGCAGTACGTTTGAAACACGCTGCATGGGGAAGGTACCGGTACAATAGAACCACAGAGAGACTTCTTGATTTTAAGCAGAAGCGTGCGATTGCTCGCCGTGTCATCTGTGATGCTAAACGCACTTGCTGGCGAGATTATGTCTCCACCATCACCTCTGCTTCCTCTGAGTGCAGTCTGGAAAAAAGTACGAAAACTGAGTGGTAAATATTCTCCTGACCCGGCTCCTGTTCTGCGGGTTGCCAGCGTTGATATAGCAAACCCACTAGATGTTGCCAATGAAATTGGCAATCATCTGGTCCGTATTTCTCAGGGACTCCATCTATGCCCCTCATTTCTTTCCTCAAAGTCTGCCAGAGAGTTAGCACCCTTGGACTTTTCTTCTCTCAGAGAAGAACAGTATAATGTGCCTTTTACACTTCAAGAACTGGAGGCAATACTCTCAGCTTGCCGATCATCAGCAGCTGGGCCCGACGACATTCATATTCGTATGCTACAACATTTACATCAGTCAGCCCTTGCAGTCCTATTATGCCTTTACAATCTTATTTGGTCACAAGGAGTTCTTCCACAGCTGTGGAAATCCACCATTGTTCTCCCTTTCCGCAAACCAGGCACTATGGGTCATGAAACCTCCCACTATCATCCCATTGCTCTTACCAGTGCAGTTTGCAGAGTGATGGAACGCCTAGTAAATAGACGTTTAGTGTGGTATTGAGAGACACACAACAGTCTCTCCACTCGTCAATATGGCTTTCGTAAGGGACGTTCTACCATAGACCCCTTACTACGCTTGGATACGTATGTTTGTAATACCTTTGCGAATAACCACTCAGTTATTGCCATATTTTTTGACCTTGAGAAGGCATATGACACAACTTGGAGGTATAATATTTTAGCCCAAGTCCACTCCTTAGGCCTTCGAGGCAATGTACCATCCTTCCTAAAGAACTTTTTAACTGACAGGCATTTCCGTGTTCGGGTTAATCATGTGCTCTCCCCGAACTTTATCCAAGCTGAAGGTGTCCCCCAGGGATGTGTTCTGAGCACAACACTTTTTCTCCTTGCTATTAATGATTTGGCCTCTAGTCTTCCATCAAATATTTGGTCATCACTCTATGTTGATGACTTCGCTATTGCCTGTACAGGCGCTGACTGTCACCTCATTACAGTTTCTCTCCAGCATGCAGTCGACCATGTTTCCAATTGGGCCACCACACATGGGTTTAAATTTTCCAGCACTAAAACCCACCAAATTACTTTCACTAGACGCTCTGTCATCTCCGATCATCCTTTGTACCTCTATGGCTCCCGTATCCCTGAACATGATAGTCAAGTTTCTGGGCCTCCTCTTTGATCGTAGGTTATCCTGGAAACCTCACATTACCTCTCTGAAGGCAACTTGTCACAGCCGGCTGAGCCTACTTAAAACCCTTGCTCATCTTTCATGGGGAGCTGATCGTCAAACCCTCCTTCGCCTACATTCCACCCTTATTTTATCGAAACTTGATTATGTTGACCAGATCTATTCAGCGGCATCTCCTGCTACTCTCTCTAGCCTTAACCTCATTCATCACCAAGGATTACGTTTATGCCTTGGTGCTTTTCGCTCTTCCCCTGTCGAGAGCCTCTATGCAGAAGCGAACGTTCCATCCTTATCCGATCGCCGTGATGCCCATTGCCTTCGCTACTATACACGTTCTCATGATCTCCGCAATCCTTCCATTTATAGAATGGTCACTGATATTAGTAGACATTCTTTATTTGTTCGCCGCCCCTGTTTACTCCGTCCCTTCTCTCTTCGCTTTCATTCGCTCTTGTCTTCTCTTCAATTACCACCTTTCTATGTTCATGTAGCATCTCACTTTTCCCTACCCCCCTGGGAAGTTCCAGCTGTTCGAGTCTGTTCTTTCTCTCTCCCTTGCTCGAAAGCCCAACTGTCTACGGTCACTTCCCGCTCTCTTTTTCTTGACCACTTTCACTCTCATTCTCATGCCATTGCTGTGTACACAGATGGCTCTAAGTCTTCTGACGGTGTAGGATTCGCAGCAGTGCTTCCGGACAGCGTTGTACAAGGGCATTTACTATCTTCGGCTAGTATTTTTACTGCTGAATTATATGCCATCCTTGCAGCATTTATCCGTATTGCATCTATGCCTGTGTCATCATTTGTGGTTGTCTCAGACTCCCTTAGTGCTTTACAGGCTATACAGAAATTCGATACACCTCACCCCTGAATGGTACTGCCCTTGATACTGGCCATGTAGTCAGAAACTGTAAGGCTGGAGATGATGTCCTGGTAGTCAGTAAATGGGGGGCTGATAGTGCTGTCCTGGGAGACAGTAATGGGGAAGCTGGAGGTGCTGTCCTGGGAGACAGTAATGGTGAAGCTGGAGGTGCTGTCCTGGGAGACAGTAATGGTGAAGCTGGAGATGCTGTCCTGGGAGACAGTAATGGGGAAGCTGGAGATGCTGTCCTGGGAGACAGTAATGGTGAAGCTGGAGATTTTGTCCAGGTAGTCGGGAATTATACGCAGGAAGGAATACATATAAATGACCTCATAGGGGACAGGAGCCATAGTAGGGAAACAAGTGTAGTCAAAGATAAGATAAAACCAATATTGCAAACTAGAAATACCGCAGGAAATAGCAAACAAGAGGACTCCACTAGCAATAGTGAGGATATATTACCAAAAACAACTGGTGGGAGCTCCATTGTTGGTGCTAGGGAGGATAGAAGTAAGACAGGGAAACATGCACCAACAGGGAATACAGTCACAGAAACCCAAGGCAAACGGAAACCAAGCCTGTGCACATACTATGCACTCGGTATCTGCTGGCATGGGAAATCTGGAAAAACAGATGGGACGTGCAACTATGACCACCCTAGGAAATGCCATGCCCATATGACAACAGGAAAATGCAAACTCCCTTCCTGTAAGCTTTTTCACCCTGAACCGTGTACCTCTTCAGTACAGGAAAGACTGTGCGATAACTTAAATTGCCAGGCATACCATCTAAAGGGGACAAAAAGATACAAAACATCCAGGCCATGGGAAAACCTGGGTAGCCACAGCCACTCAAGAGGGAGAGGTTTTTTAGTGCCAGGAAGGAAAAAAAAACTGGCAGGAAATGGCAGAAATCGTACACCAAATCCAGTCATTCCTGGAGTGGAACCACAGTCGATGGCCTCCACTCCAAACCAACAGATACAGATACTAATGCCGGAAAAAAAATCCCCCCCCAGTACCAACAATACCACCAGTCCGATAACATTCTTCTTTGCAAATATACAGGGTCTAAAGCCAGCAACAAACAACAAAATACCTTTCATCCGTGGACTGCTTGCAGAGGCAAAGGCAATGTTCGCGGCTTTCACTGAGACCCACATAAAGGATCACTTGGACAACGAAATATGGATCCCAGGTTACAACCTATACAGATGTGACAGAGTGAACAGGCAAAAGGGGGGGGTTGGCCTGTACATTGCAGAGTCACTTGTTTGCACAGAACTGCTAAATGCCTCAAATGATGTAGTGGAAGTTTTAGCAGTAAAGGTCGAGAACCAAAACCTAGTCATTGTGATAGTCTACAAGCCTCCGGATGCAACATCCCAGCAATTCCAGGAACAGCTGTTAAAAATTGACCACTGTCTGGAAAACCTTCCAGCTCCTGCACCCAACATCTTGCTCCTGGGGGATTTCAACTTAAGGCACCTAAAATGGAGGAATATAGCAAATAATATTGTTGCAGTAATAACACCAGGAGGCAGCTCTGATGAAAACTCACACTCACGCGAGCTTTTAAATCTCTGCACAAAATTCAATTTAAACCAGCAAATAATAGAGCCTACTAGACTGGAGAATACACTAGACCTCATCTTCACTAACAATGATGATCTGATAAGAAATATCACCATATCAAAAACAATATACTCAGATCACAACATAATTGAGGTTCAGTCATGTATGCGCGGAGCCCCAGACCGACATAATGAGATTAGTCACGAGGGAGCATTCACCAAATTCAACTTCAATAACAAAAACATAAAGTGGGACCAAGTAAACCAAGTCCTAACCGATATAAGCTGGGAAGATATACTAAGCAACACAGACCCCAACTTATGCCTAGAACAGATTAACTCGGTGGCACTCGATGTATGCACAAGGCTTATTCCTCTAAGAAAAAGGAGGAGTAGATGTAAAACAGAAAGAGACAGGCGCTCCCTTTACAGGCGACGGAAAAGAATAACAGAGCGGCTAAAAGAGGTCAATATATCTGAAATGCGTAGGGAGACACTGGTCAGAGAAATAGCAAGCATCGAACTTAAGCTAAAAGAATCCTTTAGGAGTCAGGAATTGCGGGAAGAACTAAAAGCCATAAATGAAATCGAAAGAAACCCAAAGTATTTCTTCTCCTATGCCAAATGAAAATTGAGAACAACGTCCAGTATTGGGCCCCTACTTAAACAAGATGGGTCCTACACAGATGACAGCAAGGAAATGAGTGAGCTACTCAAGTCCCAATATGACTCAGTTTTTAGCAAGCCGCTAACCAGACTGAGAGTCGAAGATCAAAATGAATTTTTTATGAGAGAGCCACCAAATTTGATTAACACAAGCCTATCCGATGTTATCCTGACGCCAAATGACTTCGAACAGGCGATAAATGACATGCCCATGCACTCTGCCCCAGGGCCAGACTCATGGAACTCTGTGTTCATCAAGAACTGCAAGAAGCCCCTATCACGAGCCTTTTCCATCCTATGGAGAGGGAGCATGGACACGGGGGTCGTCCCACAGTTACTAAAAACAACAGACATAGCCCCACTCCACAAAGGGGGCAGTAAAGCAACAGCAAAGAACTACAGACCAATAGCACTAACATCCCATATCATAAAAATCTTTGAAAGGGTCCTAAGAAGCAAGATCACCACCCATCTAGAAACCCATCAGTTACACAACCCAGGGCAACATGGGTTTAGAACAGGTCGCTCCTGTCTGTCTCAACTATTGGACCACTACGACAAGGTCCTAAATGCACTAGAAGACAAAAAGAATGCAGATGTAATATATACAGACTTTGCAAAAGCCTTCGACAAGTGTGACCATGGCGTAATAGCGCACAAAATGCGTGCTAAAGGAATAACAGGAAAAGTCGGTCGATGGATCTATAATTTCCTCACTAACAGAACACAGAGAGTAGTCGTCAACAGAGTAAAGTCCGAGGCAGCTACGGTGAAAAGCTCTGTTCCACAAGGCACAGTACTCGCTCCCATCTTGTTCCTCATCCTTATATCCGACATAGACAAGGATGTCAGCCACAGCACCGTGTCTTCCTTTGCAGATGACACCCGAATCTGCATGACAGTGTCTTCCATTGCAGACACTGCAAAGCTCCAGGCAGACATCAACCAAATCTTTCAGTGGGCTGCAGAAAACAATATGAAGTTCAACGATGAGAAATTTCAATTACTCAGATATGGTAAACATGAGGAAATTAAATCTTCATCAGAGTACAAAACAAATTCTGGCCACAGAATAGAGCGAAACATCAACGTCAAAGACCTGGGAGTGATCATGTCGGAGGATCTCACCTTCAAGGACCATAACATTGTATCAATCGCATCTGCTAGAAAAATGACAGGATGGATAATGAGAACCTTCAAAACTAGGGAGGCCAAGCCCATGATGACACTCTTCAGGTCACTTGTTCTATCTAGGCTGGAATATTGCTGCACACTAACAGCACCTTTCAAGGCAGGTGAAATTGCCGACCTAGAAAATGTACAGAGAACTTTCACGGCGTGCATAACGGAGATAAAACACCTCAATTATTGGGAGCGCTTGAGGTTCCTAAACCTGTATTCCCTGGAACGCAGGAGGGAGAGATACATGATTATATACACCTGGAAAATCCTAGAGGGACTAGTACCGAACTTGCACACGAAAATCACTCACTACGAAAGCAAAAGACTTGGCAGACGATGCACCATCCCCCCAATGAAAAGCAGGGGTGTCACTAGCACGTTAAGAGACCATACAATAAGTGTCAGGGGCCCGAGACTGTTCAACTGCCTCCCAGCACACATAAGGGGGATTACCAACAGACCCCTGGCAGTCTTCAAGCTGGCACTGGACAAGCACCTAAAGTCAGTTCCGGATCAGCCGGGCTGTGGCTCGTACGTTGGTTTGCGTGCAGCCAGCAGCAACAGCCTGGTTGATCAGGCTCTGATCCACCAGGAGGCCTGGTCACAGACCGGGCCGCGGGGGCATTGACCCCCGGAACTCTCTCCAGGTAAACACTGCTGCGCGGTCAGCAGTACATGACCTACCAGTTTCATGTAGAGGTATTCCATTTATGGACTATTTTGCTGCAATATCTTCCCGCCTTCACACCCGTTGGCAACACCGTTGGTCTACTATGCTTGGCAACAAACTTCAATCTATTAAACCAAGTATAGGTTACTGGCCGTCTTCTTCTCACCAGTGTCGAGGTTGGGAGACTACTCTCTCCCGTCTTCGCATTGGCCATACTCGTCTTACTCATGGATATCTCATGGAGAGGTGCCCTGCTCCTCTCTGTGAGAATTGCCAAGCTCCATTATCAGTCAGCCACATTCTGTTGGACTGCCCACTTTATCAACGAGCACGCAGAATTTACCTCCGTCATCGTCTTCGCTCCGCTGCTCTCTCTTTACCTTCCCTTCTCGCTGATGGACCCACCTTTCATCCGGACTCTCTCATTGACTTTTTGACAACAACTGACTTACTTCACAAATTCTGATACCTTCAGCCCTTTCTACTTCAATCTCGTGCTGCCCTCTACCCCCGTACTATCCCCTGCCCTGCTGTTTTCTGTAACCTACTGATCATCCCTCCTCCCTTCTGCCATCCAATACCCTCGCTTCCTTCCCTATCCTGCAGTGCTGTATAGCCCTTGCGGCTTAGCGCTTCTTTTTGATTATAATAATGATAGACATAGGGTAGGATCCATGTTGCTTAGTCTATCTTCCCAGACCATACCCCCGGCGTCATTACGATTTCTTGAGTCTATCTTCCCAGTTTTTCATTTAGGACTTGGTTTACTTGGTCCCACCTTATGTTTTTGTTTTTGTTTGTCTCCAGAACAGTAGGCATCCTCTCCAAAATACATTGCTGTGGACCTCAAACAACACTACTTACATTATACCACATCACTAAATGAGCTTGAAATAATAAATCATACTTCTAAAATTGCACCTTTCATACATTAGCTACCTTTCTTATTGTGAATAATTGTGGTTAACTACTTAAGATATTCTACCATCCTGAATCATGACCTGGCCTCACAGTGGATCAGGGCCTGGTTTCCCATTGCCTGGTAGGCAATGCTTTGGCTTCACACGCTAAGTGTCTGTGGTTCAGTTCCCCGGCAAGGGTGGAAACATTGAGCGTGTTTTCTTACATCTGTTGTACCTGTTAACCTAGCAAGCAAGTAGGTACCTGGTTGTTAGTCAACTAATATGGGTTACATCCTGGGGGACAAGACTGAGGACCCCAATAGAATTAAGACAGTCTCTCTCAATGACACATTGACTTTCTTAGGTTATCCTGGGTGGCTAACCCTCCAGGGTTAGCCACCCAGGATAACCTGTGTCTAATTCTTAAGTAGTCTTTAAGCATTAGCATTTGCATACTAATGTTTTTTTTATTTTTTGTGCTTACCAATGTTCTATTACATATAAACTATGTTATCTGTATACTGCATGAAAAGAAATAAAAATTTAAATTTGAAATTTATAGTTAAACAAATTTTATTTCTTTGCAAAAGTTATATGTGATTACATTTTATAAAATGTTGTTAAGCACATACAAAGAAAGTCACTAATATGCCAGGGTATTTCAGGCAGACTAATACTAATGCTTACAGACTACTTAAAACTTGACAGGTTAAAGACTGGTAAATTTAAATTATTCATTACATACTTTATTACTACAATGAAGTAACCAAAGTTTTATAATTAATAATATTTATAGTGGTGATGTAGCACATAACAGACAGCAGTATTACAATTAGTACAATTTGTAATTATACAACGGTACAATTTTAAGTATGTAGTAATGCTTTAATTAAGTGGTCAGAAATTTCTTGGGATTTTCTGAGTCATTCCAAACTGGTTAAATGATTTAGCATAGCATTAGTATGGTTAATTTTAGGAGAGGAGATGATTTTTAAGTATAGCCCTAAATTGATTTTTAAGCAGGGGACCTTTTGCTGGTTCAGACAATGAATTCTGGATCTTAGGGCCCTTTATGTGCACTGCATTTTTGCATAGGGTGAGACAGAAACAAGTGATGTCAAAGAGTGTTTTGTGCCTTATATTGTGCCTGTGTGTTCTTTTGTAGCTATCAAGGAGAAGTTTGAGAGGAGGGTTTAATACAAGTGTATGTTTTGTATATTAAGTATGTTCAAGCTCTTGAAGAACAGTGGGGTGTATTGTTTGGCGCAGTAGTTCGTGATCATCTGCACAGCAGTTTTTTTTTTTTTGGGGGGGGGGTTATTAACCCTTTGACTGTTTCAGGCCCCTCTCTGAAACTGTCATTCTATGTCGCCAAATATTAAAAAAAAAAAAATTATTTTTTCTTATGAAAATGTTAAGATTATTTTTCTGAGTGTTTTAGTCCAAAAAAAAAAATTTTGCCATCGGTACTTACCGAGATATAGAGCCGTGAAGTTTGCAGAAAATGAGCCGCGTATGGCAACAGCGGCGACTGCCGCTCACCCGGTAAACTTTAGTTTACTTGTAATTGAAGGTTTTTTGTTTTTTTCACTATTTTATTTTTTCACATAACTTATGTGGCCTATGAGACCAAAGTAAGGTGCAATGTATATATATACACTCGTTGTATACAACACAATAAGCACACAAACATAATTATCAATATATTGTTTACAAAACTTGTTTACAAAAACAAACAAACAATCATCCTCCTCCTCCTCCTCCTCCTCCTTCTCATCCTCCTTCTCCTCCTCCTCCTTCTCCTCCTCCTCCTCCTCCTTCTCCTCCTCCTTCTCCTCCTCCTCCTTCTCCTCCTTCTCCTCCTCCTTCTCCTCCTCCTTCTCCTCCTCCTTCTTCTCCTCCTCCTTCTTCTCCTCCTCCTTCTCCTCCTCCTTCTTCTCCTCCTCCTTCTCCTTCTTCTCCTCCTCCTTCTCCTTCTTCTTCTTCTCCTCCTCCTCCTCCTCCTCCTTCTCCTCCTCCTCCTTCTCCTCCTCCTCCTCCTTCTCCTCCTCCTCCTTCTCCTTCTCCTTCTCCTTCTCCTTCTCCTTCTCCTCCTCCTCCTCCTCCTCCTCCTCCTCCTCCTCCTCCTCCTCCTCCTCCTCTTCCTCCTCCTTCTCCTCCTCTTCCTCCTCCTCCTCCTCCTCCTCCTCCTCCTCCTTGTCTTGTGTGCGAGTGTGTGGCTTATAATTGTTTTGAGTCAGAAGTCGGCAGCTGTCAAAGTGACATATTGTCTCATTAGTCACTACCCCTACCGCCTGTCAAAACAATGGGGTCGGATGCTGCTTCCCCTCCTCCATTCTATCTAATTATCTTTCTCCCTCATTCTATATCTTTCAATCTGTCTCTCTTTCTATCTGTCTGCCTATCTCTGTCTCACAGGTACACATAAATACAAGTATACATAGTGTAAATTACCTAGGATAACCCAAGAAATCCAGACAAAGTGCTATACTCTGCTTGAAGATGTGAGTAAACGTGATGACAGTCTTGTGGCTCTCTCTGAGACAGAGAGCTAGATGGACAGACAGGGAGCTTGACAGACAGACAAATAGACAGACAGAAAAGTTTGTGTACCAGCAAAAACAAAGGGAGGGCGATGGTCATGTAATATTACCCTCCTTTACCCTCATCAAAGTCAGCTCTTATCAGATGTTATCTCCCCTTATCTTGTCACTGTCATGGGGTGGACTTTTTTTTTTCTTGCTTCAAGGGAACAATATTATTACATCTTCTTCTTCCTTCTCCTCCTCCTCCTCTTCTCCTCCTCCTCCTCCTCCTCCTCCTCTTCCTTCCCTCCTCCTCCTCCTCCTCCTCCTCCTCCTCCTCCTCTTCCTCCCCTCCTCCTCCTCCATTGCTTTTGGTCTCAAACTCCTCCAAATCATGAAATTGATCTTCACTGACACTTCCATCTGTGTTAGAGCATCACTTGGGAAGAGAAGAGTCCCAGATTTGCTGGGGAATCACATATTTCTTACCGCTAGACATGCTGAAAAAGGACAACTGAAATGGCATTCCCACAATGCACCACTGGCTTCCCGATTTTTTTTATATGGTGCACACTGACCATGGAGACCCATTCTCTCACATGTGGGCCTACCAGCTTTCTCCTGCTTGATTTGAAGCTGCTAGAATTTATGCGTATAAATACGTCAGAAACATTGGCTCGTAAGACGTATTTATACGTCGGAAACAGTCAAAGGGTTAAAGGTTTAAGGTGATTAGCTGTGGTTGATCCCCAAGCACAAATACCATAGGTGAGGTAAGGGTAGATTAGAAAGTGGTATAGTGTGAGCAGTGCTGTTTGGGGTACATATTACTGTGTCTTGGAAAGGATGCCTACTGTTTTGGATATTTTCTTGAATATACTGTACCTGGAGAGGGTTTCGGGTGTCAACACCCCCACAGCTCGGTCTGTGACCAGGCCTCATGGCAGATCAGGGCCTGATCAACCAGGCTGTTACTATTGGTTGCACGTAAACCAATGTATGAACCACAGCTGGGCTGATCAGGTACTGAATTTAAGTGCCTGTCCAAAACTTTCTTGAAGACAGCCAGGGCTCTATTGTAATCTTTCCTTATGTATGCTGGGAAATTTGCCCTTGGTGTGTCTTGAAATAGAGTAATTATTAATTGAGATGTTAAGTTGGATATTTAAAGCTCCGTTTCCAAACCACATGAAGTAGGTTTTGTCTACATTGAGAGCGAGTTTGTTGGTTGTCATTCACATAGATATTTTTAGTAGCTCGTTGTTTACAGTGTCTCTAAGCATAGTCGAGTTTGAGTGAGAAGACACAAGTAGTGTCATTTGTGAATAGAACTGGTTTAAGAAGTTGGGATGTGTTGGGGAGGTCATTGATGTAAATGAGAAAAAGTTGTGGGCCAAGGACACTGTCTGCCCTGTGGCACTCAGACAACTACAGGCTGAGTAGCTGAGGTATGCTATTTACATAGACATACTGATGTCTATTGCTAAGATAACATTTTTGGTAATCAAGAGAGTGTCCTCTGATCTCGTAGTGTCCTAGTTTTAGGTGCAAAAGATTGGTTCACTGTATCAAATGCTTTCCATAGGTCTATGAAGAGCCCCAGAGGATATTCATTTTTTCAAGTGCTGCATATAGCAGTTTGAGGATTGTATGATTGTATCATTCATACTTTTTTCGGCCTAAACCCAAACTGGCAGGGGTTAAGTATGTTGTGAGATATTAGGTAGAAGTAAATTCGCTTGTGTATTATTTTTTTTGAAGATTTTAGATAGTAAGGGCTGCTTTGACATAGGTCTGTAGTTAAGTAGTTCAGTTGGATCACCTCCTTTGAGGATTGGGGTAACCCTTGCTCTCTTGACTATAAACAGGAGGGTTGAAGATTCTACAGATTTGTTAAACAGAGTTGCAACTCTTGTAATTGCTTATTTAAGAAATAATTTATTATTGTGGTTATTATTGCTATTATGTATGTACTAATGTGAAATATTTCCACCCTTTTGCTTGGGTATAATGAATATAAGCAGTGTAACATCCATAAATGATTATTAATGATAATAGAGGCAGGCCCCACTTATAAAGCAAGTTAAGTTCCAGGCTAGTGCTGTAAAGTGAAAATCACTGTAAAGCGAATCATAACCCTTTTCCACTTTCAAATGCATATAAAAACCTGGTAACATATTTACAGTATCATTAAATGGGCAGTATAGCTAGGCCTAAAAAAATGCATATACAGTACACATATACCTTAAAGTATTTTCGTCCTTAGCTTATGGTGAGTGGTGAATATATTGTAGGAAATCTGAATAAATGAAGAATGGGTATAATTGAAAAATGCTATACAGTGGACCCCCGCTTAACGATCACCTCCAAATGCGACCAATTATGTCAGTGTATTTATGTAAGTGCGTTTGTACGTGTATGTTTGGGGGTCTGAAATAGACTAATCTACTTCACAATATTCCTTATGGGAACAAATTCGGTCAGTACTGGCACCTGAACATACTTCTGGAATGAAAAAATATCGTTAACCGGGGGTCCACTGTATTAGCAAAGTGTTATAATGCAGGGCCTGCCTATCTTATTACATAAGGCATCAATTAACTAAAGAAATGTAAGATATGAGGAGTGATGGTTGTTGTTCTGTTGATCAGAATGTTCCAGAATATTTCTAGGTACAGTGGAACCTCTACTTATGAGTGCATCCACATGTGAGTTTTTCCGGATACGAGCAGTTGCTCCGTAGATTTTTTGCTTCCAGATGCGAGTGGGTCTCGAAGGAGGTTCCTTGACACTGGTGAGGGGCTCATGCTCTTGATCTAGGGAATTGAATCTCAGTTGTTTGTTGGACTATCTTGTTCAAACTTGGTCAATGTATGATGGACGGATGCTTGTTAACGTACACCAAAAATAAAAGAAATCAGACCATAAATAACAAAGTTCACTTCTCAGCCATTAGCTTTCCTTTAGCAGTATATTTTTGTATGGTTTTTATGGTAGTATTCTCGTTTTTTTGGTCTCATTTGATAGAATGGAAGATATACTGCAGAAATAGATATGATTTTGACTGGTTTCATGCCGAAAAGTACCTTGAAATTGAGCTCAAAGTAGCAGAAATTCTTTGGCGATGTTCAAGAGTAAGCAAGTGATGTCACCATCCAATACCTGTCCAATTGGCACTGCCCCTCAACCTTCATGTAATGGAAAGCTCTTGAACATGCTAGAAAAAGTGAGAGCAGACATCATGAGGTAGCAGTGCCAGACAACATGAGGCAGCAGGGGCAGACATCATGAAGCAGCAGGGGCAGACATGAAGTAGCAGTGGCAGACAACATGAGGCAGCAGTGGCAGACAACATGAAGCAGCAGTGGCAGACAACATGAAGCAGTAGTGGCAGACAACATGAAGCAGCAGTGGCAGACAACATGAAGCAGCAGTGGCAGACAACATGAAGCAGCAGTGGCAGACATCATGAAGCAGCAGTGGCAGACCTTGTTGTACCCTGTACTATAAGCGAGTTTCTGAACGCCACCACGAGATTGCAGTATGCATCAAAACAATGCTCGGTTCACTCCACTCGCAGTGGAGGGAATTCTTGTGTTTTCCTTACGTTTCGTGCAGTTATTTTGTGAAATTTCTTATTTCTAACCATGGGTCCTAAGAAAGCAAGTGCAAAGGACAGTGCTGAGAAGAAAAAGGGGATGATTTCGATGGAATTAAAGCAGGAAATCATAGATAAACTAGGTGGAGGGTTAGGGACTTGGCCAGGTAGTACCAGCATACTACTTCTACAATATGTACAATACTAAAGCAGAAGGAGTCAGTGACAAAGCGTAGCATTAAGAGTGTAGCCATTATAAGTCACAGCAGTCACAGAAATGAAACTCACTAAGACAATAACAGATGCAATCTTCCCACCAGGATATCAGATCCTGAGGAAAGATAGAAAGAGCAGAGGGGAAGGAGGGGTTGCACTGCTCGTAAAAAAATGATGGAAATTTGAGGAAATGGGAGGCATGGACGAGATTGGAGAAAGAGAATACATAGTAGGTACACTTCAGACTGGGGAGCACAAGGTAGTCATTGCCATGATGTATAATCCATCACAGAACTGCAGGAGGCCAAGAGAGGAATATGAAGAGAGCAACAGAGCAATGGTGGACACACTGGCTGAGGTGGCAAGAAGAGCTCACTCGAGCAGAGCAAAGTTACTGGGTTATGGGCGATTTCAACCACAGGGAAATCGATTGGGAAAACCTGGAGCCACATGGGGGCCCTGAAACATGGAGAGCCAAGATGATGCATGTGATACTGGAAAACCTCATGCATCAACATGTAGGGACACTACCAGAGAGAGAGGGGAGGATGAATCAGCAAGACTGGACCTTGTGTTTACCCTGAGCAGTTCAGACATTGAGGACATCACATATGAGAGGCCCCTCATATGTGATGTCATATGTGACCACGTGGTTCTGTGCTCTGAATACATAGTAGAGTTACAAGTGGATTGAGTAACAGGAGTTGAATGGAAAAAGCCAGACTATAAAAGGGGGGACTAAATAGGTTTGAGGAACTTCCTGCAGGAGGTTCAGTGGGACAGAGAACTGGTAGGAAAGTCAGTAAGCGAAATGGAGTACATAACAAAATGCAAGGAGGCAGTGGAAAGGTTTGTTCCCAGGGGCAACAGAAATAATGGGAAGACAAGAACAAGCTCCTGGTTCACCCGATGGTGTAAGGAGACAAAAGCTAAGTGCACTAGAGAATGAAAAAAGTACAGAAAGCAAAGAACACAGGAAAATAAGGAGATTAGTTGAAGAGCCAGGAACGAGTATGTACAGGTAAGGAGGGAGGCCCAGCGACAGTATGAAAATAACATAGTATCGAAAGTCAAATCTGACCCGAAACTTCTGTATAGCCACATCAAGAGAAGACAACAGTCAAAGACCAGGTGATCAGGCCGAGGAAAGAAGGTGGGGAACTTGCAAGAAACGATCACAAGGTATGTGAGGAGCTCAACATGAGATTTAAGGAAGTATTTAGAGTAGAGACAGGAAGGGCTCTGGCAAGACAGCACGTTGTTGAACACCAACATGGAATATACCAACAAGTGTTGGATGACATACAAACAACGGAGGAGGAGGTGCAGAAGCTGCTAAGTGACCTTGATACCTCAAAGGCGATGGGTCCGGACATCTCCCCGTGGGTCCTTAGAGAAGGAGCAGAGATGCTGTGCGTACCACTAACCACAATCTTCAATACATCCCTGGAAACTGGGCAACTACCTGAGGTATGGAAGATGGCAAATGTAGTCCCCATTTTTAAGAAAGGAGACAGAAATGAGGCACTAAGCTACAGACCAGTGTCTCTGACATGTATAGTATGCAAAGGCATGGAGAAGATTATCAGGAGGAGAGTGATGGAGCACCTGGAACGGAACAAGATTATAAACGACAACCAACACAGATTCATGGACGGCAAATCCTGTGTCACAAACCATCTGGAGTTTTATGACAAAGTAACAGAAGTAAGACAGGAGAGAGAAGGGTGGGTTGATTGTATTTTCCTGGACGGCAGGAAGACCTTCGACACAGTTACTCACAAGAGATTAGTGCAAAAGCTGGAGGATCAGGCGCGTATAACAGGAAGGGCACTGCAGTGGATCAGAGAATACCTGACAGGGAGGCAACAGTGAGTCATGGTACATGATGAGGTATCACAGTGGGCGCCTGTGATGAGCAGGGTCCCACAGGGGTCAGTCCTAGGACCAGTGCTATTTTTCATATGTGAATGACATGATGGAGGGGATAGACTCTGAAGTGTCCCTATTTGCAGATGATGTGAAGTTAATGAGAAGAATTAAATCAGATGAAGATCAGGCAGGACTACAAAGAGACCTGGACAGGCTGGACACATGGTCCAGCAACTGGCTTCTCGAATTCAACCCTGCCAAATGCAAAGTCTTGAAGATTGGGGAAGGGCAAAGAAGACCACAGAGTATAGGCTAGGTGGACAAAGACTACAAACCTCACTCAAGGAGAAAGATCTTGGGGTGACCATAACACCAAGCACATCTTCAGATGCACACATCAACCAGATAACTGCTGCAGCATATGGGCGCCTGGCAAACGTGAGAATAGCATTCCAATACCTTGGTAAGGAATCTTTCAAGACATTGTACACTGTGTACGTCAGGCTCATACTAGAGTATGCAGCACCAGTTTGGAACCCACAGGTCGTCAAGCACATCAAGAAATTAGAGAAAGTACAAAGGTTTGCAACAAGGCTAGTTCCGGAGCTCCGGGGAATGTCCTGCGAAGAAAGGTTGAGGGAAATCAAACTGACGACAGTGGAGGACAGGAGGGTCAGGGGAGACATGATAATGACATGCAAAATACTGTATGGAATAAATAAGGTGGACAGAGGATGTTCCAGAGAGGGGACACAGAAACAAGGGGTCACAATTGGAAGCTGAAGGCTCAAACGAGTCACAGGGATGTTAGGAAGTATTTCTTCAGTCATGGAGTCATTAAGAAGTTGAATAGCCTAGCAAGTGATGTAGTAGAGGCAGGAACCATACATAGTTTTAAGACAAGGTATGACAAAGCTCAGGAAGCAGAGAGAGAGGACCTAGTAGTGCTCAGTGAAGAGGTGGGGCTAAGAGCTGAGTCTTGACCCCTGCAGCCACAATTAGGTGAGTACTCTGACTTTTTTTGGGTTATCCTAGGATCAGATCCTACACATGTAGTCAGGAGCAGGAATGTCCACTGTGGTGGCTCTATAAACTCCAACAGCAACAATGGCCACTGTATCACTAGCCATATACAGTGGTCCCTCGATAATCGTAGGGCTCGAGAGTCGTAATTTCCGGAAATCGTAGCAATATTTTTGTCAAAATATGGGCTCGCTAATCGTAGATTGACTCGCGAATAGTAATTCGTCCGGGACGTGTACTCACACTCTGAGCCGGGGCGGCCTCCCTTTCCAGCCAGTGTGGCATTGTTTACCAGTGAGCGATCGTCCCCTCACTTGCTCATATGAAATATTTCATATTCCATTCATTTTAGTGCTTGCAAGTACTAAATAAGCTACCGTGGCTCCAAAGAAAGCTACTAGTGCCAAGCCTTTGGTAAAGATGAGAAATAGGATTGAATTTAACCTTTAAACTGCCCAAACAGATCTACGTTCACATGCGTATTGCTCCAAAAGTAGATCTACGTTTTTTACATATTTTCAAATATATAAAAAAAAAAAGTAGATCGAAGTTTTTTGCACATTTTCAAATGTAAAAAAAAAAAAGGTCTACGTGTTTTTACATACTTTCAAATGTTGAAAAAACGTAGATCTACGTTTGGACAGTTGAAGGTGTGGAAATTTATTTGGTCCCTAAAGTTCCACAGGACAGATCCAGCATGATCGTAATGGGACGGCTAGGCTGGCTGGCCCTTAAACCCTCCCAAACAAACAGCATTCTCTCTATTTTGGCGTGGATTGTTGGTAGGCATTTATTTAATTTATAGATTTACCCTTCAGGGAAGGAGTAGGTAGTTTTACTGTTAGTACACTAATATTAGGTTTACTAAGGCAACTGTAGATAATAATAATGTAGACCTAAGACCTTAACATAGGTAGTAATAGGCCGATAATGTAGGCAAACACTAGGTTAAGTTAGCTAGGGAGAACTGGCAGCCCTAGCTTGAATGACGAGGCGCGGGTCTCAAAGAAACAATAGCGTCCTTCTTAAGACAGACACCAACTGGACAAGACGTGCCGTGATCAGTAGACGGCACCCCCCGCGTGTCTACACATTTGAGACCTGGGGAAATCTGGTAGAGGCACCTCGATGTACCGTAGATGACCTCCGTCAGACCCATACAGTAAGACAAGACCTCCACTTTATTCCGTAGATTGCTGGCCAGTGTCTGGGGAGATTGTGAGTGAGTTGATCTGTAGGCCCTTTGTGCAGCTGGCAGAGCATGCCCAGTAAGTACCAGTGTCTCGAGGCAGTCTGGAAGCTAGTGTCCGTGTCTGCATAGTTATACTACGGGATACATACCCTCTTGGATATAGGAATTTCTGAGGTGCAGGCAGGACACTAATAACGATTGAATATTGCAGGAATTAAGGCTCCCGGTTGCACGTGGTTTCTGAGGGAAAGTCCAGAGGGGCTAAGGCTAAGCTTAGGGAAGTTGAAGATCAGGATATATGCTGCAACACCAAGTTAGTTAATCCTTTATACGTGCATGCAGGCGAGTTTCTTGCAACATCAATCATTTGTGAAAATCTGTCCTATAAGCCACTTGTGAGGCTGAGGTACCCACCTCAGAGCTCGGTGTCAACAGAGTTTGCCAGGGTAGGTGACTCACTTGGAGGCAGCCGGGCTGTGGCTCGTACGTTGGTTTGCGTGCAGCCAGCAGCAACAGCCTGGTTGATCAGGCTCTGATCCACCAGGAGGCCTGGTCACAGACCGGGCCGTGGGGGCGTTGACCCCTGGAACTCTCTCCAGGTAAACTCCAGGTAAACACCTATCAATATGTTGCCCAGGTTGCCCCAGTTGAATTTACCGACATTTGACGGAACCCTAACTGAGTACATTGTTTTCTGGGATCAGTTTAAAGCCCAGATAGATGACAGGAACGATTTGTCAGATGCTGTCAAATTGCAGTATTTGCGGTCGCAGCTCAAGGGTAAAGCCTTAGACTTGGTCCGGCACTACCAGATTACTGACACTAATTACCAACATGCCAAAGACCAATTAGAAGACATGTTTGGCAACACTGAGGAGATAAAGGTAGCTATACTTTATCGGTTGTTGGATCTAGAGGCTTGCCGACATGACCGTCAAAGCCTAGAGAAGTTCCGTATTGAAGTTATGAGCTTGACAAATAGTTTCAGAGATTTGCATGATGAGGATGATTCAGAATGGGTCCTTAGCCAGGTGATTCAGAGGAAACTGGCTAGCACTACAGTGCATGAGTTGCACTTAAAATATCGGATGAATAGGTTCACGATAAAACAAATTATTGAAGGGTTAGGGGATCTCATATCTCACCTGAGCATAGGTCAGGGGGAGAAATTACCTACCAAGGAGAAGTCGGTTAACTTCCCCAGACATTCGAGAGATAGACCTAAACCACCACCTACTAGGGTCGGCACATATGCCCAGGGCGAGTCCTCCACCCACAGGGCCAAGGGAGAAGCCACTACAGCGGCCAGTAAGAGACGGTGCGTGTTTTGTGAAGAACACGCTAGTTCAGGGTGTCTGAGCTTCACCACCTATAACAAAAGGGTTCAGCAACTAAGGGAGTTGAGACTTTGTTTCAAGTGTTTTGGAGAACATTTTGCCAGGGACTGTAGCGCCCAACTCAATGAGTGTTGGGGCTGCCGGAAAGGTATGCACCACAGTGTACTGTGTCCTAATGACACCGGATCACCACAAGCTAAGGAGAGCAAACTGCAAGAAAGGGCGGAGAGCAAGGACGAGTCGGAAGCTGTGATGAGTGTGGTGAGTGCGGCACCGGGAATTTGTTCTGGGGAGCAGTTTCAAGGTTCGGTGGCCTTGCCCACTATAATGGCGGTGGTTACGAATGGGAAGAAATCTGAAACGACCCGTTTGTTCTTCGACAGTGGGGCACAGAGATCCTTCATAACAGAGAGTCTAGCAATTAGGTTGAAACTGAAGACAGGTGGTAATGTTGACATGAAGGTGGAAGGGTTTGGTGGGGAAGTCCCACGCAGGTCTTATCCAGTAGTCAATGTGACGGTTAGGTTAGCTGGGCATCGACGGGAAATTTCAGCCTTGATAGTGAAGAAGCTGCCCAATATCATTACCACTAAGGGACTGGCCGCAGCAGTCAAACATTTGAGGGAGTTAGGTGTGAAGCTAGCGGAATCAGACATTGCTACAGACAACATTAGTAATGTGGGAATCTTGGTAGGAGGAGATTACATAGACGAGTTCGTGTCTACGAGAAGGGTTATCAAGGAGGGTGTTGGCCTGTACTGGACTCCAGCGGGGTACATCGTAGGAGGCAGGGTACCAGCTCATTTCCCTGCAACCCCGGGAAAGGAGGGCTCCGGTATTACAGCGACTGAGGCTGTACTGGTGATGCGGATTGGGGTGCACGAAGGTCTGTCAGAGACGCAAGTTGGCACATCCGACAGTGAGCCGGTCCATAAACTATCGGACCTGGATGTAGTAGGGATTAAGGGTGACCAGCCGCCCCCCGAACACGAAGAGACGTATCGAGATTACTTGAACCATGTGCAGTTCAGGGACGGGCAGTACTGGGTGCGACTCCCATGGAAGCCGGGGCACCCAACGCTGCCCACTAATTTCAAGAAGGCACGGGGTCAGTTGAATTCATTGGTGAACAGCCTGACCAAGAAGGGTCTGGTGGGGAAATATGATGATATTATTAAGGAACAGCTGGCCCTTGGGTTCATTGAGAAAGTGCCCAATGCCAGCCCTGGGAAAAACACCCATTATCTTCCACACATGGCAGTCACCAAGGAGTCAGTAACCACTCCCATCAGAGTAGTCTTCAACTGCAGCTCACAGGCGAGTCCCCGAGAGCCATCGTTGAACGACTGTCTGCTCACAGGGCCCTCCCTGACGCAGAAATTAGCAGATGTGTTGTTGAGATTCAGGACAGAACAGTACGCCTATGCGGCAGACATTAGCAAAGCCTTCCTACGTATTGGGTTGCAGCCACAAGACAGGGACTACACAAGGTTCTTGTGGTTGACTGACAGGGAGGTGCCCAAGCAAGGGTATGATACCTACAGATTCAGGGCAGTGTTGTTTGGTGCCACTAGTTCACCATTCTTATTACAGGCTACCATGGACTACCACCTTGTGAACTGTAATAGCCCACTTAAAGAATTACTGAAGACCCTATTTTATGTAGACAACATGCAAGGTGCCACCTCAGATGAAAGGCTGTTGATGGACATTTACCGAGAGTCTAATCAGGAGATGCTCTCGGCTAACATGCCACCGAGAGAATGGGTGACAAACAATCCAACATTGCGGGGCACGGTGGAACGTGACTATGCTGGCTACTCAGTACCTGAGGTAACATCAGTGTTGGGATTGGAGTGGGAAATCAAGGAAGACAGACTTAGGCTAAAGAGGAAACCTGATGGGGAAAAGAAGCTGACCAGGAGGTCTTTGCTGAACAAAGTGCAGACTGCCTTCGATCCTTTGGGTTTGTTGACACCCATCACCATTCGAGGGAGGATGCTAGTGCAACAGACCTGGGAGCTGAACCTAGGTTGGGACGACCCACTGCCAGAAACAGTCTGCCAGGAGTGGGATCTGGTTAGCAAAGATCTAGCAGAATTGCATGAGTTCACATTCCCCAGGTCCATCGGGTGCACCGGGCAGGACTATGACTTGCATGTCTTCTGTGATTCCTCCTCCAGGGCCTATGGGGCAGTAGCGTATTTGGTGGCCGGGGACCAGGTCAGTCTGGCCACCAGTCGTGCGCGGGTGACACCCCTGAAGGATTGCTCGATCCCAAAGCTAGAGCTCACGGCGATGTTGCTGGGAGCAAGACTGGGTAAGAACGTAGAGGAGGTGTTGAGTAATCTGAGGGTGACACACACCTATGTATGGACAGACTCAGAGGTGGCCTTACAGTGGGTCCAGAACGACAGGTCTAAGCTCCCCTATGTCAGGAATCGGGTAAAGGAGATATGGGAACTACAGTCAACGTCAACAATTCTGTACATGCCTACAGATCAAAACCCAGCGGACCTGATAAGCCGAGGGGTGACACACAAAAAGCTGAGTAAAAGTGAGATTTGGTTCAAAGGCCCAGACTGGTTACCGGCAAGGGATTGCTGGCCGGAGCAGAAATTCGGGGAGACAACCAGCAGCATAGTACACTTTGCGGGGGAACCCGACACTGAACTATTTGACCCCAGGCGCTACTCCTCTTGGAGGAAACTTATAGGAGTCACAGAAATGGTATTTCGATTTGTGAGGAAGCTGCATGACAAGGTATGCCAAGGTCGACAGTTCTCTCGTGGGTCCCAGAGAATATTGGATAAGGCAGTACCAAAGGGAGAGGTTTCCAGGAGTGCTGGAAGTACTGGCGACCAGGCAGCAGGTTATGGCGTCAGGACACGTGTCCAACGACGACTCGGGGAACAGTAAATTGGTTCACTCATTGGGATTGTTCCTAGATCATGCGGGGCTAATAAGATGCAGGGGAAGAATACAAAACTCTGAGCTCAACTATGGGGCCAAACATCCTGTGCTACTTGGAAAGGAGGGATGGGCATCAGAGCTATTGATACAAGATGCCCATCAGAGGACCTTACATGGAGGGTTTGGAGATACCCTCACCTGCCTACGTCAGAATTACTGGGTACTGAAGGGTCGAGCTGCTGTCAAAAGGGTGCTAAAGAGTTGCACAGTCTGCCAGCGGAACGATGGGAGGACCCTACCATACCCAGGTCCACCACCGCTGCCTCAGGAGTGGGTACATAGTGACAGGCCCTTTGAGACTGTGGGAATAGACTATACTGGGGCTATCACATTGAAGAACCCAGGAGACGATAGGGTGGGCCCTCAGAAAGTATATGTCTGCCTGTTTACTTGTGCCACTACTCGAGCTGTGCATTTGGAGTTGGCAGAAGATATGTCAACAGAGACTTTCATGAAGTTGTTCAGGAGGTTTACAACCAGATTCTCGTGCCCGCGATTGATTATCTCGGACAATGGCACAAGCTTTAGGGTGGCCGATAAAGTTTTCAGGAATCTTAGGGACAACGGAGAAGTACGAGAACACCTGAAGAAAATAGTGCAAGTGGAGGTTCATAGCTCCCAGGGCGCCTTGGCAAGGGGGATTCTATGAACGTATGGTGGGCACAGTCAAAGGGTGCATTCGGAAGGTCTTGCACGGCAGGAGAGTGAGCTTTGATGAACTGAGGACAGTGTTAGTTGAGATAGAGGCAAGAGTCAATAACAGGCCTCTGACCTACGTACAGAATGGGATTGACGAGCAGGAAGCTCTCACCCCCAATCACATGCTGTTTGGAAGGAGGATTGAGCCCTTCCCTGCAATTCTGAGTAAGTCTTCCAAGGAGCTGGATTATTATGGGCCAGATGGTCCCCCCATCAATGAAGAGCTGCACAGGAGTCACAACAGACTGGTGAACATCCTGGACAAATGGAACCAGGTGTGGCGCAGGGATTACTTGACAACCTTGCAGGAACATTTCTATGGTGCCGACCCCGAGGCAAATAAGATGATGCTAAGTGAAGGGGGCCTGGTGCTAGTAGAATCCGAGGCGCCCAGGGCATACTGGCCTCTTGGCCTGGTAGTGTCGACCCACCCAGACAAGGCTGGGCGGTTGAGAATGGTGAAGGTGAGAATGAATGGTGTCGAGACTATAAGACCCATCAACAGGCTTTTACCTCTCGAGGTCCACATGGTGGGACCGGGACATGAGAAATTAGACCAGAGGCTGACAGCTGAGCGGCCGGATGACCCGTCGAACGGCGCTCAAGTCCAGGGCCCACTGGGAGGGCCTGCGGGAGGCAGACTTGATCTAGACTTAGCGCCTACCTTCGCCGGCGGGAGGATGTGGAAATTTATTTGGTCCCTAAAGTTCCACAGGACAGATCCAGCATGGCCGTAACGGGACGGCTGAGCTGGCTGGCCCTTAAACCCTCCCAAACAAACAGCATTCTCTCTATTTTGGCGTGGATTGTTGGTAGGCATTTATTTAATTTATAGATTTACCCTTCAGGGAAGGAGTAGGTAGTTTTACTGTTAGTACACTAATACAGTGGACCCCCGGTTAACGAACTTTTTTCATTCCAGTAGTATGTTCAGGTGCCAGTACTGACCGAATTTTTTCCCATAAGGAATATTGTGAAGTAGATTATTCCATTTCAGACCCCCAAACATACACGTACAAACGCACTTACATAAATACACTTACATAATTGGTCGCATTTGGAGGTGATCGTTATGCGGGGGTCCACTGTATTAGGTTTAGTAAGGCAACTGTAGATATTAATAATGTAGACCTAAGACCTTAACATAGGTAGTAATAGGCCAATAATGTAGGCAAACACTAGGTTAAGTTAGCTAGGGAGAACTGGCAGCCCTAGCTTGAATGACGAGGCACGGGTCTCAAAGACACAATAGCGTCCTTCTTAAGACAGACACCAACTGGACAAGACGTGCCGTGATCAGCAGACGGCGCCCCCTGCATGTCTACACATTTGAGACCTGGGGAAATCTGGTAGAGGCATTACGATTTCTTAAGTCATGTTGACGGCAGTGAAGGGACTTGAGCTAGAGTTCGTCACGGCCACGCTAGCTGGAGATTCGTCTGTAAAACCTTGCATTTGTGGTCACAGAGGTGCCTGTGCTAACCTTCCTATGGTGTAGAAATATACCTAGTTGGATGAATCTTATTGTGGCTAGCTGGTCTAGTGGCTAACACGATGGGCTGGAGTTTTGAGACTCTATGACCGCGGGTTCAATCCCGGCCGGGGGTATGGTTTTTTTGGTAGAGGCACCTCGATGTACCGTAGATGACCTCCGTCAGGCCCATACAGTAAGACGAGACCTCGTAGATTGCTGGCCAGTGTCTGGGGAGATTGTGAGTGAGTTGATCTGTAGGCCCTTTGTGCAGCTGGCAGAGCATGCCCAGTAAGTACCAGTGTCTCAAGGCAGTCTGGAAGCTAGTGTCCGTGTCTGCATAGTTATACTAGGGGATACATACCCTCTTGGATATAGGAATTTCTGAGGTGCAGGCAGGACACTAATAACGATTGAATATTGCAGGAATTAAGGCTCCCGGTTGCACGTGGTTTCTGAGGGAGAGTCCAGAGGGGCTAAGGCTAAGCTTAGGGAAGTTGAAGATCAAGATATATGCTGCAACACCAAGTAAGTTAGTCTTTTATACGTGCATGCAGGCAAGTTTCTTGCAACATCAATCATTTGTGAAAATCTGTCCTATAAGCCACTTGTGAGGCTGAGGTACCCACTTCAGAGCTCGGTGTCAACAGAGTTTGCCAGGGTAGGCGACTCACTTGGAGGCAGTCCACACAAATTTTCACAGAAGGGTTAAGAAAAACATCATTGAACAATAGGAAAGTGGCGTACATGTGGCCGAACTGGCCAGGATGTATAACAAACCCTATACAACCATATCTTCCATTGTGGCCAAGAAAAAATAAATCAAGGATGCTATTGTTGCAAAGGGGGTAAATATCCTGACAAGAATGAGATCACCAGTACTTGAAGAGGTTGACAAGTTATTATTGGTGTGGATAAACGAGAAACAATTAGCAGGAGATGCTCTTATGATGTTGATTATTTGTGAAAAGGCTAGGCAGTTGCATGACGATCTGGTAAGGAAATTGCCTGCAACAAGTACTGATATTTGTAAATTTAAGGCCAGCAAAGGTTGGTTTGAGAGATTTAAGAATCGTAGTGGCATTCACAGTATGGTAAGGCATGGTGAGGCTGCCAGTTAGGACCACAAAACGGCTGAAAAATATGTGCATGAATTCAAGGAGTACATAGAGGCTGAAGGACTGAAACCTGAACAAGTGTTCAGTTGTGATGAAACAGGCCTCTTTTGGAAGAAAATACCAAAGAGAACCTACATTACACAGGAGGAAAAGGCACTGCCAGGACACAAGCCTATGAAACACAGGCTGACGCTCATGTTCTGTGCTAATGCTAGTGGGGATTTCAAAGTGAAGCCGTTACTAGTGTATCATTCTGAAAATCCCAGAGTGTTCAGGAAAAACAATGTTATGAAGAGTAAATTGTGTGTGTTTTGGAAATCTAATAGTAAGGCATGGGTCACGAGGGAAATTTTCGTCGAGTTGTTTAATGAAGTGTTTGGCCCTAGTGTGAAGAATTACCTCCTGGAGAAGAAATTGGATCTCAAGTGCCTGCTAGTAATGGACAATGCACCTGCTCATCCTCCAAACATGGATGACTTAATTTTAGAGGAGTTTGGGTTCATCACAGTAAAGTTCTTGCCCCCGAATACCACTCCTCTCCTCCAGCCCATGGACCAGCAGGTCATTGCACACTTTAAAAAACTCTACAAAAAAGCAATGTTTCAAAGGTTCTTGAATGTGACCTTAGACACTCGCTTGACCCTAAGAGATTTTTGGAGAGAACACGTCAGCATCCTCCATTGCATAACCCTTATAGGTATGGCTTGGGAGGGAGTGACTACCAGGACTTTGAACTCTGCCTGGAGAAAATTGTGGCCAGATTGTGTCAACAAGAGGGATTTTGAAGGGTTTGAGGCTGACCCTGATGAGCCTATGTCTGTTGTAAAATCAATTGTGGCACTGGGGAGTTCCATGGGGTTGGATGTGAGTTTGGAGGATGTGGAAGAGTTGGTGGAAGACCACAACGAAGAGCTCACCACTGAGGAGCTGCAAGAGCTTCAGCAGGAAGAGCAACAGATCGCAGCTCAGAATCCTGCTGGAGAGGAGTAGGAAGAGAGATGGAAGAAGTTGCCTTCTTCAGAAATTAAGGAGATTTTTGCAATGTGGGGTAAGATGGAAAGATTTATGGAGAAACATCACCCTGACAAGGCTGTTGCAAGCCATGTTAGCAACATGTACAGTGACAAAGTCTGGCCCATTTTAGGGAAGTGTTAAAGAGACGCCAGAAACAGAGCTCTCTGGACAGTAATTTTGCGAGACAGGACTCCAGTGACTCTCAAGCTGGTCCTAGTAGCATTAAGAAACAGAGAAGAGAAGTAACCCCAGAAAAGCAATTGGTACCTGAGGTGTTGATGGAAGGGGATTCCCCTTCCAAACTGCAAATAATCCAATCTCTCTCCTCTTCCAGTCTTCCATACACTAAGAAGAATCGCCAATAAAGGTAAGTGTTATGCTGTTAATGTTTCATTCATCATGTCCCATTGTATTGTTGATGTACTACATCTGTATTTCATATAAAAATTTTTTTTGTTTTAATACTTCTGGGTGTCAGGAACGGATTAATTGTATTTACATTATTTCTTATGGGGAAAATTGATTCGAAAATCGTAGATTTCGATAATAGTAACACCTCCAGGAACGGATTAATTACGATAAATGAGGGACCTAGCTTTTCGTAGTTCTCGGCAATCGTAAATTTCGGCAATCATAGGGATATCTTCGTATAAACATAGGCTCACTTTTCATAGGTTGACTTGCGAGCCGTAGTTCGTCCGGGATGAGTACCCATGGCGTGAGTCGTGGCGGCAGCCAGTCTGGCATTGTTTACCAGCGAGCGAAGGTCCCCTCACATGCTTCAGCGAAATATTTCATAATATTCCATTTATTTTAGTGCTTGCAAGTACTAAATAAGCTACCATGGCTCCAAAGAAAGCTCCTAGTGCCAAGCCTGTGGTAAAAAAGGTGAGAAATACGATTGAATTTAAGAAAACCATCATTGAACAATATGAAAGTGGTACAAGTGTGGCCGAAAAAGGAAATCAAGGACACTGTTGTTGCAAAGGGGGGGTAACTATGCTGACAAAAATGAGATCACCAGTACTCCAAGAGGTTGAGAAGTTATTATTGGTGTGGATAAATGAAGGAGGGGTGTTAATGTTGCAGTTTAAAAACTGTAGTGTAAAGCACCCTTCTGGCAAGACAGTGATGGAGTGAATGATGGTGAAAGTTTTTCTTTTTCGGGCCACCCTGCCTTGGTGGGAATCGGCCAGTGTGATAATAAAAAAAAATAAAATAAATGAGAAACAATTAGCAGGAGATACTCTTATGACTACGATTATTTGTGAAAAGGCTAGGCAGTTGCATGACGATTTGGTAAAGAAATTGCCTGCAACTAGTGGTGATGTGAGTGAATTTAAGGCCAGCAAAGGTTGGTTTGAGAGATTTAAGAACCGTACTGGCATACACAGTGTGGTAAGGCATGGTGAGGCTGCCAGTTCGGACCACAAGGCGGCTGAAAAATATGTGCATGAATTCAAGGAGTACATAGAAGCTGAAGGACTGAAACCTGAACAAGTATTCAGTTGTGACAAAACAGGCCTCTTTTGGAAGAAAATGCCAAAGAGGACCTTCATTACATAGGAGGAAAAGGCAATGCCAGGACACAAGCCTATGAAAGACAGGCTGACGCTAATGTTCTGTGCTAATGCTAGTGGGGATTTCAAAGTGAAGCCATTACTAGTGTACCATTCTGAAAATCCCAGAGTGTTCAGGAAAAACAATGTTATGAAGAGTAAATTGTGTGTGTTTTGGAAATCTAATAGTAAGGCATGGGTCACAAGGGAAATTTTTGTCGAGTGGTTCAATGAAGTGTTTGGCCCTAGTGTGAAAGAGTATCTCCTGGAAAAGAAATTTGATCTCAAGTGCCTGCTAGTAATGGACAATGCACCTGCTCATCCTCCAAACTTGGATGACTTAATTTTCGAGGAGTTTGGGTTCATCACAGTAAAGTTCTTGCCCCCGAATACCACTCCTCTCCTCCAGCCCATAGACCAGCAGGTCATTGCAAACTTTAAAAAGCTCTACACAAAAGCAATGTTTCACAGGTGCTTGACTGTGACCACACTCGCTTGACCCTAAGGGAATTTTGGAAAGAACACTTCAGCATCCTCCATTGCATAACCCTTATAGGTATGGCTTGGGAGGGAGTGACTACCAGGACTTTGAACTCTGCCTGGAGAAAATTGTGGCCAGATTGTGTCAAGAGGGATTTTGAATGGTTTGGGACTGACCCTGATGAGCCTATGTCTGTTGTAAAATCAATTGTGGCACTGGGGAGTTCCATGGGGTTGGATGTGAGTTTGGAGGATGTGGAAGGATTGGTGGAAGACCACAATGAGGAGCTCACCACAGAGGAGCTGCAAGAGCTTCAGCAGGAAGAGCAACAGATCACAGCTCAGAATCTTGCTGCAGAGGAGGAGGAAGAGAGATGGGAGAAGGTACCTTCTTCAGAAATTAAGGACATTTTTGCAATGTGGGGTAAGATTGAAAGATTTATGGAGAAACATCACCCTAACAAGGTTGTTGCAAGCCATGTTGGCAACATGTATAGTGACAAAGTCTTGGGCCATATTAGGGAAGTGTTAAAGAGACGCCAGAAACAGAGCTGTCCGGACAGTTATTTTGCGAGACAGGACTCCAGTGACTCTCAGGTGGCATTAAGAAACAGAGAAGAGAAGCAACCCCAGAAAAGCAATTGGTACCTGAGGTGTTGATAGAAGGGGATTCCCCTTCCAAACTATAAACAATCCACTCTCCTCCTCCAGTCTCCCATGCACTAAGAAGAATCTCCAATAAAGGTAAGTGTTATGCTGTTAATGTTCCATTCATCATTTCCCATTGTATTGTTTATGTACTACAAATATATTTTATGTAAAAAATTTTTTGTTTTAATACTTCTGGGTGTCAGGAACGAATTAATTGTATTTACATTATTTCTTATGGGGAAAATTGATTCGCAAATCGTAAATTTCATTTATAGTAGCTCCTCCAGGAACGGATTAATTACGAAAAACGAGGGACCACTGTATACAGATCTCTTCTTGATGTACCCCATGTCCATATCACACTGAAAAAGCTATGCACATACAGGGCCCCAAAATTTGGAATTCATTACCAGAAAATACTAAAGAAACCTGGTCTGAAAATCAGTTTAAGACTCTTCTCAAAAGCCACTTACTCACCCTAGACTAAGTACTCAATATTTAACTTTACCAATATTTATTTATTTATTTATTTATTTATTTATTTATAATTTGAAACATACATACAGAGGTACAAAAAATACAGGTAAGAGCAGCATGCCAAAGCCACTTGTATGCATAGCATTACGGGCAGGCTTATCACCTAAATCTTAAAACTTCAAGACTAGACGACCAAGTTCATACATTGGCTAATACTACATAGTGGTATAAATACCTTCCCAAAAACAGTACAGTGGACCCTTGGCTAATGAATGCACTGCATAATGTTCAATCTGCCCAACGAAGCGTTTGAGCGTAAAAATTTTGGCCTGGCTAACGATAAAAAAACTCATCCAACGTGATTCGTCCTGTGTGCATCCACGTGTGGCCTGAGCGCACCTCAGCTGCCCCGTGTGTGCCAGTGTTTACATGCCAGCCAGTGCGGTTGCATCTATGCATACATTCGGTACATTTCATATTATAACAGTGTTTTTAGTGCTTGTAACTGCAAAATAAGTCGCTATGGGCCCCAAGAAGAAAGAGATAATTGCAAATTACAAAAGTGGAGTGCGTGTCTCGGAGCTGGCCAGGTTGTATATCAAACCCCAGTCACCCATCGCTACTATCTTGGCCAACAAAATGGCAATCAAGGAAGCTGTTCTTGAGAAAGGTGCAAGTTTGTTTACGAAACAGAGATCGCAAGTACTCGAAGATGTTGAGAGACTGTTATTGGTGTGGATAAACGAAAAACAGATAGCAGGAGATAGTGTCTCTCAAGTGATCATATGTGAAAAGGCTAGGAAGTTGCATGATGATTTAACCCTTTGAGGGTTTTGGTCGTACTAGTACGTCTTACGCGTAGGGTTTTTTGACGTACTAGTACGCATAAATTCTAGCGGCCTCAAATCTAGTGGGAGAAAGCTGGTAGGCCTTCATATGAAAGAATGGGTCTATGTGGTCAGTGTGCACAGTCTAAAAAAAATCCTGCAGCACACAGTGCATAATGAGAAAAAAAAAACTTTGGCCATTTTTTTGGAATAAATCAGCGACTTTGCAGTGTATTTTCGTATGGTATTTATTGTTGTATTCTAGTTTTCTTGGTCTCATTTTATAGAATGGAAGACATATTACAGAAATTGAGATGATTTTGACTGGTTTTACAATGAAAGGTGCCTTGAAATTGAGCTCAAAGTAGCAGAAATGTTCGATTTTTACCAAACTTCAAAAGTAAACAAATCGTGCCAAGCGTGCAATACACGTCAACTGGTGAGTCTGATATTCTTTCACAAGTGCACCAATAATATTTATACCATTTTTTACACTAATGCAGTAGTCTGCATAACAGTAAATCTTTGAATTTTTGTGAGAATAAAAATTCAAAGTGGAAAGCAAAAGAATATAAGAGGGGCCTTGAGACGTGACTAATGACTAGAGGAAATGTCATTTTAGTGCCAGGAATGTCTTTCTTGTTTATTCTGGACCCTATTCGGAAATTGGCATCTTTTGAAATTTGTGTGAAATTGGCAAAATTGCTAAATTCTGACCACTGTACTGGATAGTTGAATTTATAAATGGGTGGTTTCTTGCACCCATTCGATAGAAAAAATGGAGTTCTAGCGAAATATTCATGTTTTTTGTCGACTAGTACAGTGAAATTGGCCGAAAATGGGGCTCAAAGTGGGCAAAATCGCCGATGCGTAAACATCGCCAAGACTGCTAACTTTGCGAGAGCATAATTCCGTAAGTTTTCTATCAAATTTCAAATTTTTGGTGTCTTTATGATCGGGAAAAGATTCTCTATCTTTTCATAAGAGAAAATAATTTTTTTTTTTTTTTAAATTTGGCCGACCCTGAGAACGAGTTTCGGAGAGGGCCTGTCGACCCTCAAAGGGTTAATTAAAAAAATGCCTGCAACTAGTGGTGATGTGAGTGAATTTAAGGCCAGCAAAGGTTGGTTTGAGAGATACAAGAATCGTAGTGGCATACATAGTGTGATAAGGCATGGTGAGGCTGCCAGTTCGGACCAAAAAGCGGCTGAAAAATATGTGCAGGAATTCAAGGAGTACATAGAGGCTGAAGGATTGAAACCCCCAACAAGTGTTTAATTGTGACGAAACTGGCCTGTTTTGGAAGAAAATGCCAAACAGGACCTACATTACTCGGGAGGAAAAGGCACTCCCAGGACATAAGCCTATGAAAGACAGGCATACTCTTTTGTTGTGTGGTAATGCTAGTGGTGATTGCAAAGTGAAGCCTTTATTGTTGTATCACTCTGAAACTCCCAGAGTGTTCAGGAAAAACAATGTCCTGAAGGCTAATTTGTGTGATGTGGAGGGCAAACAGTAAGGCATGGGTCACTAGGGACTTTTTCTTTGGCTGGTTTCACCATGTATTTGCCCCCACTGTGAAAAATTACCTGCTGGTATTATACAGTGCTGCTGGTCATCCTTCATACTTGGCGCTTTGGCCACTCAGCAAAATATTGCAGGTCACTGGCAGAATGCTCGGTCTGTGGTGCAGCTGATCATAACAGTCCATCCTGCAGCCAACCACGCACTTGCCTTAACTGTAAAGGGGCACCCTGCATATTCTCACCTCTTAAAGGGGGAGAGAGACTCCTTGGTGTGGTGAAGAGACTCTTGGTCTGAGGAATTAGACCTTTTGATCTGCTTCCTCAGACCGAACCTAATTACCCCCCCCCCCAGTTCCCCCTTCTCTATCCCATCCTCCCCATCACCCCTTTTCCCTTTCCTCATCCCTCTCAACCCTACCTTTTCTTCATCCTGTTTGTAGCCTCTGGGGGTTGTCTCCTCTGGCACTATGGTTTCTAGGTAGGGGGAAGTGTGCCGGGGTCTATATGGCTCTGTGGGGTTCCTTGGGAGTGATGCAGTTTGCCATGGAATCTGGATCATTTGGAGGCACCCTGTTCCCTTCCCGGATTTCCAGGAGGTAGGGCGGGGTGTTCTGCAGGTGACAGGTGTATCTCCAGAGGCTGCCTGTTAGTTCTGGGAGGTGGCAGCTGAAGGAGGTATGCTTTGTGGTGGGTATCCGACTGCCCTCTCTTTTGTCTGCTGAGGTGGCTCGGTGGATGTGAGGTTGCTATCCCAGAACGCTGGTTTACTGCCGTGAATGGTAGGGTATGGCATGGGTTCCATGCTGCATCTGCACTGCTGGCAGCATCGAGGTCCTCTTGGATGAGAGGAAGAACTTACGGCCCTTTCATGACTTCTAGTAACTGTCCCTCTTCGTTTTTTTTTGTTTTGTCTTTTTTTTTCCTTAAAACAATAAGAAAGAAGTACCAACATAATGGAGTCTTCATTCTGTGACCGCCATCCTCCTGCCAGGCCCCTTTTTGTTACTGCACCCTATTCTGATCCAGCTTTGTTACTGGACCATTCTCCAGACTTTCCCCATACCCCTGTACCTCCTGTTTACCTGGAGTTTACCTGGAGAGAGTTCCGGGGGTCAATGCCCCCACGGCCCGGTCTGTGACCAGGCCTCCTGGTGTATCAGAGCCTGATCAACCAGGCTGTTGCTGCTGGCTGCATGCAAACCAACGTACGAGCCACAGCCCGGCTGGTCAGGAACCGACTTTAGGTGCTTGTCCAGTGCCAGCTTGAAGACTGCCAGGGGTCTGTTGGTAATCCCCCTTATGTATGCTGGGAGGCAGTTGAACAGTCTTGGGCCCCTGACACTTATTGTATGGTCTCTTAGCGTGCTAGTGACACCCCTGCTTTTCATTGGGGGGATGTTGCATCGTCTGCCAAGTCTTTTGCTTTCGTAGTGAGTGATTTTTGTGTGCAAGTTCGGTACTAGTCCCTCTAGGATTGATTTTCCAGGTGTATATAATCATGTATCTCTCCCGCCTGCATTCCAGGGAATAGAGTTTTAGGAACCTCAAGCGCTCCCAGTAATTGAGGTGTTTTATCTCCGTTATGCGCGCCGTGAAGGTTCTCTGTACATTTTCTAGGTCAGCAATTTCACCTGCCTTGAAAGGTGCTGTTAGTGTGCAGCAATATTCCAGCCTAGGTAGAACAAGTGACCTGAAGAGTGTCATCATGGGCTTGGCCTCCTGAGGTTTTGAAGGTTTTCATTATCCATCCTGTCATTTTTCTAGCAGATGCGATTGATACAATGTTATGGTCCTTGAAGGTGAGATCCTCCGACATGATCACTCCCAGGTCTTTGATGTTGGTGTTTCGCTCTATTTTGTGGCCAGAATTTGTTTTGTACTCTGATGAAGATTTAATTTCCTCGTGTTTACCATATCTGAGTAATTGAAATTTCTCATCGTTGTAACTTGTTATGATTGTGACCAGACTTACCTGGAGTTCATTACCTTTGTAAATTGTGAGTTCATTACCTTTGTAAATTGTGAGTTCATTACCTTTGTAAATTGTGAGTTCATTACCTTTGTAAATTGTGAGTTCATTGCCTCTGTAACTTGCTCAGCTATCAAAACTTTGGAGTCCAGTCCCTGGACCAATTATGTACCTCTGTAATCTTTTGACTACCGCCCACAGGATGGGTATGGGGTGCATAATAAACATATTAAACTTAAACTTGAACTTCATATTGTTTTCTGCAGCCCACTGAAAGATTCGGTTGATGTCCGCCTGGAGCCTTGCAGTGTGTGCAATGGAAGACACTGTCATGCAGATTCGGGTGTCATCTGCAAAGGAAGACACGGTGCTCTGGCTGACATCCTTGTCTATGTCAGATATGAGGATGAGGAACAAGATGGGAGCGAGTACTGTGCCTTGTGGAATAGCTTTTCACCATAGCTGCCTCGGACTTTACTCTGTTGAAGACTACTCTCTGTGTTCTGTTAGTGAGGAAATTATAGATCCATCGACCGACTTTTCCTGTTATTCCTTTAGCACGCATTTTGTGTGCTATTACACCATGGTCACACTTGTCGAAGGCTTTTGCAAAGTCTGTATATATTACATCTGCATTCTTTTTATCTTCTAGTGCATTTAGGACCTTGTCGTAGTGATCCAATAGTTGAGACAGACAGGAGCGACCTGTTCTAAACCCATGTTGCCCTGGGTTGTGTAACTGATGGGTTTCTAGATGGGTGGTGATCTTGCTTCTTAGGACTCTTTCAAAGATTATGATATGGGATGTTAGTGCTATCAGTCTGTAGTTCTTTGCTGTTGCTTTACTGCCCCTTTGTGGAGTGGGGCTATGTCTGTTGTTTTTAGTAACTGTGGGACGACCCCCGTGTCCATGCTCCCTCTCCATAGGATGGAAAAGGCTCGGGATAGGGGCTTCTTGCAGTTCTTGATGAACATGGAGTTCCATGAGTCTGGCCCTGGGGCAGAGTGCATGGGCATGTCATTTATCGCCTGTTCGAAGTCATTTGGCGTCAGGATAACATCGGATAGGCTTGTGTTAACCAAATTTTGTGGCTCTCTCATAAAAAATTAATTTTGATCTTCGACTCTCAGTCTGGTTAGCGGCTTGCTAAAAATTGAGTCATATTGGGACTTGAGTAGCTCACTCATTTCCTTGCTGTCATCTGTGTAGGACCCATCTTGTTTAAGTAGGGGCCCAATACTGGAAGTTGTTCTCGACTTTGATTTGGCATAGGAGAAGAAATACTTTGGGTTTCTTTCGATTTCATTTATGGCTTTTAGTTCTTCCCGCGATTCCTGACTCCTATAAGATTCCTTTAGCTTAAGTTCGATGCTTGCTATTTCTCTGACCAGTGTCTCCCTACGCATTTCAGATATATTGACCTCTTTTAGCCACTCTGTTATTCTTTTCCGTCGCCTGTGAAGGGAGCGCCTGTCTCTTTCTATTTTACATCTACGACTCCTTTTTCTTAGAGGAATAAGCCTTGTGCATACATCGAGTGCCACCAAGTTAATCTGTTCTAGGCATAAGTTGGGGTCTGTGTTGCTTAGTATATCTTCCCAGCTTATATCGGTTAGGACTTGGTTTACTTGGTCCCACTTTGTTTTTGTTATTGAAGTTGAAATGGTGAATACCCCCTCGTGACTAGTCACATTATGTCAGTCTGGGGCTCCACGTATACATGTCTGAACCTCAGTTATATTGTGATCTGAGTATATTGTTTTTGATATGGTGACATTTCTTATCAGATCATCATTGTTAGTGAAGATGAGGTCTAGTGTATTCTCCAGTCTAGTAGGCTCTGTTATTTGCTAGTTTAAATTGAATTGTGTGCAGAGATTTAAAAGCTCGTGTGAGTGTGAGTTTTCATAAGAGCTGCCTCCTGGTGTTATTACTGCAACAATATTATTTGCTATATTCCTCCATTTTAGGTGCCTTAAGTTGAAATCCCCCAGGAGCAAGATGTTGGGTGCAGGAGCTGGAAGATTTTCCAGACAATGGTCAATTTTTAGCAGCTGTTCCTGGAATTGCTGGGATGTTGCATCTGGAGGCTTGTAGACTACCACAATGACTAGGTTTTGGTTCTTGACCTTTACTGCTAAAACTTCCACTACATCATTTGAGGCATTTAGCAGTTCTGTGCAAACAAGTGACTTTGCAATGTACAGGCCAACCCCCCCCCCCCTTTTGCCTGTTCACTCTGTCACATCTGTATAGGTTGTAACCTGGGATCCATATTTCGTTGTCCAAGTGATCCTTTATGTGGGTCTCAGTGATAGCCGCGAACATTGCCTTTGCCTCTGCAAGCAGTCCACGGATGAAAGGTATTTTGTTGTTTGTTGCTGGCGTTAGACCCTGTATATTTGCAAAGAAGAATGTCATCGGACTGGTTGTATTGTTGGTACTGGGGGGGGGGGGATTTTTTTTCCGGCATTAGTATCTGTATCTGTTGGTTTGGAGTGGAGGCCATCGACTGTGGTTCCACTCCAGGAATGACTGAATTTGGTGTACGATTTCTGCCATTTCCTGCCAGTTTTTTTTCCTTCCTGGCACTAAAAAACCTCTCCCTCTTGAGTGGCTGTGGCTACCCAGGTTTTCCCATGGCCTGGATGTTTTGTATCTTTTTGTACCCTTTAGATGGTGTGCCTGGCAATTTAAGTTATAGCACAGTCTTTCCTGTACTGAAGAGGTACACATTTCAGGGTGAAAAAGCTTACAGGAAGGGAGTTTGCATTTTCCTGTTGTCATATGGGCATGGCATTTTCTAGGGTGGGCATAGTTGCACGTCCCGTCTGTTTTTCCAGATTTCCCATGTTTACAGATACCGAGTGCATAGTATGTGCACAGGCTTGGTTTCCGTTTGCCTTGGGTTTCTGTGACTGTATTCCCTGTTGGTGCATATTTCCCTGTCTTATTCCTATCCTCCCTAGCACCAACAATGGAGCTCCCACCAGTTGTTTTTGGTAATATATCCTCACTATTGCTAGTGGAGTCCTCTTGTTTGCTATTTCCTGTGGTATTTCTAGTTTGCAATATTGGTTTTATCTTATCTTTGACTACACTTGTTTCTCCACTACGGCTCCTGTCCCCTATGAGGTCATTTATATGTACCTACCTTCGCACCCATTGGCAGCAACGTTGGTTTGATCTGCTCCATGACAAACTTCATTCTATTAAACCGAGTATAGGTTTCTGGCTGTCTTGTCATCAGTGTTGGGGTTGGGTGAGACTCCCGTCTTTGCATTGGCCACACTGGTCTTATGGGTATCTCATGGAGAGGTCCCCTGTTCCTCTCTGTGAGAATTGTCATGTTCCAGTATCTGTTAGCCAGATTCTGTTGGACTGCCCACTCTATCAACGAGCACGCAGAATTTACCTCCAACATCGTCTCCGCACTGCTGCTCTTTCTTTACCTTCCCTTCTTGCTGATGAACCCTCCTTTAATCCAGACTCGTTAACTTTTTGACAGCAACTGATTTACTACACAAATTCTGGTGATGCCTCTAGCACTCTCCTCTCCTTCCTCCAGGTAAACTCCAGTCCTTTCTACCTTAATCTCTAGCTACCCTCTACCCCTGCACTATCCACTGCCCCGCTGCACTCCATAACCTAATCATCCCTCTCCCTCTTGCTACCCATTACCCCTGCATCCTTCCCTGCCCTTTGCATCGTATAACCCTTGTTGTTTAGCACTTCTTTTCTATTATAATAACGGAGATTGTATATATTTTTCAGCCTTCCCAGTTCCTCTTTGCAACTTGATCCTGTTCATCAGAGATTACATTTGTGCCAGAGTGCCTTTTCATTCTTTCCAAATCAAAAGCCTGTATACAAAAGCCGACATTATGCTGATTGCTGTTTTGTCCACTTCCCTTACCTTTATTACCTTGTATTTAATATGTTCCTTTAATTTCCGTATTCCGTATTCTTGGCAGGTTCTGGCAATTCAGGTTTGTTCTTCCCTTCCGTGCCTGAGAGCTCTCATGTTCACTACAAACTTGTGCTCACTCTTGAAAATTTTCAGTCGCATTCTAGTACCATGATATCGCTCCAAATTCCCAGGAGTAGGATATACGTATAGCTGTTTTTTGAAACAGTAATCAGCATTTTCATGGAAGAGTTGCATGCAACACTCATACACTTTGCAACCATGTACACCTTATTCATTGTTGTTTTAGACTCCCAAAGTGTATCACAAGCTACCCAGATATTTGACTCCTTATATTACATTGTATTTCATGTAAAAAAATAGTTATGTTTCACTTCCAGCAAGCACAAAAGTCATGTTTTTAACTGGGTCCCTGGTTGAAATGATGCTCAAGGAAACGAGCACGGGAACTTAACTATTCATTTCACTGTTTACGACCTACCAGTCTCTAATGTGAGTGTTCTTTTCTCAGACTATTTTCCAATACTCAGGAACCTCAAAACAGCTGGCGACAATGTTGGTCTGAGAGCGCAACTTGTTTTCCAGCAACCTGCGACTGGGTTCCTGGCCATCTCTGGCTCTGAATTACGAATCTGAAGGTCAAAAGTGGGTACTACATGGAGAGACACTTGGCACCCAGGTCAACCTATAGGTTCATCATATCTCAACAGTCTGTCCTCTCTATCACAGAACATGCAGAAGGCACTTTAGATATTTGTTAAACACTGACGTGCTCACTCTGATTGACCTCATCTGCCTAAAAAGTCCCTTACAACTTTGCCTTTACCTCTCGCTTTTTAACGTAAATTAAATTGTTGCAACACTTTTAACATTAATTTTGTGCCCGTAATAACCCTCAACTCCACTAAACCTTCCATTACGCATCACCATACAATGATGTATTACCCATATGAATCTAGCGCTGTTTTTAGTAAAATATTGTTCATTGTTATTAATTTTTATTTTTTGTTTGTAGAAATGATTGAGGAATAAAATGACACCATAATCGCAATTTCCATATTTTTCGTATTATTTTATTCAACTAATGCAAACCACCATCCTTAAATTTACATACATGACTATTGCTGGAATGACTTTGACTACTAAAAAAATTAATTAAAAAAATTATGTAAATCATAACACTAACAAATTATCAAAGTGTGACTGAAAATGTTTAGAATGCTGTGTGTTATAAATACATATCAGATATGCATTACCTTATCTCCACAGAACCACTCTCGCCCGTCAAGTCTGCGGTCCAGCTCCCTCATGACGGGTGGCAGTGTGCTGGTGTAGAACTCTGTTGCTAACATCTTCGCCTTTTCCACATCACCAGCAAGTCTGTTGAAAAAAATTAATTTAGATACAAAGTGTGGTGTAATTTTGCATTCATATTTTTTTTTTATATCGGCTGTCATTCCACGGGGAAGTGAAACAGAACTCTTCCTCCGTAATCCATGCGTGTCGTAAGAGGCGACTAAAATGCTGGGAGCAAGGCACTAGTAACTCCTGTATAAATTACGGTGGGATACGGCCGGTGTGTTAAAAAAAAAAATCGGCCGTCTCCCAGTAAGATAGGGAAATCCAAACTGAAAGGGAAATTTTTACACTTACAAGTTGAAAAATGTTTGCATAAAAACTGTTCGAATTTTAATACAAAATTACATGTGTAGAGGAAGTAGTGTTACTAGGAGAGTATACTCGGGTAGCTTGTTTATGTTGCTTAGTGAACGGAGGTTTGAGCCTCCATCATTTCATATGGTGAATGATCCACACAGGTTTAGCACTTATTATATTCAGGGGAAGCCAAACCTGTAGGGGTTATACAGCGCTTGGGGAAATAGTAGGCAATCAGATTCGATCCATGAAAGAGGCAGTCAGGTCCAATTCCTTAAATCAAAAGCATACTGGCATTAGAAAACCTGCCTTGGTCACGTAATGGTAGTGGTAATAGTAGTAGTAGAAGTCATAGTAGTAGTAGTAGTAGTATATTCGTTAAGAAGCTTTGAAACTCGACAGGATCATACAGCGTCTGAAAAATGGAAGGCAATCAGGTTTGATTCAAGGAAGAAGCTAACCCTGATCACTTTAGATCATAACCCCTTCACTGGCATTAAAGAGCCCCTCTTGAAGGAAGCACTTCACAAAAATATATTAAAAGCTTAATTATCCAAACTACAGTAAATAGTTTACAAATGATAATATAGCACGAACTCTGTGTAGTACAGAATTTATTTTCGAATATAACAAATGTAAAGTTAAACAAAGAATAGTTTAACCAGTAATGATTTTTGTCATTACATCAGGTGAAAGTAATGCTGGTGGTATTTGTTAGTGCGTTAGGGTAAAGTTACGCTGATTTTTAAGTTAAACTACAAAATGGATCAAATGTAGATTCAGCCCATAGTAAACGTAATGTTTGTAAATTAAAATGAACCAAAAAAAATGGATGCTGCATGACTCATGTGAGTCATACAACCCTCTCATACAGCGCTTAGTTTTTATTGTAAGAATAATAATAATAAGTAATGCAGTACAAGAGTAGTAAGATGTGCAGACTAAAATTATTTGTATATGTACCTTCAGGTAGGCTGGATGCCAGTGAGAGGCTCTGGATCAAAGGAATTGGTCGTATCCAGTCCTCAGGCCTTGTAAGACTCCTACAAGTTTAGTGTTCCTCCCCATGAATACAATAATAGTTAACTGATATTATCCTTCCAGTAAATACTGTGCATGTTCTATTACCAAGAAAAATTTAATGGTTAAAAGAATGCTGGGTATAAAATATGAGAATTTGTCTGTTTAATGACGATAAATCAATAAGAGAGAGACAAAGAGAGAGCTAAGGTAGGTAAAAGCTTTTAGCTTGAAAATAAAGGTAGGAACTCTTAACCAAATTCTGTAAAGTATAAATGATGATGGTGTCTAGGCACCATAATGGTAATGCTGAAGCAGTGGTAAAAAAAATAGATGGGAGTGTTGGAATCCGAGGATGAGGTTAATATCCTTGAAGTGATATTTGATTCCAAACTGACTATGAAGAACCATGTAGTAAATCTCGCAAACAAAACGGCCAGGAAGCTTACAACACTTAGACGAGACTCACATGTGATCGACAGTAGAGACTGCAAGACTGTACGAGGCACACGTGCACTCACACCTTGAGTATGCTTCACGTTCTTTGATTTCCTGCCCCCTGCCTCACTTAGGACTTCTTGACAGAATAGAGAACAGAGCAAGATGACTCATCCCCTATCTGCACCCCGGACTGGACAGATCTGTCATTTCATCAGAGCCTTCAATACCGGAAGGATGTGGGTGGCTTTATTGTTATGTACAAGGCTCATGTTGTTAAGGCTCCATTTCGTGGTGATCGAGTAGAGACAAGACTGGCACAAACACAAAATACACTCTGGCTGTACCCTTCTCAATAATGTTAATAATTTAGAAGTTTCAGAGGAACTGGGTGCTAGCGACCACAAATCAATTACATTTAGCATTGAATGGAAGTATGATAGTAGGGATAACTCAGTAACAGTCCCAGATTTTCGCTTAGCACTTCATCTGAGATCATTCATTTCAATGATAACCCGAGTCTGGAATATGTTCACATGGGGTAATGACATCGATGAAATAGTTGAACAAATGAAATCACTTGCCCACAGATGGTTCCAGCTTCATCTTTTCCAATTTTTATGTCTAATAAAAATAAAAAGGCTTTCAAATGACCTGAGGTAGGTAACAACTCTTAGCTTGTAAATAGAGGTAAGAACTCTTAACCTAACCCTGTAAGAACACTTGGGTAAATTAAAGAAACATTACAGAGAGAGAGAGGCAGATAGAGAGAGAGAGAGAGGAGAGAGATGGCAGAGGTGACTGTTTATTAAAGAAGTATGTGGTACAATCTAATGCTTAAGACATAGTAACTACGTTATGTCAGTATGTGTACAAAAAAGAAACTAATTCAAAATATTGAGCAAGTTATTAAACTAAAAAAAATATTAATAGAACAGAAAATAAATATAAAATACATGGCAGCAATTAATTCTTCCAACATAATATAATTAATTATTGTGTTAACCCTATTGGAATTTATATGGCATCCGGGTATATAAAAGAGCTCGTTCCGACGGAAACCAGGTGGCAGCTGGAAAAATCCTCACCAATGTGTTATTTGCACCAAACACAAATCCAGACTGACACCCAACCCAGTAGCTGCCAGGTATGGTGTCGTGAAATTCCAGACCCCTTTCAACCCCCTACGTTGTATCTGAATGTAATATACATTCAGATTTAATTAAAATGAAACCATACAAGTGTAGATAAACAGTACATTTTATGTAATGCATCATGTAAGGTTATTTACATTAATATGAGAATAAAAGTAACTTGAACAAGGCTTATATTACAGAAGGAAACGACCATTAATACATCAATTACAAAGGATGGATACCCTGAGATATGCATTTCTCTCATCGTATATTTATATATGCCGAGAGTTTAATTTCTTTTTTAAGCATTAAAATATTCTTGTCTGGTGAGATTATCATGGGGAGCACTAAACCCATAGGGATTATACAGTGCGTGTAGGGGAAGTGGATGTAAAGCATTCAGGCTTAATTCAGGGAATTGGAGCACAGATCCAGTTCCTTAGTTGTCTGATGGGGAAAAGGTTACCATGCAGCCATTAACCAACAAACCTTATCAAAACCATTCAGACCCACACAAAATGCTTTCTCACCAACACCATAAGTTCTTAACCAACAATAATAATTACTACAAAAAAGGGCATGTGCAAGTTGTATACGATTGCCTTAGATAAGCTACCATAACATCCCATTTCCCCACCACCGGGTTTTTGTCTCGCTTTAAACAGTCATAATCCTTCCCGACATCCAAGTTGCCTTGAATGTCTCCAAAGTACTTGAACAAGCCAATACTAGAGTCGTTACCGCAACCAGCACATCCATAAAAGCCCTGACCACGACTAAAGTGAAGAACTTTGAACCGGTCAATGCAGGCGTTTACACAACCCGTTGCGGAAGCTGTGACAAAGGATATGTCAGTGAAACAGCATGTACTCCACAAACACGACTCGGTGAACACATTAATGCATACAGAAACGACAATTTGTACAGCATAGGAACTCTTCTAACCATTTAATGAGATTCAGTGACGCCCACCTAGTGATCAAAGAAGCTAATTTCCGCAAACGTAAATGCCTTGAATCATCTTTAATCGCCATTTCAGACACCATTAAATAAAACAAAGGGAGCTTCATCATATTTGAGGTATTAGCACTACTACTACTACTACCTAATACATGGACCAGTAGGCCTACTGCAGGGCTTATACTTTCTCACCTCTCTGAGTCCCTGTATTGTTGGTAAAGGCTTGACAAAGCTCCAGGAGCAATACGTTGGCACAATAAAACATCACATCAGTTGCATCTGTGCCCTTTTACCTAACAACAATAAAGGTACTCAGTCCTTGCTACCCGAGGCATGGTGCTCCATATACGCTTTTAACATGCTTTTTAGTATCTGGAATCTCTTAATTGCACCTTGACTTCCAAGATGCTACATGGAAGAGATCCCATTTGTTCTCATTTAAAAGAAAACTTCTCGAAAGATCTTAGACGTGGAGTTTGAGCCTGGTCTGACTGAATTTCATGCTGCACCTTTTAATGTGCAAAGAATCTTGCCAGAGCGAATGTTGATGCTTGCTAATTGTATTGCTTCAGGATAACTGATAGACATACACATAATAGTGAACAGTTACTCATTCCTCATATGAATCTGAGGTAAGGAATCAACACAGTCAACAACCAGCCTGGAGAAAAATTCACCAAATGCTGGTATTGTGAATAACGGAGCTGGTTTAATAGGACAAGGCTTCCTAATCATTTGACATGTTACATACTTCCTAACATGGCGGATACCTCCACTGCTATAGATGACCAGAAGAAATTCGTGGCAGTTTTTGCTATTTCTTTTACTCCTAAATATCCACCAATGGGAATACCCTATGTCCTCTTCTTAATGGGAGCTCCCAGGATGTGGCACTAGGGATGTGGCTACCAGGCCACATTCCTAGCTCCCCCCTCCCCACACACACACATACGAGCAAACTTCTTTCTTGGTATTAGGTTTACTGCAAATTCTAAACAACCACAACTAATCTAACACTGTATATTAACGTATTTATTTCACAAATAAAAATTAACATAGTCATCCAATTTATTTAATATGAAAGGGTAAATTTACATCTCATCTGTAGCTACATTATCTTGACAATTTTAATGAGATGGATGTGCTTGATGCAGGAACATCAGCTTCTCAACATCAGTCTTGAAGGTACTAAGAAGTCTTAGATCCCCGTGTTCAGTATTTTTCGGTCTGTGTCTTTGCTTGGAAAGAAGCTTAGCGACCGCACTGAAACCTCGCTCAACTGTGTATGACGTAGAGAGGGCAGTAAACTGCATCTTGACTTTGTACCCCTCTTCAAGGGGGGCTCCTTGGCGTGGTGAAGAGGCTCTTGGTCTGAGGAATTAGACCTGATGGTCTCCTTCCTAAGACCGAACCTAATTACCCCCCAATCCTCCCTTCCCTATCCTATCCTCCCTACCCTCCCTTTTCCCTTTCCTCCTCCTCCCTGTCCCTCCCTTATTCCCTTCCTCTTTTTGGCCTGTAGGATTCTTCCCACAGGCATGCTGGTTCCTAGGTAGGGGGAAGGGTACCAGGGTCCATCCCATTCCATTGAGGTTTTTGGAGGTGGTGTAGTTTGCCTGGAGTACCTGGAGTTTACCTGGAGAGAGTTTCGGGGGTCAACGCCCCCGCGGCCCGGTCTGTGACCAGGCCTCCTGGTGGATCAGCGCCTGATCAACCAGGCTGTTGCTGCTGGCTGCACGCAAACCAACGTACGAGCCACAGCCCGGCTGATCAGGAACTGTCTTTAGGTGCTTGTCCAGTGCCAGCTTGAAGACTGCCAGGGGTCTGTTGGTAATCCCCCTTATGTGTGCTGGGAGGCAGTTGAACAGTCTCGGGCCCCTGACACTTATTGTATGGTCTCTTAACGTGCTAGTGACACCCCTGCTTTTCATTGGGGGGATGGTGCATCGTCTGCCAAGTCTTTTGCTTTCGTAGTGAGTGATTTTCGTGTGCAAGTTTGGTACTAGTCCCTCTAGGATTTTCCAGGTGTATATAATCATGTATCTCTCCCTCCTGCGTTCCAGGGAATACAGGTTTAGAAACCTCAAGCGCTCCCAGTAATTGAGGTGTTTTATCTCCGTTATGCGCGCCGTGAAAGTTCTCTGTACATTTTCTAGGTCGGCAATTTCACCTGCCTTGAAAGGTGCTGTTAGAGTGCAGCAATATTCCAGCCTAGATAGAACAAGTGACCTGAAGAGTGTCATCATGGGCTTGGCCTCCCTAGTTTTGAAGGTTCTCATTATCCATCCTGTCATTTTTCTAGCAGATGCGATTGATACAATGTTATGGTCCTTGAAGGTGAGATCCTCCGACATAATCACTCCTAGGTCTTTGACGTTGGTGTTTCGCTCTATTTTGTGGCCAGAATTTGTTTTGTACTCTGATGAAGATTTAATTTCCTCATGTTTACCATATCTGAGTAATTGAAATTTCTCATCGTTGAACTTCATATTGTTTTCTGCAGCCCACTGAAAGATTTGGTTGATGTCCGCCTGGAGCCTTGCAGTGTCTGCAATGGAAGACACTGTCATGCAGATTCGGGTGTCATCTGCAAAGGAAGACACGGTGCTGTGGCTGACATCCTTGTCTATGTCGGATATGAGGATGAGGAACAAGATGGGAGCTAGTACTGTGCCTTGTGGGACAGAGCTTTTCACCGTAGCTGCCTCGGACTTTACTCTGTTGACGACTACTCTCTGTGTTCTGTTAGTGAGGAAATTATAGATCCATCGACCGACTTTTCCTGTTATTCCTTTAGCGCGCATTTTGTGCGCTATTACGCCATGGTCACACTTGTCGAAGGCTTTTGCAAAGTCTGTATATATTACATCTGCATTCTTTTTGTCTTCTAGTGCATTTAGGACCTTGTCGTAGTGATCCAGTAGTTGAGACAGACAGGAGCGACCTGTTCTAAACCCATGTTGCCCTGGGTTGTGTAACTGATGGGTTTCTAGATGGGTGGTGATCTTGCTTCTTAGGACCCTTTCAAAGATTTTTATGATATGGGATGTTAGTGCTATTGGTCTGTAGTTCTTTGCTGTTGCTTTACTGCCCCCTTTGTGGAGTGGGGCTATGTCTGTTGTTTTTAGTAACTGAGGGACGACCCCCGTGTCCATGCTCCCTCTCCATAGGATGGAAAAGGCTCGTGATAGGGGCTTCTTGCAGTTCTTGATGAACACAGAGTTCCATGAGTCTGGCCCTGGGGCAGAGTGCATGGGCATGTCATTTATCGCCTGTTCGAAGTCATTTGGCGTCAGGATAACATCGGATAGGCTTGTGTTAGTCAAATTTTGTGGCTCTCTCATAAAAAATTCATTTTGGTCTTCGACTCTCAGTCTGGTTAGCGGCTTGCTAAAAACTGAGTCATATTGGGACTTGAGTAGCTCACTCATTTCCTTGCTGTCATCTGTGTAGGACCCATCTTGTTTAAGTAGGGGCCCAATACTGGACGTTGTTCTCGATTTTGATTTGGCATAGGAGAAGAAATACTTTGGGTTTCTTTCGATTTCATTTATGGCTTTTAGTTCTTCCCGCGATTCCTGACTCCTAAAGGATTCTTTTAGCTTAAGTTCGATGCTTGCTATTTCTCTGACCAGTGTCTCCCTGCGCATTTCAGATATATTGACCTCTTTTAGCCGCTCTGTTATTCTTTTCCGTCGCCTGTAAAGGGAGCGCCTGTCTCTTTCTATTTTACATCTACTCCTCCTTTTTCTTAGAGGAATAAGCCTTGTGCATACATCGAGTGCCACCGAGTTAATCTGTTCTAGGCATAAGTTTGGGTCTGTGTTGCTTAGTATATCTTCCCAGCTTATATCGGTTAGGACTTGGTTTACTTGGTCCCACTTTATGTTTTTGTTATTGAAGTTGAATTTGGTGAATGCTCCCTCATGACTAGTCTCATTTTGTCGGTCTGGGGCTCCATGCATACATGTCTGAACCTCAATTATGTTGTGATCTGAGTATATTGTTTTTGATATGGTGACATTTCTTATCAGATCATCATTGTTAGTGAAGATGAGGTCTAGTGTATTCTCCAGTCTTGTAGGCTCTATTATTTGCTGGTTTAAATTGAATTTTGTGCAGAGATTTAAAAGCTCGTGTGAGTGTGAGTTTTCATCAGAGCTGCCTCCTGGTGTTATTTCTGCAACAATATTATTTGCTATATTCCTCCATTTTAGGTGCCTTAAGTTGAAATCCCCCAGGAGCAAGATGTTGGGTGCAGGAGCTGGAAGATTTTCCAGACAGTGGTCAATTTTTAACAGCTGTTCCTGGAATTGCTGGGATGTTGCATCCGGAGGCTTGTAGACTACCACAATGACTAGGTTTTGGTTCTCGACCTTTACTGCTAAAACTTCCACTACGTCATTTGAGGCATTAAGCAGTTCTGTGCAAACAAGTGACTCTGCAATGTACAGGCCAACCCCCCCCTTTTGCCTGTTCACTCTGTCACATCTGTCACATCTGGATCGCCTGGAGATTCCCGATCCCTCTCCGGTATCCCGGGGGGTGGTTTTGGGTGTCTTTCAGGTGACGGGTATATCTCTGGAAGCCGCCTTTTGGATTCCGGGGATGGTGGCCGAAGGAGGTATGCTTTGTGGTGGATATCCAGCCGCCCTCTCTTTTGTCCACCGAGGTAGCTCAGCAGATGTGAGGTTGCTATCCTGGATTGATGGTTTACCGGCATGAAGGGTAGGGTACGGCACAGGTTCCATGCTGCATCTGTGCTACTTGCAGTCCTCTTGGGTGCGGAGGGAGATTTCCGGCCCTTTCATTCCTCCTAGGAACTATTCCTCTTCACTCCTCCCTTTTTTAATTCTTTTTTTTTTTATTTTTATTTTCTTTTCTTTTTTTTTCTTAAAAACAAAAAGACAAAAAGCAACCTGACCATGGAGTTCCCAATCCATGAACCTCCTACCCCCGGGCCCCTTCTTGATACCGCATCCCATTCTGACCCTGCCTTGTTTTTTGACCACTCTTCGGACACCCCTTATGCCCCTGTACCTCTTACTTGTGCTGTTTCCTCACCCGCTTCAGGTACCGAGGCTTCGACTGACTCCTTCGATTTGTCTGACCTCCGCTCTCCTTTGACTATGCTTCCGGCCTCTCCCTCTATGATGGGGCAATTATCGAATCGCCAGCCCGTTTCACGTCAGACCAACTCCAATCCCACTCCTAAATGCCAACGACAATTGCCTGATGATATTTCACCACCTTCTCGTTCTTCTCAGAAACGATCAACCCGTCATGCACTCCCTTTCCACACTCAGTTTCAGAATGCACAATGGACTAAATTCTTTATGACTGACTTCCTCTAGTGCCTATCTTTCTGACCATAGTATTGGCAAGGCACCCCTACGACGTGTTGGCAGAGATATTTCCTTTTATGCTCTTAAGAGTGGCACACGCATCATCACTGTTCAGAATGCTACCCAAGCTCATGATCTTTCTCTTTCACATATCGATACTATTCCAGTCACTATCGAAAAACACCATTCCCTCAATTCTTGTAGTGGTACTGTCATTCTGCCCCATACCATAGTCAAACAGAATTTTCAGACATGTGGCAATGACATTCTCGAACAGCTGGAACTCCAAGATCTCCCAATCCTCAAAGTAGACACTTATGTCCTTCCTGCCAGCGGGCGGAGGCGATACCCTTGCAATGTGGCTCGATTAACTTTTGACAGCCATGACCTCCCATCCTCTGCTTATGTAGCAGGACATCGGTTACAAGTTCGAAAGGTGACCCCTACACTGCAACAGTGTAGAAATTGCTGGAGACTTGGTCACCCAGTGAAATATTGCAGGTCTATACCTGAATGCCCAGTCTGTAGTGCCGATGACTATTCTAATATGTCTTGCAGTCAACCTCCCTCTTGCCTTAATTGTCATGAGGCTCACCCTTCGTACTCTCGTCGTTGCCAGGTCTACTTAAATGAGCGTGAAATCCGTTGCCTCAGAGGTAGAAGGTCTCCCTTATGCTATGGCAGTTTCTCATCTCAGCCTCCAAGGGAGACTACCCCGTGTTTCTTATTCTCGTGTTTCCGAATGTCCCCCCACTTCTGGGGTCCCATCTTCTGCAGCCTCCTCTGTGGTTACCCCTCACATAGCCACTCCAGTATCTAATTCTTTTGCTGTCCTGGGCTCTGACGTCCCTACTACAACACCTCAGTCTGTTCTCACATCTTTGCGTCCTTCCTCACAAGCCCCGGTATCGACAAGACCTCGTACGACCCCTTATACCAATCACCCCTCTACTTCTCAGAGGTCAAAAAAATCCCCATTGCTCAAATCTTCTTTGCCCCCTCCTTCCCTTCTTCCACCTCCGCATTTTACCTTTCCAGTCTCTGTACCTGGGTCTTCCACTCTCTCTGGCTCTATTACAAGTGTGGAGGTTCACCCTCCTCCTCGTACTATGCCTTCCACCCCCGTCCCCTCCCAAGTTTCTCCCTCTTCTGCCACCTCCCAGGTTTCTGCCTCTTCTGTCCCCTCCCACACTTCTTCTCCAGTCCCCTACACTCTTTCGTCCCTCCCTACATTGGTACAGTCCATTACTGTCCCAATCTTTACTCACCCTCCTAATTCTACTTCCAATATTGTCTCCCATATGTCTTTGAATTCAGAAACACTTGAAGCCATTTTAGAATATATTGCAGAGACTAAACCTTCAATGGACATTGATCCACCTCCTGTTCCTTCTCTTCCCTCTCCTCTATCTCCACAACTCCATTCTTCACAACACTCCATTCCTTCGCTGCTTGAACATCTTCCGATACCACACATTGACTTTTCTAACCCCCTCTAGTCCATAGGCACCCTTCCCTATGGATTCCTAGTATTTTCCTCATTGCCAATCATGGCCTATTTAAAGTGGAATATCTGTGGCCTCAAGGGTAATAGGGGTGAGCTTCAGATGTTGCTTTCCAGGTTTTCCCCTGTTGGTGTTTGCTTACAAGAGCCAAAATTACACTCAGCTGTTTTCCAACCTATCTCAGGCTATAATTTATTGTATTCTTCGGATCCTTTCTCAGATGAAAGTGCCCTTCTTCTACTCAATGATATTCCATACTGTCAACTATTTGTCCATACCTCGCTGCATTACACTGCAGCCCGTATCCACTTGAATAAGTGGTTTACAATATGTTCTTTATATCTCTCTCCTTGGGCATTTTCTATCCCAGATTTTCCCTTTCTTGTTTCATCCTTACCACCACCACTTGGGTTACTTGGCGATTTTAATGCCCACCATTTCCTCTGGGGGGTCTCATAGTGACTTATGTGGCATCCAGTTGGAGGCTTTTCTCGCCTCTCACCCCCTCCATGTTTTAAATACGGGTACTCCCACCCATTTTGATCCTCGTACTCATACTCTCTTGCATTGATCTATCGGTCTGCTCTTCCTCCACTGCACTAGACTTCGCCTGGTCTGTACTACCGGACTTACATGACAGCGATCATTTTCCAATCATTCTTTCTTCTCCTTCATATTCACCACCTTTCCGTAGCCCTCGTTGGCAATTTGATCAAGCAAATTGGGACCTTTACTCGTACTCACTACTTTTAGTGAGGTTCCTTCTTCATCCTCCATTGATGAGCTCCTACATCTCTTCTCGACGTCAGTTTTAACTGCAGCTTCTCATTCTATACCCCAAATCTCAGGCAGGCATTCTCAGAAATGCATGCCTTGGTGGTCTCCTGCTTGTGCTCGTGCAGTACGTTTGAAACGCGCTGCATGGGGCAGGTACCTGTACAATAGAGCCGATGAGGACTTCTTGATTTTAAGCAGAAGCGTGCGATTGCTCGCCGTGTCATCCGTGACTCTAAACGCACTTGCTGGCGAGATTATGTTTCCACCATCACCTCTGCTTCCTCTATGAGTGCAGTCTGGAAAAAAGTGAGGAAATTGAGTGGTAAATACTCTCCTGACCCGGCTCCTGTTCTACACGGTCGCTGGTGTTGACGTTACCATTGAAATTGGTACTCGTCTGGTCTGTATTTCCCGGGGGCTCCATCTATGCCCCTCATTTCTTTCCTCAAAGTCTACCAGAGAGTTAGTACCCTTAGACTTTTCTTCTCTCAGAGAAGAACATGTAATGTTCCTTTTACACTTAGAGAACTGGAAGCAACACTCTCAGCTTGCCGATCATCGGCAGCTGGGCCTGACGACATTCATATTCGGATGTTACAACATTTACATCAGTCAGCCCTTGTAGTCCTCTTACACCTCTTCAATCTTATTTGGTCACAAGTTCTTCCCCAGCTGTGGAAAACTGCCATTGTTCTACCTTTCTGCAAGCCGGGTACTATGGGGCATGATGCCTCCCACTATCGTCCCATTGCTCTTACTAGTGCAGTTTGCAAAGTGATGGAACGTCTGGTAAATCGACATTTAATGTGGTATTTAGAGACACACAACAGTCTCTCCACTAGTCAATATGGCTTTCATAAGGGCCGATCTACCATAGACCCCTTACTACGCTTGGATACGTATGTTCGTAATGCCTTTGCGAATAACCACTCGGTTATTGCCGTATTTTTTGACCTTGAGAAGGCATATGACACAACTTGGAGGTATAATATTTTGGCCCAAGCCCACTCCTTAGGCTTCCGAGGCAATCTACCATCCTTCCTTAAGAACTTTTTAACTGACAGACATTTCCATGTTCAAGTCAATAATGTGCTCTCCCCGGACTTTGTCCAAGCTGAAGGTGTCCCTCAGGGATGTGTTCTGAGCACAACACTTCTTCTCCTTGCTATAAATGATTTGGCCTCTGTTCTTCCATCCAATATTTGGTCATCACTCTATGTAGATGACTTCGCTATTGCTTGTGCAGGTGCTGAATGTCACCTCATTACAGTTTCTCTCTAGCATACGGTCGACCGTGTTTCCAATTGGGCCACCACGCATGGGTTTAAATTTTCCAGTACCAAAACTCGCCAAATTACTTTCACTAGCCCCTCAAGGAAGGTTCCTTGATGTTGGTGAGGGGCTCTTGATTTAGGGAATTGGATCTGTGCTCCAGTTCCCCGAATTAAGCCTGAATGCCTTCCACATCCCCCCCCCCAGGCGCTGTATAATCCTCCGGGTTTAGCGCTTCCCCCTTGATTATAATAATAATACTTTCACTAGACGCTCTGTCATCTCCGATCATCCTTCGTACCTCTATGGTCAGGCTTCTAGGCCTTCTCTTTGACCATCGGTTATCCTGGAAACCTTACATCACCTCTCTGAAGGCAACTTGTCACAGCCGGGCTGAACCTTCTTAAAACCCTTGCTCATCTTTCATGGGGAGCTGATCGTCGAACTCTCCTTTGCCTACATTCAGCCCTCATTTTATCGAAACTCGATTATGGTGACCAGATCTATTCAGCGGCCTCTCCTGCTACTCTCTCTAGCCTTAACCCCATCCATTGCTAAGGATTACGTTTATGCCTTGGTGCTTTTCGCTCTTCCCCTGTTGAGAGCCTCTATGCAGAAGTGAATGTTCCATCCTTGTCTGATCGCCGTGATGCCCATTGCCTTTGCTACTATGTACGCTTTCACGATCTCCGAATTCTTCCATTTATAGAATGGTCACCGATACTAGTAGACATTCTTTATTTGTTCGCCGCCCCTGTTTGCTCCGTCCCTTCTCTCTCCGCCTACATTCGCTCTTGTCTTCCCTTCAGTTACCACCTTTATATGTTCATGTAGCATCTCACTTTTCCTACCCCCCTGGGAAGTTCCAGCTGTTCGGGTCTGTTCTTTCTCCCTTGCTCGAAAGCCCAACTGCCTACGGTGGCTTCCCGCTCTCTTTTTCTTGACCACTTCCACTCTCATGCCATCGCAGTATACACAGATGGCTCTTAAGTCTTCTGATGGCGTTGGATTCTCAGCAGTGTTTCCGGACAGCGTCATGCGAGGGCATTTACTATCTTCGGCTAGCATTTTTACTGCTGAATTGTATGCCATTCTTGCAGCACTTATTCATATCGCATCTATGCCTGTGTCATCATTTGTGGTTGTCTCAGACTCCCTTAGTGCTCTACAGGCTATACGGAAGTTAGATACACCTCGCCCCCTAGTTCTCCATATCTACGCCGTATCTCTACCAAGCATAAAGATATTGTTTTTTGTTGGGTCCCTGGTCATGTTGACATACAGGGCAATGAACAAGCAGACACTACTGCGCGGTCAGCAGTACATGACCTACCAATTTCATATAGAGGTGTTCCATTTCCGGACTATTTTGCACTAATAGCTACCCACCTTCACACCTGTTGGCAACAACGTTGGTCAACTCTACTCGGTAACAAACTTCATTCTATTAAACCGAGCATAGGTTACTGGCCGTCTCCTTGTCATCAGTGCCGAGGTTGGGAGACTACTCTCTCCTGCCTTCGCATTGGCCACACTCATCTTATTCATGGGTATCTCATGGAGAGGCACCCTGTTCCTCTCTGTGAGCAGTGTCAAGTTCCAGTATCGATTAGCCACATTCTGTTAGACTGCCCTCTCTATCAGCGAGCATGTAGAATTTACCTCCAACGTCGTCTCCGTTCTACTACTCTCTTTACCTTCCCTTCTTGCTGATGGACCCTCCTTTAATTCTGACTCTCTCATTGACTTCTTAACAACGACTGATTTACTCCACAAACTCTGATGATGATACCTTTCACACTCCCCTCAGCCCTTTCTACCTCAATCTCTTGCTGCCCTCTACCCTTTCACCATCCACTGCCCAGCTGTTCTCCGTAACCTGTTACTCATCCATCTCCCTTTTGCCACCTGATACCCTCGCTTCCTGCCCTGCAGCGCTGTATAGCCTTGTGGTTTAGCGCTTCTTTTTGGTGCAGGGCAGTGGTCACGGTGTAAGGTAGTGGTCACGGTGCAGGGTTGTGGTCATGGTGCAGGGTAGTGGCCACGGTGCAGGGTAGTGACCACGGTGCAGGGTAGTGACCACGGTGCAGGGTAGTGACCACGGTGCAGGGTAGTGACCACGGTGCAGGGTAGCAGTCATGGTGCAGGGTAGTGGTTATGGTGCAGGGTAGTGGCCATGGTGCAGGGTAGTGGTCACGGTGCAGGGTAGTGGCCATGGTGCAGGGTAGTGGTCACGGTGCAGGGTAGTGGCCATGGTGCAGGGTAGTGGTCACGGTGCAGGGTAGTGGTCACGGTGCAGGGTAGTGGTCACGGTGCAGGGTAGTGGCCACGGTGCAGGGTAGTGGCCACGGTGCAGGGTAGTGGTCACGGTGCAGGGTAGTGGTCACGGTGAAGGGTAGTGGTCACGGTGCAGGGTGGCGGTCATAGTGCAGGGTGGTGGTCACGGTGCAGGGTAGTGGCCACGGTGCAGGGTAGTAGTCACGGTGCAGGGCAATGGCCACGGTGCAGGGCAGTGGCCACGGTGCAGGGTAGTAGTCACGGTGCAGGGTGGTGGTCACGGTGCAGGGTGGCGGTCACGGTGCAGGATGGCAGTCACAGTGCAGGGTAGGAGTCACGGTGCAGGGTAGTGGCCACGGTGCAGGGTAGTAGTTACGGTGCAGGGTAGTAGTCACGGTGCAGGGTGGCGGTCACGGTGCAGGGTGGCGGTCACGGTGCAGGGTGGCGGTCACGGTGCAGGGTGGCGGTCACGGTGCAGGATAGTGGTCACGGTGCAGGGTAGTGGCCACGGTGCAGGGTAGTGGCCACGGTGCAGGATAGTGGTCACGGTGCAGGATAGTGGTCACGGTGCAGGATAGTGGTCACGGTGCTTGTAGTGGTCACGGTGCAGGGTAGCGGTCAGAATTTTTTTTTTTTTTTTGTAACCAAAAATCTTGATATAATTTTTTGAACTTTGGTTTAAGCTCAGTGTCATTTTGGAGTGAAATCAGTTCTTCCATCATTGCTGTTTCCTCAGTGCTGATATCCGAGACTGAATTGATCAGCCAGTTCGGTATTTTAAGGAAAAAAGCGACTTTGGACCACAGAATAAAATAAAATTATGCCTCCATGTATAACTCTTGCTAATTTTATTCTTTGTAAAGCATTTGTGCTACTTAAGTGTTTGTGACTTAGATTTTGTCATATAGATTTTCGTTCCGATGCCACCCTGCTGAGTCCTTACTGATCATTTTTCCTCAACGCCCCATGAATCTCTCCACTTCCCCCAGGGGGGCGATACTGCCCACTTTGGGAATCACTGCTGAACAGCATAGAGAAACATTTTCTCCACGGTTCCCATGTGATAAATTGAGAATATCTCCTCTGACTGTCTTCAGACTTATGAAAATGGTGTATCTTAGCGGAAGGGTTTGAATGTAACTGGGTTGTATAGGCGTCAGTTTGGCTATCTTATGCCTCCAAAGAACGCATCGACGTCTAAGTGATAATTTGGGAAATCATCTTCAAACCCATATCTTTGAAGTGTATCTCTGAATGCTCGAAAAGTTATCGGTGTGGAAACTCCAATTGTTCAGTTTTATTTTAAAATTGTGTAGTAATATTTTTCGTGTAATAATTTGAGAGAACTCTTTGAAACGTTTTCAGACTTTATAACGCAATGATGCATATGATTCTAGCTGTAGCAAGAAACTTTAGACTTCCTCGTTAATTGCCTGGTCAACCAGGCTATTGCTGTTAGGGACCCTAAGGCCCACATAACGATCACAGCTAGCCTGACTTGGAACGTGCAGGGCAGAAAATGGTGCAGTATGACAAGCAATTTCTAACTTTTCCCCCCTTTTATCGTATTTCCTGTACGTTTTTACTTTCCAAATTTATTTCTTCCCTCCAATACTTTTTTTCATATCTTTCATCCTCTGAGCGAGGTCGGTTGTCAACTTTGCTTCACTGGTGTCTACCTGTGAGTTGACTTAGTTATCTCACTCCAGTCGACCAGACGACTTCCTATACATACTATATCGAGTTAAGTCCTACGCCATTCTTTTGCAATGAATAAGTTGGAATTACTTGACTTTTTTTACAACATAATATTCCTGTACCTTAATCAGATGAACTCTTGCATGAAAGAAATGACCTTTCATTTCAGTATCTTTTTTAGAAAATGTCATCCCTAAATTAAAAAAAAAACTAGTAACGAAAACAAATAACTTGAATGTATATTGGATGTTATACTAGTAACAAATAAAACAGCTTACAGCATCATTGTTATCATGTTTATACATATATTACTACTTATTGCTTAAACTGAAGTTGCAGTTTGTTTTTGTTTCTACAGGCATCATACAGTTCCTGCATAACTTTGCACGTTCAGCCCACTGAATACTTCTCGGTATATTGAGTGCTTCCTGCTTCCAGTGATTTTTCAATGAGTTCAGTGCTTTTTTGTAAGGTTTCAATATTTCTAACAAATTCTTGAAGTCATTTTCATCGTACATCTGATCAGTAAACCAATAATCTGTCCAGGTGTATGAAATGAATATGCATATCTTCTCCAAAGTCTTCCATCTTGTAGGTAGAATGAATGCAAGAATACCTAGAATGGTTCTTGAATTCCACCTCACATTACTGATGTTTGGGATTTTCTGAAAGTTAATCAAAGGAAAATGCCCTTTTTCTTCAAAGAATCTAAACACTCGTGTTAGATGGTACAAACATTTATATCTCTCCATCCTGATTTATGGAGGATCTCTTCTGTTCCATTAACAAACTGTGCCTTTAGTTCCTCATAATTCTTCACCAGTTGGAATACAAATGGATACTTGATGTTTGGAGAACTGGTTTCAGCATCAAGATTTTTATCTATTACCAAACGGAGAATCCTGTCCAGAACGTGATGCTGACAACTGATAAATTTTGGTTTGCTAATCCCCTTCTCTTATTATTCTTATTATTAATATTTTTCATTAATTTGAGTTGCCAATTAGTACTTTCCTGAGTTGCTACTTATGAGTAGTAACGCAGATATATGGTGATTCATTTTTTTTATTTAGGGGTGATCTTTTTTGAAAATGAGAGGAATTAGGAATTTTTTCATTGTTTTTAAACAAAAGTTCATCGATTTACCTGGAGTTTACCTGGAGAGAGTTTCGGGGGTCAACGCCCCCGCGGCCCGGTCTGTGACCAGGCCTCCTGGTGGATCAGCGCCTGATCAACCAGGCTGTTGCTGCTGGCTGCACGCAAACCAACGTACGAGCCACAGCCCGGCTGATCAGGAACTGACTTTAGGTGCTTGTCCAGTGCCAGCTTGAAGACTGCCAGGGGTCTGTTGGTAATCCCCCTTATGTGTGCTGGGAGGCAGTTGAACAGTCTCGGTCCCCTGACACTTATTGTATGGTCTCTTAACGTGCTAGTGACACCCCTGCTTTTCATTGGGGGGATGGTGCATCGTCTGCCAAGTCTTTTGCTTTCGTAGTGAGTGATTTTCGTGTGCAAGTTCGGTACTAGTCCCTCTAGGATTTTCCAGGTGTATATAATCATGTATCTCTCCCTCCTGCGTTCCAGGGAATACAGGTTTAGAAACCTCAAGCGCTCCCAGTAATTGAGGTGTTTTATCTCCGTTATGCGCGCCGTGAAAGTTCTCTGTACATTTTTATGACACAGATGTTTTATTTCGAAAAAAGTAAAACAGTTATAACCCTAATACACACACACACACACACACACACACACACACACACACACACACATATCTTAGTCCAGAACAGGATTCGAACCTGAACACCCTGCATCAAAATACACGGTACTTTTGCCACACACACACAGACCCTAGATATAAGTATGGGCGCCTAGCCAAAGCTAAGCATTTTATCCTACACCCCGGAGCACCAGGCTTGTGATAAGTTATTTCATCAAATCCTGTCTCGTGCACTGAACTTCGAAAGAGATTTTAGAATGCCTAACATGAAATTATTTGCAAACATTATCTCTCAGTCCAGAACAGGACTGGAACCTACACATTTTGCATCAGTGTGGCAAAAGTTTTGTGTGCAATGTGTGCCGGTTCGAGTCTTGTTCTGAACTGAGAGGTAATGTTTGTAAATGATTTTGCTTCTGATAAGGGTAAGACGTCCACTCTTGACAGGCACCACCAGATTCTAAATTCCCGAGAACGTTGAAAGATATAGCTCTTAAAAATAGACTAAAAAAAGGGTCTAGCATTTCACTCGTTTGCCACTGTAAATGCATGTGTATACCGTATGTGTTAGCATAAGACAAATCCTCATTAATATTTCAAAAATGGTAAAATAGTAATATTTATTCATGCTAAATCAAGAAGTCAACATATATCAAGCATTTGTAAGGAGCAGGCCTTAGATTAAAGTACAGAGTGTAGAAAAGACACATTTAGCAGCTGCTTAATCGTTTAATGACTCCGTCATTATAATAACCACAAATTCTAAATTTAAGGTGGGAAAAAAATTCACCTTTTGGAAAAGGGACGAAGGACAATTAAGGCTGGCAGCAATTTAAGTTAACAATGAGAGAAGAATGCAAAATCTGCAAGACAAGCAACCTCTTAATTTCATGCATATTAGCACAAGGCTGTGGCTGGTAACCAATATCTCTGAGTCTATATAAATTATTTATCTTCACAATATTGGTTATATGCAAGTTTCTCTTGAGTATTTTATATGATCACTGATGTGACAATTTACACTGATAACACGCCAGAATATTTTTCTATGCTTGCATTTGAAAATTTATTTCATTGTATTTTTTCCTAAAGGAATATGAATTTCATGCAAAAGACTTAATGAAGAGCAAAACAACTTTCAAAAAGAAATCTGGAAAAATTTATTAGCAAATGAACAAGTGCGGTCTTACCTTAAATATGGGCGAGGAGCTACCCTCCGCCTTGATCGCGAGCAGCTAAAGATAATGAGTTTTTCATTAATGATTACTTTACTAATGACTTAGTTACATATTCCCCTCATCTGAAACTTTTAATTGCAAAGCCATATCTCTGGTACTTTAGGAAAGAGGCATATATATTTTAGGGGTACAAAATAATTGTGGAACCTCGTTACAGTGGTTGCAGGAGAGGGAGAGAGAAGTGTAACGTTGTCACATCATTTTATTTGTTGGTATATGCGTGCTCGCAACAGCACAAAGATAGTGGTAATATTAATTCATCCTGGGTCACCAATGGAGAAACAAACTGAATAGACAATGTGGTACACAGTGCCGGATTTAGAGCAGAGGCCCAGCCAAGCGTATAGGTAAATCCGACACTGGTGGTACAAACCTTGTGAGCAGATCCAACAAATTATTTCGTGGAAACTCAAAAGATCAAGTCTCAAAATATTTTTGTTATTAATGAAATATACTTGACAGGAAAAGCCATTGCTTACCTATCCTTATGCATCTTTTAATGAAGGTTTATCAGGGTAATTCCAGACAATCTAACCCCACTAATTACATAACTTTCACTTTATTTCACAGGCTAAGAGCTGTTAACCTATCGAAAATCATTTCAAGGCCTTGCCATTGCCTGACTAAAAAATCACCAGTCGAGGATCTTTCTTTTTTTCGAAAAAAAAAAATGCTTAATGGACTTCATCGGATTCGTTTACATTTATGTACTTTTTAAATCAACATTTAAATCGACATTATGCACTTTAGATCAACATTTAAGAAAGTGAACTCTCAGCCAGATATTATCTCAAAAAATCAATACTTACTACACATAGATAGTATTTGTAGACGTATTCAGTAGAATTATGACTCAAGACATTCCACAGACGAGCTTATGAACACATTGAGGATCGACATACCAGAAGGACTGGCTCAACAGCAAAAGCTAATCGGAATAAACCATTGGTAGATGGACACCTTTAGTCATCTCAGTCGACCTCCCAGAAGACCCTAGGGCGGATTTATTTCCAAGTTTTACATTTATGTAAATATTACTCATAATTAATATCTTGTGTCATCTTATTCGATAAATGCACAATGCCGTGACTGGAACAATACATCTATACCCCCACATTGGAGAGAGATTACGACGACGCTTCGGTCCGACTTGAACCATTTACAAAGTCACAAGTGACGAAGTGCCTTTGTAAATGCTCCAAGTCGGACCGAAACGTCGTCGTAAGCTCCTCTCTTATACAGTATGTTATCCACATTCTGTTGGACTGTCCACTCTATCAACGAGCACGCAAAATTTACCTCCAATGTCGTCTCCTCACTGCTGCTCTTTCTTTACCTTCCCTTATTGCTGATGGACCCTCCTTTAATCCAGACTCATTGACTTTTTGACAGCAACTGATTTACTACACAAACTCTGATGATGTCTCTAGCATTCTCCTCCGTCCTTTCTACCTTAATCTCTTGCTACCCTCTACCCCTGCACTGTCCCGCTGCACTCCATAAACTACTAATCCCTCTCCCTTTTGCTGCCTGATACTCACATCCATGCCCTGCAGCGCTGTATAGCTCTTGTGGTTTACCGGTTCTTTTTTGTTATAATAATCCCCTGCATCCTTCCCTGCCCTGCTGCGCTGTATAATCCTTGCGGTTTAGCGCTTCTTTTGATTACAATAATAATCCTTTCTCCTATTTACCTGGAGATTACCTGGAGAGAGTTCCGGGGCTCAACGCCCCCACGGCCCGGTCTGTGATCAGGCCTCCTGGTGGATCAGAGCCTGATCAACCAGGCTGTTACTGCTGGCTGCACGCAAACCAACGTACGAGCCACAGCCCGGCTGATCAGGAACCGACTTTAGGTGCTTGTCCAGTGCCAGCTTGAAGACTGCCAGGAGTCTGTTGGTAATCCCCCTTATGTATGCTGGGAGGCAGTTGAACAGTCTCGGGCCCCTGACACTTATTGTATGGTCTCTTAACGTGCTAGTGACACCCCTGCTTTTCATTGGGGGGATGTTGCATCGTCTGCCAAGTCTTTTGCTTTTGTAGTGAGTGATTTTCGTGTGCAAGTTCGGTACTAGTCCCTCTAGGATTTTCCATGTGTATATAATAATGTATCTCTCCCGCCTGCGTTCCAGGGAATACAGATTCAGGATCCTCAAGCGCTCCCAGTAATTGAGGTGTTTTATCTCCGTTATGCGCGCCGAGAAGGTTCTCTGTACATTTTCTAGGTCAGCAATTTCACCTGCCTTGAAAGGTGCTGTTAGTGAGCAGCAATATTCCAGCCTAGATAGAACAAGTGACCTGAAGAGTGTCATCATGGGCTTGGCATCCCTGAAGGTTCTCATTATTTGTATAAGCGTTCTCATTATCCATCCTGTCATTTTTCTAGCAGATGCGATTGATACGATGTTATGGTCCTTGAAGGTGAGATCCTCCGACATGATCACTCCCAGGTCTTTGACGTTGGTGTTTCGCTCTATTTTGTGGCCAGAATTTGTTTTGTACTCTGATGAAGATTTAATTTCCTCGTGTTTACCATATCTGAGTAATTGAAATTTCTCATCGTTGAACTTCATATTGTTTTCTGCAGCCCACTGAAAGATTTGGTTGATGTCCGCCTGGAGCCTTGCAATGGAAGACACTGTCATGCAGATTCGGGTGTCATCTGCAAAGGAAGACACGGTGCTGTGGCTGACATCCTTGTCTATGTCAGATATAAGGATGAGGAACAAGATGGGAGCGAGTACTGTGCCTTGTGGAACAGAGCTTTTCACCGTAGCTGCCTCGGACTTTACTCTGTTGACTACTACTACTCTGTGTTCTGTTAGTGAGGAAATTATAGATCCATCGACCGACTTTTCCTGTTATTCCTTTAGCACGCATTTTGTGCGCTATTACGCCATGGTCACACTTGTCGAAGGCTTTTGCAAAGTCTGTATATATTACATCTGCATTCTTTTTGTCTTCTAGTGCATCTAGGACCTTGTCGTAGTGATCCAATAGTTGAGACAGACAGGAGCGACCTGTTCTAAACCCATGTTGCCCTGGGTTGTGTAACTGATGGGTTTCTAGATGGGTGGTGATCTTGCTTCTTAGGACCCTTTCAAAGATTTTTATGATATGGGATGTTAGTGCTATCGGTCTGTAGTTCTTTGCTGTTGCTTTACTGCCCCCTTTGTGGAGTGGGGCTATGTCTGTTGTTTTTATTAACTGTGGGACGACCCCCGTGTCCATGCTCCCTCTCCATAGGATGGTAAAGGCTCGTGATAGGGGCTTCTTGCAGTTCTTGATGAACACGGAGTTCCATGAGTCTGGCCCTGGGGCAGAGTGCATGGGCATGTCATTTATCGCCTGTTCGAAGTCATTTGGCATCAGGATAACATCAGATAGGCTTGTGTTAACCAAATTCTGTGGCTCTCTCATAAAAAATTCATTTTGATCTTCGACTCTCAGTCTGGTTAGCGGCTTGCTAAAAACTGAGTCATATTGGGACTTGAGTAGCTCACTCATTTCCTTGCTGTCATCTGTGTAGGACCCATCTTGTTTAAGTAAGGGCCCAATACTGGACGTTGTTCTCGACTTTGATTTGGCATAGGAGAAGAAATACTTTGGGTTTCTTTCTATTTCATTTATGGCTTTTAGTTCTTCCCGCGATTCCTGACTCCTATAAGATTCCTTTAGCTTAAGTTCGATGTTTGCTATTTCTCTGACCAGTGTCTCCCTACGCATTTCAGATATATTGACCTCTTTTAGCCACTCTGTTATTCTTTTCCGTCGCCTGTAAAGGGAGCGCCTGTCTCTTTTTATTTTACATCTACGACTCCTTTTTCTTAGAGGAATAAGCCTTGTGCATACATCGAGTGCCACCAAGTTAATCTGTTCTAGGCATAAGTTGGGGTCTGTGTTGCTTAGTATATCTTCCCAGCTTATATCAGTTAGGACTTGGTTTACTTGGTCCCACTTTGTTTTTGTTATTGAAGTTGAATTTGGTGAATGCTCCCTCGTGACTAATCTCATTATGTCGTTCTGGGGCTCCGCGCATACATGTCTGAACCTTAATTATGTTGTGATCTGTGTATATTGTTTTTGATATGGTGACATTTCTTATCAGATCATCATTGTTAGTGAAGATGAGGTCTAGTGTATTCTCCAGTCTAGTAGGCTCTATTATTTGCTGGTTAAAACTGAATTTTGTGCAGAGATTTAAAAGCTCGTGTGAGTGTGAGATTTCATCAGAGCTGCCTCCTGGTGTTATTACTGCAACAATATTATTTGCTGTATTCCTCCATTTTAGGTGCATTAAGTTGAAATCCCCCAGGAGCAAGATGTTGGGTGCAGGAGCTGGAAGATTTTTCCAGACAGTGGTCAATTTTTAACAGCTGTTCCTGGAATTGCTGGGATGTTGCATCCAGAGGCTTGTAGACTACCACAATGACTAGGTTTTGGTTCTCGATCTTTACTGCTAAAACTTCCACTACATCATTTGAGGCATTAAGCAGTTCTTTGCAAACAAGTGACTCTGCAATGTACAGGCCAATCCCCCCCCCTTTTTGCCTGTTCACTCTGTCACATCTGTATAGGTTGTAACCTGGGATCCATATTTCGTTGTCTAAGTGATCCTTTATGTGGGTCTCAGTGAAAGCCGCGAACATTGCCTTTGCCTCTGCAAGCAGTCCACGGATGAAAGGTATTTTGTTGTTTGTTGTTCCAGGTAAACATGTATATTTGCAAAGAAGAATGTCATCGGACTGGTGGTATTGTTGGTACTGGGGGGGGGATTTTTTTTCCGGCATTAGTATCTGTATCTGTTGGTTTGGAGTGGAGGCCATCGACTGTGGTTCCACTCCAGGAATGACTGGATTTGGTGTACGATTTCTGCCATTTCCTGCCAGTTTTTTTTCCTTCCTGGCTCTAAAATACCTCTCCCTCTTGAGTGGCTGTGGCTACCCAGGTTTTCCCATGGCCTGGATGTTTTGTATCTTTTTGTCCCCTTTAGATGGTGTGCCTGGCAATTTAAGTTATAGCAGTCTTTCCTGTACTGAAGAGGTACACATTTCAGGGTGAAAAAGCTTACAGGAAGGGAGTTTGCATTTTCCTGTTGTCATATGGCCACGGCATTTTCTAGGGTGGTCATAGTTGCACGTCCCATCTGTTTTTCCAGATTTCCCATGTCTGCAGATACCAAGTGCATAGTATGTGCACAGGCTTGGTTTCCGTTTGCCTTGGATTTCTGTGACTGTATTCCCTGTTGGTGCATGTTTACCTGTCTTATTCCTATCCTCCCTAGCACTAACAATGGAGCTCCCACCAGTTGTTTTTGGTAATATATCCTCACTATTGCTAGTGGAGTCCTCTTGTTTGCTATTTCCTGTGGTATTTCTAGTTTGCAATATTGGTTTTATCTTATCTTTGACTACACTTGTTTCCCCACCATGGCTCCTGTCCCCTATGAGGTCATTTATATGCATTCCTTCCTGCGTATAATTCCCGACTACCTGGACAAAATCTCCAGCTTCACCATTTCTGTCTCCCAAGACAGCACTTCCAGCTTCACCATTACTGTCTCCCAGGACAGCACCTCCAGCTTCACCATTACTGTCTCCCAGGACAGCACTGTCTCCCAGGACAGCACCTCCAGCTTCGCCATTACTGTCTCCCAGGACAGCACTATCAGCCCCACATTTACTGACTACCAGGACATCACCTCCAGCCTTACAGTTTCTGACTACATGGCCAGTATCAAGGGCAGTACCATTCAGCCCAGACTTTTTATGTTCCCATCTGTTGTAGAAAGCTTCCAGGTTGTCTATGAAAGCAGCTTTGATGTTATCCTCTTTTAATACCCTTGTGATTTTAGTCCACAGATTTATCTCATTTGGACATACCCAAAAACACTTCCCTGTTTTAATACTGCTTGTAGCTAGTTCTTTGATATCTACACAAGGGGCGTGACACCAATTTCCACAAAAATGACAATTTATCCATGTGGAAGCCCGTTTGTTTGATTGACTGCAGACTACACAGAGCTTCATAATGATTTGAATGGTTGATTTACTGTAATTCTACTAGCAACCTCTTGAATACTCTATTAATAACCTCCTTAAATGAAGCTCTAGCTATTTCTATTTCTATTTCTAACTGTACTTTTATATTAGGACAGCTTACTGGTGTACATTCCTGATTTATATTTATTGTTTGTGTTTGATAAGGGCGCCTACAACCCCATCCGTTTACAGTCTGCTTTATTGTCCAACGAAACCGTTTGAAACCGGTCAAGGGTTCGGACCAGTCGAGGGTTCGGACCAGCCTGATCTGATCAGTGGGTCACTTAATTAAAACATACTGGTCGGTGATGTGGGCTAACACATGAAGGATTTACTGGAAATTATCTGAGTAATATGTGATAAGATTGATACAAAAGTATAACTTGCGTGTTGAAGACCCGGTGATTGCTGGCAGCTCCTACAGTGACGAACGCTCGAGCCTCAACCCTTGTTTATAGATCGCTGTATCTAGCTTTTCTGGTTTTTTTTCCGTCACCACAACAAATGCTATATTATCACTATAGTTGACTGGTGGTATTTTTGGAGGAAAGACGCTTTTTCTGTAGTAATAATTGCTTCTCGTTGTGTATATTGCGACCGCTGGTAACTACAGGTTATATGAAATTCATAGTATACGTCTGGTATTTCAAGAAAAAAGAAACTAATGAAAGTCACTCCACTCCACTAAGTACCATTATAATACTGGTTAGTTGCTACTACAACACTGTATTCTGCTATTCACTGGTATCCCTAGATTATATGCGAGTACACTAGCAGGCCAGGAATATTATTAAAACAGCTGACCAGTGTGGTAAGTTTCTGGCGACTTCTGGCACCTGCCTCTATGTGCGGGTTATTTGTGTAAATTTGTTAGCTCACATCTGAGCTCATTAGAGCACCAGTGAAGCCTGCGCTCATCAGCGACCACGACAGAATTTCAACGCAATGTAATTAGTAAATGATAGTGTACCAGCTTCCCCTATAGAAATGAAATGAAAAAAGGATTGAAAACAAATTTGTAATTGTATGAATAACAAAAATGCCCTGGATTAATAGGCAGAAAGGATTATTGAAATATGGCTGGTAAAAGCCAGAAAAATTGAGCACTATGACAATATCAGTAAATTTTCATCCAGTTAGAATAAATATAAATACTGATGTCCCCCGACAAACATTAAAATAATTAGAGTATCATTTGGATGGTACAATTATATGTAAAACAGACAGGCAATATTTCTTTTAATTAAGAGTAACGATAATAATACAATTATAATCATAATACAAATAGAAATATAAATTGAAGAGCAAGTTCCTGTCAAGCAATTAGAGGATCGGGAGAGGAAGGCGCGCTACTGAGCATCAGATTCTGAGGATTGAACACCCGTGTCGAATGTTTCCAAAATAATCGGATATCTTGGACATCAGGCCTTTCAGCAAGCTGATTTGATTTGGAGAAGTATTATTATGCCACAGAGCACTGAAAGTGAAACATAGTCTGTAGCTCTCACGCCAGTAACTGAGACAAGATTTATACCCAACAGACACTTCCGGTGTCCGAGTCACTGGTTCCCTCATTTCTACTAATCGACACATGTGGAATCATGTAATTACACTTTATACTGTGTACACTTAGGTCCTGAACTAAAGTTTACATATGCGAATATGGGTTAAGACACCCAAGACAATCCATAAGTAATTGCAATGTCATGTAACTCAGGGTCATGTATTTGTCATGTCATGTAACTAAAATTGGTATCACATTCCTCTCCCTTTTTTTTTATATAGTTCACGTCATTCAATAAATTTCACAAATTTATAAGTGTCAGATACTAACTGGAAACAGTGGGGATATAACTGGATAGTGACTAAGATGTACTCGTGTCGGACAGTCCATGAACCTGTTGGAGGGAATGCTAAGTGTAGATACAGTGTGAAACAGGTTCAAGGAACTCACAGCTAAGTATGGATTAGTTGTAAGGAATGAGTCGGTATTATGTTGCCTTAGAAAGTTTTTAACCCCATCAAAAAAGAAGAGTCGCAAACCAGTATTTCACACAGATGGGTAAACAGATGTTACTCTGAGACGATGTGTGACTCTTCCATTTGTTAATTCAATTAACTTTTGGCCATTCATCATTAATATATATCACGGTACGGGTGGGGGACTGAACTCGCGGTAAGTGAGTCGTAAACTTCAGGCCAGCGCGTAAGCTGGTTTGCAATTGCATCATTACGATTTCGTGAATCATTTTCGTAGATATAATTTGCTTAAGTTTCATTTTATTTCTTCCTAATACTTCTAATAAAAATTGCTTAAAATTTTATGAAAACATTTCTTTTGGTGATATCGAGAACAAAAACTTCACATTTAGTAAGATCGAGTTTCGATATTTGTGTGAGACAGACCAGTCTGAAGAAAACGAAATACATTATATTATTTTTATTATTGCTCCAACCACACCTGTGGAATGATAGGTAATCTGATTTGATCCGAGAAAGAGAAGTACTTCATTAGAATCAGGACTCCTCCATTCCCCCATGAAAGGTTAAATGTAAAGGAGAGTTTGAAGAGCTAATAGATGCCTGATCAGTGTCATGTTTAGAGCAGGTGACTCGGAGCTCTCTCCCTGGTCTTCCTGCATCTCTCATGATACCAGCGCCCCTAGTGACACAGAGAAGAGGGGACGCTGCCCCCGCCTACCTCAAAGCCAGATTTAGTTACAAATTCAATCATTCATCATCCAAACCTACCAATAAAGGCAAGATTACAGACCCGGATTCTGTTCATCGCTGACGGCAATTATTAAGCGTCACACACAGAGTCGAGAATGAAAAAGAAGCAAGAAAATGCATATGCCAGTCACCATAATAATAATAACAGTACATGAGCTAGAGGAAACATTAGCATCATCTGGGGTGACTAAACCTTTCAAGAACCATTAAGAATATTAGACCATAACGTCTCAAAAGGAGCACCTTAGCTTCATTACATGATACTTAATATTTATCAAACTTATGTGCTATATCGCTATTTGGATCTGGTGGTACAGTCTGTGGTTTCTCTTACCTCCTGTGAAAAATGGACATGAAAGTTATCTGAATTTCTGTGTAAACAATGTTATACTTCATTGAGCTTTTTTTTTTTTTTACTTCAGAGGAAACAGACCCCGTGGTTGATTTTTCGGATAAACAGTAGAAATTAATATTACGGTTTATTGACGCATGCATCAGGACACTGAAGTCTCAGTATTCTAGAGGTCTTGTGTGGTCACGGTCGAGATTTTTCTGAGTCTGCTTCGCTCATCAAGAATGGATGACTGAATGTTGCACTTTGTGTCTGTGAATGCCATGATTTTCCGGTGTTTTGCTTTTGACAAAGTAAACTATAATTGTCATGTTACTGTACATTTGTCCCACTTGACCATCCGTACTACATTCACATTTCATGTAGGGTAGATTCTAAGTACAGCTTGACAAGGAATCCAGTGGAACTGACAACAAAGTAGATATTAAACAAGAACACTCAAATTTCATCACTTCTAAAGGAAATGATAGACCAAGACAGTTCCCAGCCTCTCAGTTATTCAGATCTGCAACTGCCTAGGCTCAAGAAACGCAGGCATAATCTTCGAAGCCTGAATGGGTCCACTGAGTTAAGGACAAAGTAAGTCAACTTGTCCACTGGGATTGTGGACTTGCCAAACGTAGCCAGTGACTTGAACCTTCATGGCATGAAAGTGAAATCACACGAGAACTTTAAGATAAAACGTTAAAAAATGAAGAGACAGAACTTGAGGACATTCTCCCACATCAAGAGAAAGTCTGTTGGAGACAAGCAAAAGAAAAGCAAGTGATCCTGACTGTGGATAAAACACGTTATTAGATACAAGACACCTCAGAGATGTTCTAGCACATCTACCGGGACTATGACCATTGACACTCAAACAGCAATGGATCTCTTCACGAGCACAGCTGCACTTACCAGAGAATGTGAGAAAAAAAAAATTCACTAGCAAATCACTTTCCAGAATCATCAAGCGTCATCGATGGAATAGCACATAGCACAGCTATGAGATTTGGTTATATTCCTAGCTTTATAAAAGTGTGCACAGTCTCAGGATTGATTTTTGGTGTCTACTGGGTGACATCTATCAAAATGCTGAGAGATGGAACAAATTTCACCAGTGGCACACAGTGGAAGAACACTGCACGATACTATAACAACGTATAATGGGAAATTCTTGAGCAACCCTAAGAACAAGACAAATTTGGTCAAATTCCTGGCTTTAGAGTGGAAGCAGCCTGCAAATGTAGAGAAGTTCCAGGAAAAGATACCTTATGTAACCTGTGGAGAAGTGTGCTAATGTGCTATTTGTTCAGTGGAATGAGATACAAGACCTGAAGACAGCCCAAGAGCAAGCTGACACAGAAATGCTTCTCCGTGTGCAGGATGGCTCAGATTCATAGTCATCTTTAGTATTTAAGACACATGTTCTCATACTGTGTCTTTGCCTCAGCGAGAAGATAGCCTGCCCTTTGTATTAGAGCTATAGAATACAAAATCGTACACGGTATACGAACATCAAGAAGCTCAAAGCCATGTAGGAGAGTGCATCCGCCAGTGTCATTGGACTACATATTTGGAGTATACCTGAAGAGAGTTTTGGGGGTCAACGCTCCCGAGGCCTGGTTTGAGACCAGGCCTCGTGGTAGATCAGGGTCTGATCAACCAGGCTGTTACTGCTGGCCGCACGTAAACTGACGTGCGAACCATTGACGTACTGACTTAAGATGCCTGTTCAGCACCTTCTTGAAGACAGCCAAGGGTCTGTCAGTAATCTCCCTTATGTATACTGGGAGACAGCTGAATAGTCTTGGGCCCCTGACACTTATTGTGCTGTCTCCTAGTATACTCATGGAGCCCCTGCTTTTCATTGGCGGAATGTTGCATCTACTGCCCAGGCTTTTGCTTTCGTTAGTAATTTTCGTGTGCAAGTTTGGTATTAATCCCTCTAGGATTTTCCAAGTGTACATCATCATGTATCTTTCTCGCCTGCAATCCAGGGAATACAAATCAAGGGACTTCAACCATTCCCAGTAATTTAGGTGCTTTATCATACTTGTGTACATTCTCCAGGTCAACAATTTCGCCTGCCTTGAAGGGAGCAGTTAGTGTACAGCAGTATTCCAGCCTAGAGAGAACAAGCGATTTGAAGAGAATTATCTTGGGCTTGGCGTCCCTGGTTTTGAAGGTTCTCATAATCCATCCTATTATTTTTCTAGCAGATGAGGTAGATACGTTGTTGTGATCTTTTAAGGTGAGAGCCTGTGACATTATCACTCCCAGGTCCTTCACATTAGTTTTTCGCTCTATTGTGTGGTTAGAATTTGTTGTATACCCTGATAGTTTTAATTTCCTCAAGTTTTTCATGTTATATTCTGCGGCCCATTTAAAGATTTGGTTGACGTCGGCTTGGAGTCTTGCGGTGTCTTCAATGGGGGACACTGTCGTGGCAATTCGGGTGTCATCCACAAAGGAAGACACGGAGCTATGGCTTACATCTCTGTCTCTGTCAGATGTGAGGATGAGGAACAGGATGGGAGCGAGTACTGAGCCTTGTGAAACAGAGCTTCTCACTGTAGCTGCCTCGAACTTCACTGTTTACTATTACGCTTAGTGTTCTATTTGATAGGGAGTTATAAATCCATCTACCAGCTTTTCCAGTTATTCCTTTATCACGCATTTTGTGCGCTATTACACCATGGTCACACTTGTCGAAGGCTTTTGCAGAGTCTTTGTATACTACGCCTGCATTTTGTTTATCCTCTAAAGCATCCAGAACCTTGTCATAGTGGTCCAGTAGCTAGAACAGGCTCTAAACTCGTGTTGCCCTAGTTGTGTAACTGATGGGTATCTAGGTAACAACCTGTATATTCGCTGACTAAGGAAAGATGAAGCTTATGAAGGAAAGTAAAGCATATAAGGTGATTTTCAAGAATCTTGATGAAACGTGAGACGTATCTCCATACCTGTTTGAAAACTTTCAAGACTCTGTGCCATATATATATATATATATATATATATATATATATATATATATATATATATATATATATATATATATATAAAGCTCGTCTCCTGGCAGTGAAGGCACCACACTCAGGAGATTTCCTGTTAGCTGTTCCCAATTCCTCCCTGGGCACCCGTCTCGACCCACAGGCCATTCGGATTGGTGTTGCTCTTCGCCTAGCCGCCCCCATCCTCACCGAACATAGGTGTATTTGCGGCAGGGCGACAGCTGATCAATTCGGACTCCATGGTCTCGTGTGCCACACAACAGAAGGGAAGTACGCCAGACATGAGGAGATCAATGACATAATAAAGAGAAGCCTCGCCACAGCCCGTTGCCCAGCTCAACGGGAACCCCAAGTACAGAGGTCTGATGGAAGTCAAAAGCGTCCTGATGGAGCCACTATGCTACCCTGGAAGGATGGAAAGCAGATTGCCTGGGACTACACCTGTGCTGCCACATTGGCAGACACCTACTTGCCATACTCCGTAGTGGAAGGGGGTGGAGCTGCCAGCCACAGGGAGACCCAGAAGATCCGAAAATATGAATACCTTCCCCCTTGCTATAACTTCATTCCAATAGGGTCGGAGACCCTTGGAGCATGGGGCAAGTGTGCTCTAAAGTTCTTCAAAGAGCTGGGTGAAAAGCTCATCATAGAAACCAAGGACCACAGGGCGACCAGCTTCCTCTTTCAGAGACTCAGTGTTGCGATCCAGAGAGGAAATGCCTGCAGCATTCTGGGCACGCGGCCCACCGCAGGGGAGCTGGACGAAGTATTCGAGATGTAGCTCTGAGTTACTTATGTTGTTTTACTTTCTGTTGTATTTTTGTGAATGTTTGGCCAATGTATTTTTGTCTTTAAATAAAACATATATTAAATATAGGGGGTGGTAGGAGAAAATTCTCAAACAGCTTCAGGGAAAACCTTGAGTTTTCCCTGAAGCAAGTTTATTCTTTTCTCTGAGGATGAGGGTCCCCATGACAGTTCTAGAGGTGGTACCTCCTATTCCAGGCCGTTATCTGTGAGCTTTTAAGCCCAAACCAAGATAGTTCCACTAAGCATTTCAGATGTGAAATGCTGAAATATACGGTCATTTGGGGCAAATTATATAATTAAGGTGGGTGCCTTGGTAATGGAGAGGGGCTCTTGATCCAAGGAACGACTAATCCTCCCCTTGCTTGGATCTAATCTGAATGCCTCTCATTCCAAAGATGCTATATGACCCATACGGGTCTAGCACTTTCCCATGATTAAAAGAACTCATTACATGAAATGGATATAAGTTTTTGAGCATAGCCTAAGAAGTTACCTGTTTTGTTGGATGTTGTGGAATAACTGAAGAATGCGTCTTCTGATCAGCTTCAAACTTTTAGTGCCGATGTTTTGTCCTCAAAGGAAGCTCCTCAATTGGATTAACCTAAGTTAAATCTACATTATGTACTGCTATTTCCCTATAACATTGTGTCCTCGACACCACTGTTAAAAACTGGCATGTTATGTACCCAAAACTTAAAAATTACATATTTAATTACTTAAAGCCTGGCCATTTTTTTTTTTTTTTTTAGCAAAAAGTTTAAATTGATTTTGGTATATGTGGGTCCTAATTTGAAGTTTTTATGGAAGTAATTTTTAAAACTGAAATGCTGATTTCATGTGATAATTACCGAGTGTATCATACAATTGGATTCAACCCCTTAATGTTGATAACTTGACAGTGCAACTTCTGAACGCTTCAAACTTGCTGTGCTGGTGTATATATTACAATATTGGTGTCTCTGAGACAACAAGACAGAGCCTGTTCTGTTTTCCATCAGAGCTGACGTTTCATAAAGGAAAGTTTGAATTAGGTTTGGGCTGTCCTAATTAGCCCCTTTTACTGAAGAAATTCCAATACGTATTAGTTTCCATGTGATGATTAGTGAATACCTCTTCTGTTTAGATTCAAATCAACAATGCTAACCTATCGCATGCATTATGGCACAGGGGGACTGGGGTTATGCAGTACGGTGATAATGCCTTTCTCAGATCGCACAGCTACCGAAATGCGTCTAATTTCCTTTGGGGTTCTTGCAGCCTTTCCTGGGATACGATCCACAACAGCCGACTAACTTAAGAGTGTACATGATATGCGGGAAGCATTTCTGGATTTTTCTTATCTGAAATTACCCTACGAAGAACGTTGTAGAATACCTGTGAATACGAAGTCATGATGTGTAGCAGTATACGACAACTGGAAAAAAAAAAAAATGTGGCAGTCATCACATGGCAGCTTACATTGCATTGCTGGGGGGTTGAGCCTTTTAATTAATAATAATATATATAATATATATATATATATATATATATATATATATATATATATATATATATATAAACACTGATCTCTGGCTGAAGGAGACTCGTACCTTGTTCCAAGGTTCGTAAGTTCGAGTCTCCTTCAGCCAGAGATCAGTGTTTGTGTATATTTCGCCTGCTCTCGCGAATTCCTTGCATTGTTAAAATCTCTAGTAAGGCTGATGCATGCAGGGGATGAGATGAAAAGCTATAAGCCTTCTCCCTGAAAGCTGGCTGCCTTGGATCAAAGTCTAGCGCACGCTGGACTCCAAGGTATTGGTCCAGTGTGGTGAGTTTGGTATAGCACTGCGTATCTTGTTCCAAGGTTCGTAAGTTCGAGTCTCCTTCAGCAAGAGATCAGTGTTTGTGTATATTTCGCCTGCTCTCGCGAATTCCTTGCATTGTTAAAATCTCTAGTAAGGCTGATGCATGCAGGGGATGAGATGAAAAGCTGTAAGCCTTCTCCCTGAAAGCTGGCTGCCTTGGATCAAAGTCTAGCGCAAGCTGGACTCCAAGGTATTGGTCCAGTGTGGTGAGTTTGGTATAGCACTGCGTATCTTGTTCCAAGGTTCGTAAGTTCGAGTCTCCTTCAGCCATAGATCAGTGTTTGTGTATATTTCGCCTGCTCTCGCGAATTCCTTGCATATATATATATAATATATATATATATATATATATATATATAATATGTATGTATATATATATATAATATGTATGTATATATATGTATGTATATACAAACAATCGCAGACGGGCGATCTTAACTATACAGGACAAGCCACGGGGGAGTGGAAATCTTCAGCTCAAGTACTTTCACACTTCTCAGTGCATCGTCGGGAGCTGTGCAATGTTGTAAGGGAGCAACCAAAGCAGGGAGAGAGGTATCAGAGTAGCATAGGTGTCACCGTCCACCGTCTTAGGGTAAACGTGGACGGTTTCACCTACGCTACTCTGAGACCTCTCTCCCTGCTTTGGTTGCTCCCTTGCAACATTACACAGCTCCTTATGACGCATTGAGAAGTGTGAAAGTACTTGAGATAAAGATTCCCGCCCATCCCCCCCCCCCCGTGGCTTGTCATATATATATATATATATATATATATATATATATATATATATATATAACTAAAATGCTTAGACTAAATGGTTAATAAGAATATTTCTGTTCGAGGACTATGTATATCACCGTTGTTATGAATGGAAAACAGAGTCAAAGGCACAAAATAGGTGGTCAAAGGGTCAAAACAGGGGGCCCAAAAGGACAAAACAGTGAGTCAAGGGACAAAACAGAGTTAATAGAAAAACAGTGGGCCAAAGTTACAAAATAGGGAATCAGAGACAAAACTGGGTCAAAGGGACAAAAGAAGGGATCAAAGTTACAAAAAGGGGATCAAAGAGACAAGACCGGGTCAGAGGGACAAAATAAGGGGTCAAAGATACAAAACAGGGGGGTCAAAGGGACAGCAACGAATGAATCAAATTAAGGAAAATAAATTGAGAGGCTCTATTAATAAATTAACTGTACAAAAATATTAGCGAAAAATAACTTTTTACTTAAAAAAAAAAACCACGTTATTTCCGCTTACAACCCGAAGTAAACACAAGTGAGGATGATAAATGAGACACTTGTGCAACAACTGGTTGCTCAAGTGCCTCATTTATCAGCTTGTCGGTTTTCTGAACCATTTATATAATAATGCAGTGGTGACCGGGGAGAGACGAGGTTGTACGCAACACTTAAGGTGACGGAGAGGATATACAGCCTACAGGAGAAAGGGTGAGGGAGAGGCTATACAGCCTACAGGAAATGCTATACAGCCTACAGGAGAGGCTATACAGCCTACATGAGAGAGGGTGACGGAGAGGATATACAGCCTGCAGGAGATGCTATACAGCCTACAGGAGAGGCTATACAGCCTGCGGGAGAGAGGGTAACGGAGAGGATATACAGCCTGCAGGAGAGAGGGTGACGGAGAGGATATACAGCCTGCAGGAGATGCTATACAGCCTACAGGAGAGGCTATACAGCCTGCGGGAGAGAGGGTAACGGAGAGGATATACAGCCTGCAGGAGAGAGGGTGACGGAGAGGCTATACAGCCTGCAAGAGAGAGGGTGACGGAGAGGATATACAGCCTGCAGGAGAGAGGGTGACGGAGAGGATATACAGCCTGCAGGAGAGAGGGTGACGGAGATGATATACAGCCTACAGGAGAGAGGGTGAGGGAGAGGCTATACAGCCTACAGGAGAGAGGGTGAGGGAGAGGATATACAGCCTACAGGAGAGAGGGTGACGGAGAGGATATACAGCCTGCAGGAGAGAGGGTGACGGAGAGGATATACAGCCTGCAGGAGAGAGGGTGACGGAGATGATATACAGCCTACAGGAGAGAGGGTGAGGGAGAGGCTATACAGCCTACAGGAGAGAGGGTGAGGGAGAGGATATACAGCCTACAGGAGAGAGGGTGACGGAGAGGATATACAGCCTGCAGGAGAGAGGGTGACGGAGAGGATATACAGCCTGCAGGAGAGAGGGTGATGGAGAGGCTATACAGCCTGCAGGAGATGCTATACAGCCTACAGGAGAGGCTATACAGCCTGCGGGAGAGAGGGTAACGGAAAGGATATACAGCCTGCAGGAGAGAGGGTGACGGAGAGGCTATACAGCCTGCAGGAGAGAGGGTGACGGAGATGATATACAGCCTACAGGAGAGAGGGTGAGGGAGAGGCTATACAGCCTACAGGAGAGAGGGTGAGGGAGAGGATATACAGCCTACAGGAGAGAGGGTGACGGAGAGGATATACAGCCTACAGGAGAGAGGGTGACGGAGAGGCTATGCAGCCTACAGGAGAGAGGGTGACGGATAGGCTATACAGCCTACAGGAGAGGGTGACGGAGAGGCTATACAGCCTGCAGGAGAGAGGGTGACGCAGAGGCTATACAGCCTGCAGGAGATGCTATACAGCCTACAGGAGAGGCTATACAGCCTGCGGGAGAGAGGGTAACGGAGAGGATATACAGCCTGCAGGAGAGAGGGTGACGGAGAGGATATACAGCCTGCAGGAGAGAGGGTGACGGAGAGGATATACAGCCTGCAGGAGAGAGGGTGACGGAGATGATATACAGCCTACAGGAGAGAGGGTGAGGGAGAGGCTATACAGCCTACAGGAGAGAGGGTGAGGGAGAGGATATACAGCCTACAGGAGAGAGGGTGACGGAGAGGATATACAGCCTGCAGGAGAGAGGGTGACGGAGAGGATATACAGCCTGCAGGAGAGAGGGTGACGGAGATGATATACAGCCTACAGGAGAGAGGGTGAGGGAGAAGCTATACAGCCTACAGGAGAGAGGGTGAGGGAGAGGATATACAGCCTACAGGAGAGAGGGTGAGGGAGAGGCTATACAGCCTACAGGAGAGAGGGTGAGAGAGAGGCTATACAGCCTGCAGGAGATGTTATACAGCCTACAGGAGAGAGGGTGACGGAGAAGATATACAGCCTACAGGAGAGAGGGTGACGGAGAGGCTATACAGTCTGCAGGAGAGAGGGTGACTGAGAGGCTATGCAGCCTACAGGAGAGAGGGTGACGGAGAGGCTATACAGCCTGCAGGAGAGAGGGTGACGGAGAGGCTATACAGCCTGCAGGAGATGCTATACAGCCTACAGGAGAGGCTATACAGCCTGCGGGAGAGAGGGCAACGGAGAGGATATACAGCCTGCAGGAGAGAGGGTGACGGAGAGGATATACAGCCTGCAGGAGAGAGGATGACGGAGAGGCTATACAGCCTGCAGGAGAGAGAATGACGGAGAGGCTGTACAGCCTGCAGGAGGATGACGGAGAGGCTATACAGCCTGCGGGAGGGTAACGGAGAGGCTATACAGCCTGCAGGAGAGAGGGTGACGGAGAGGCTATACAGCCTGCAGGAGAGAGGGTGACGGAGAGGCTATACAGCCTGCAGGAGAGAGGGTGACGGAGAGGCTATACAGCCTGAAGGAGAGAGGATGACGGAGAGGCTATACAGCCTGCAGGAGAGAGGGTGACGGAGAGGCTATACAGCCTGCAGGAGAGAGGGTGACGGAGAGGCTATACAGCCTGCAGGAGAGAGGGTGACGGAGAGGCTATACAGCCTGCAGGAGAGAGGGTGACGGAGAGGCTATACAGCCTGCAGGAGAGAGGGTGACGGAGAGGCTATACAGCCTGCAGGAGAGAGGGTGACGGAGAGGCTATACAGCCTGCAGGAGAGAGGGTGACGGAGAGGCTATACAGCCTGCAGGAGAGAGGGTGACGGAGAGGCTATACGGAGAGGCTATACAGCCTGCAGGAGAGAGGGTGACGGAGAGGCTATACAGCCTGCAGGAGAGAGGGTGACGGAGAGGCTATACAGCCTGCAGGAGAGAGGGTGACGGAGAGGCTATACAGCCTGCAGGAGAGAGGGTGACGGAGAGGCTATACAGCCTGCAGGAGAGAGGGTGACGGAGAGGCTATACAGCCTGCAGGAGAGAGGGTGACGGAGAGGCTATACAGCCTGCAGGAGAGAGGATGACGGAGAGGCTATACAGCCTGCAGGAGAGAGGATGACGGAGAGGCTATACAGCCTGCAGGAGAGAGGGTGACGGAGAGGCTATACAGCCTGCAGGAGAGAGGATGACGGAGAGGCTATACAGCCTGCAGGAGAGAGGGTGACGGAGAGGCTATACAGCCTGCAGGAGAGAGGGTGACGGAGAGGCTATACAGCCTGCAGGAGAGAGGATGACGGAGAGGCTATACAGCCTGCAGGAGAGATGAGGGAAGTCATTTCATCGACTCGAATTGTCTTGGGATGACTAACATGTAAAGCTAAATTAATTCTTGTTTGGTTATAAATTTGTTTATGTAATCGAATTCAAGATGTTTTCCGAGCTATTCCTTTTATCTAATCGTCTCTCCTCCACTTTTTCACGTTCGATTGTTTTAAAATAATATTCAGAATTTCAGCATCTATCAAAAATAGTTTAATATTTATTTTTACTGAGGTTTCGCTTGAGTGATACTTTACAGGAATATATCTCGGGTTCTCAAATTTTGGTTTCAAATGGCGAATTTCGACTAAGATAAGTTTATTATGGGGAGTTTTGACTGTGGTAATAATATATGGGAACATAAGAATAGAGAAGCACTGCAGTGGGTTTACTGGACCATACTACGTGAGTATTTCTCAAACCTAATCTTTTCACTAATATATGTATTTGCTAACTGTGTCCAAACTAGTATTTCTGATGTACCTTTAACGGGTTTCGGGAGTTTTTATACTTCCATTTCCAAAGCCAAGCCCTTGGCCAGACTTGTCTGGGGCTTGCCTGGTCAACCAGGCTGTTGCTGCTGGCCCATATATCCATCACAGCCTAGGTGATCCGGCAGTTGCCACGGTACATGTCTAGTTTGTTCCTGAAGACTTCTAGTCTTCTTCCGGCTGTGTTTCTGATGCTTTTGGTAAGATGTTAAAATGTCTGGGAACACGGATGTTGATACACTCTTATTGTGTCCACGGCGCCCCTGCTTTCCATTTTCCTCGTTCTAGTATCTTATTACAGCAGGGTGCAGATGTGGAACTAGTTCCTCGCGTACTTTCCACTTATTTATTATCATATATCTTTCTTTTCTCCTCTCCAATGAGTAATATTTAGGACTCTGTGACATTCCTAGTAATTTAAACGTTTTAGCGGCTCCATGGGGGCTCCGACATTTCCCTTGTCCTGAAAGGAGCCGTCAGTACTGAACAATACGCTAGGAGAGCAAAGGCGATTTGAAAATTGTCATCATTAACACTATTTCTCTTGCATTTCCCTTCCATTTGTGTGTGTGTGTGTGTGTGTGTGTGTGTGTGATATTTTCTTTATTGTGTTCTTCGAAAGTAAGGTCAGCTGACCTTACACCTAGTTCCTTAACATGTTCCTTTCGTTCTGTTTAACGATTTTTTTTGTATACAGCGTCCCTTTTGAGTTCTTCATTCTTTCCATATCCAAACAATTAGAACTTGTCACAATTGAACGCCATGTTATTCTCTGCCTACTGGAAGATTTTGTTAATAACTTCTCGCAGTTTTTCTGTGTCTTCTACCATAGTCATTTTCATACTTTTTTGGTATCATCCTCTATGGCGACCTTGTTTATCTATGTCTACTATGATGATAAAAAACAGTAAAGGGTTCACAATCGTACCTTGGGGGTACTTAGCTGTTTACTTTGCTAATGTTACATTTTCCTCTATTTACTACTGATCTTTGTGTCATATTTGTCAGAAAGTTGATAATCCATTTTGTTACTTTTCCGTTTATTCTTGCATTTGTCTTGGTTATCCTGGAATGTACTGGATTATACTGGGTTAACCTGGAGTGTACTGGATTATACTGGGTTATCCTGGAATGTACTGGATTATATTGGGATATCCTGGAATGTACTGGATTATACTGGGTTAACCTGGAGTGTACTGGATTATACTGGGTTATCCTGGAATGTACTGGATTATATTGGGTTATCCTGGAATATATGCTACTTAATTTAATATGTGAAAACATTGTAAAGGTATAAAAGTTTAATTATTTGCCCTGTAAAACCTCTGGTCATTTTCTTCCCCCACACTACACCCCCACACTACACCCCCACACTCTACACCCCCACACTACACCCCCACACTACACCCCCACACTCTACACCCCAACACTACACCCCCAACACTACACCCCAACACTACACCCACAACACTACACCCCCAACAGTACACCCACAGCAGTACACCCACAACACTACACCCCCAACACTACACCCACAGCAGTACACCCCCAACACTACACCCCCAACACTCTACACCCCCACACTACACCCCCACACTCTACACCCCCACACTACACCCCCACACTACACCCCCACACTACACACCCCACCCCACACACTACACCCCCACACTACACCCCCACACACTCTACACCCCCACACTACACCCCCACACACACTACACCCCCACACTCTACACCCCCACTCTACAACCCCACACACACTACACCCCCACACTACACCCCCACACACTCTACACCCCCACACACTCTACACCCCCACACACTACACCCCCACACACTACACCCCCACACTACACCCCCACACACACTACACCCCCCACACTCTACACTACACCCCCACACCCTACACCCCCACACTACACCCCCACACACTACACACCCCACACTACACCCCCACTACACACACTCTACACCCCCACACTACACCCCCACCCCCACACACTCTACACCCCCACACACTCTACACCCCCACACTACACCCCCCACACTCTACACCCCCACACTACACCCCCACACTACACCCCCACACCCCCACACTACACCCCACACACTCTACACCCCACACACTCTACACACCCCACACTACACCCCCACCCTACACCCCCACACACTACACCCCCACACACCCACACTACACCCCCACACACTCTACACCCCCACACTCTACACCCCCACACTACACCCCCACACACTCTACACACCCCCCCCCACCCCCACACACTACACCCCCACACTACACCCCCACACACTCTACACCCCCACACTACACCCCCACACTACACCCCCACACACTCTACACCCCCACACACACTACACCCCCCACACACTCTACACCCCCACCCCCACACTACACCACAGACATACACCCCCACACTACACCCCCACACTACACCCCCACACTACACCCCCACATACACGCCCACACTACACCACAAACATACACCCCCACACTACACCCCCACCTACACCCCCACACACTCTACACCCCCACACACACTACACTCTACCCACACACACCCACACTACACCACAGACATACACCCCCACACTACACCCCCACACTACAACCCCACACACTCTGCACCCCACACACTCTACACCCCCACACACACTACACCCCCACACACTCTACACCCCCACACAAACCCCCACACTACACCCCCACACACTACACCCCCACACTACAACCCCACACACTCTACACCCCCACACACACTACACCCCCACACACTCTACACCCACACACACCCCCACACACACACCCCACACACTCTACCCCCACCCCCACACTACACCCCCACACACTCTACACCCCCACACACTCTACACCCCCACACACTCTGCACCCCTCTACACACACTCTACACCCCACACACTCTACACCCCCACACATTCTACACCCCCACACACTCTACACCCCCACACACTCTACACCCCCACCCCCACACACTCTACACCCCCACACACTCTACACCCCCACACACTCTCTACACCCACACACTCTACACCCCCACACACTCTACACCCCCACACACTCTACACCCCCACACACTCTGCACGCCCACACACTCTACACCCCCACACACTACACCCCCACACCTCTACACCCCCACACTACACCCCCACACTCTCTACACCCCCACACACTCTACACCCCCACACACTCTACACCCCCACACACTCTACACCCCCACACTCTACACCCCCACACACTCTACACCCCCACACATTCTACACCCCCACACACACTACACCCCCACACACTCTACACCCCCACACACTCTACACCCCCACACACTCTACACCCCCACACACTCTACACCCCACACATTCTACACCCCCACACATTCTACACCCCCACACACACTACACCCCACACACACTACAACCCCACACACTCTACACCCCCACACTACACCCCACACACTCTACACCCCCACACACTCTACACCCCCACACACTCTACACCCCCACACACTCTACACCCCACACACTCTACACCCCCACACACTCTACACCCCCACACACACTACACCCCACACACACTACACCCCACACACTACACCCCCACACACTCTACACCCCCACACACACACCCCCACACACTCTACACCCCCACACACTCTACACACACTCTACACCCCCACACACTCCTACACCCCCACACACTACACCCCCACACACTCACACTACACCCCCACACACCCCCACACACTCTACACCCCCACACACTCTACACCCCCACACACTCTACACCCCACACACTACACCCCCACACACTCTACACCCCCACACACTCTACACCCCCACACACTCTACACCCCCACACACTCTACACCCCCACACACTACACCCCCACACACTAGACACCCCCACACACTCTACACCCCCACACCTACACCCCCACACTACACCCCACACACTACACCCCCCACACTCTACACCCCCACACACTCACACACTCTACACCCCCACACACTCTACACCCCCACACACTCTACACCCCCACACACTCTACACCCCACACACTACACCCCCACACACTCTACACCCCCACACACTCTACACCCCCACACACTCTACACACCCCCCACACTACACACACTCTACACCCCCACACACTCTACACCCCCACACACTCTACACCCCCACACACTCTACACCCCCACACACTCTACACCCCCACACACACTACACCCCCACACTACACCCCCACACACTCTACACCCCCACACTACACCCCCACACACTCTACACCCCCACACACTCTACACCCCCACACACTCTACACCCCCACACACTCTACACCCCCACACACTCTACACCCCCACACACACTACACCCCCACACTACACCCCCCACACACTCTACACCCCCACACACTCTACACCCCCACACACTCTACACGCCCACACACTCTACACCCCCACACTACACCCCCACACACACTACACCCCCACACACTCTACACCCCCACACACTCTACACCCCCACACACTACACCCCCACACACTCTACACCCCCACACACTCTACACGCCCACACTACACCCCCACACTACACCCCCACACCCACACACTCTACACCCCCACACACTCTACACCCCCACACACTCTACACCCCCACACACTCTACACCCCACACACTCTACACCCCCACACACACTACACCCCCACACTCTACACCCCCACACACTACACCCCCACACACTCTACACCCCCACACACTCTACACCCCCACACACTCTACACCCCCCCACACACACTACACCCCCACACACTCTACACCCCCCCACACACACTCTACACCCCCACACTCTACACCCCCACACACTCTACACCACCTACACACACTCTACACCCCCACACTACACCCCCCACACTCTACACCCCCACACACTCTACACCCCCCCCCCCACACTACACCCCCACACTACACACACACTCTACACCCCCCCCACCCCACACACTACACCCCACACACTACACCCCACACACTACACCCCCACACTACACCCCACACACTACACCCCCACACACTCTACACCCCCACACTACACCCCCACACAACCCCCCCACACACTCTACACCCCCACACACTCTACACCCCCACACACTCTACACCCCCACACACTACACCCCCACACACACTACACCCCCACACACACTACACCCCCACACTACACCCCCACACACACTACACCCCCACACACTCTACACACCCCCACACACACTACACCCCCACACACTCTACACCCCCACACCTACACCCCCACACTCTACACCCCCACACTACACCCCCACACTACTACCCCCACACACTACACCCCCACACTACACCCCCACACTACACCCCCACACACACTACACCCAAACACTACACACACCCCACACACTACACCCCCACACTACACCCCCACACACACTACACCCCCCACACACTACACCCCCACACACTACACCCCCACACTACACCCCCACACACACTACACCCCCACACACACTACACCCCCACACTACACCCCCACACTACACCCCCCACTACACCCCCACACTACACCCCCACACACACTACACCCCCACACTACACACCCCCACACTACACCCCCACACTACACCCCCACACTACACCCCCACACACACTACACCCCCACACACACTACACCCCCACACTACACCCCCACACTACACCCAAACACTACACCCCCACACACACTACACCCCCACACTACACCCCCACACTACACCCCCACACACACTACACCCCCCCCACACTCTACACCCCCACACACTACACCCCCACACTACACCCCCACACTACACTCTACACCCCCACACACCCCTACACCCCCACACTACACCCCCCCACACTACACCCCCACACTACACCCCCACACACACTACACCCCCCCCACACACACCCCCACACTACACCCCCACACACACTACACCCCCACACACACTACACCCCCACACTACACCCCCACACACACTAAACCCCCACACTACACCCCCACACTACACCCCCACACACACTACACCCCCACCCACTACACACACTACACCCCCACACCCCCACACTACACCCCCACACCCCTACACCCCCACACTACACCCCCCCACACTACACCCCCACACTACACCCCCACACTACACCCCCACACTACACCCCCACACACTGGAGTTCCACTCCTGTTTCTTGTTATATTCTAGGTGTTGGGTATTTTTATTAATGTAAACCGAACTAGTTCTGACTTATATCTTCTAACGTAATTATTCTTAGTCCTCACTAATTCTTTTAAAAGGCCTTCTGCTTAGCCTGTGAGTGACTGCTTGTCGGGGTTTTTAACTTTTGTTTATTATTTTTTTTCTTTTAGCCTTGTGGCTCAACTTGGGTCATCCGACGCATGCGAGACAAGGTGGGCAGCTAGATCGAAGCACCACATTTGTGACTACTACTACTACTACTACTATTACCTCTTCTGGATACCACATAAAAGTGTCGTAGAACACTTTGGAATTACTATCTATTGTCTTCATCATCTTCAGTCGTCTTCATCACAGTGCTATAAGTCAGCGTTTTTCGATTACCCCTTTGTCTACTAACTGTGAAACATCACCTACAACTTAGTGTCTGTGCTCTGCGTCTCTCCCACCGTTCATTGAAGGGACTCTATAAGTCGTGTCCAACTGCGACTACCGCGTCTTTTACGTACGTGGTTGGTCAACATCCTGAATCCTGCTACATGCAAGGTTCTCTCTGCACCTCGGAATATCTGTGCTCGACCTGTATATATTTGTATATAGGAACGTTAGCTTAGTTTCATGTGATTAATTTATGTATTTAATTTTTCATCATTTGCTTCAGTTTGGAAAGTTTCATGTTTAAGTGTTTTATATTTATATATTAATTTTTGTGTTTTTTTTTTTTTTGCATAATTTTGTTACAACTGATTGTTCTTATCCGTTATTGTTAATTTCTCTATTTTTTTCTGTTCATAAGGAGGAAGGGCCCCTTTAAATACTTTTTTAGGGTCTGAGAGGACTGTTGTACCGTCACAATGATAATTAAACAGTGCAATATGCTTCACAATCATATTCCATCACGAAGAATGGGGCTTGTACAAGGTGTTGAAATATATCAGTATATCAGTATGGACCGGAAAACTTCAGTAGGGCAAAGAGAATATCGTCAAGCATTTCAGTAAGGGTTCATCAGTTATGAGAGCTTTAAAGGTTTCCTTGCAGCATAGCTGGAGTTGCTATCACTTGGGAGCTGCCATCTCTCAGGACAGCCTGTCCCATACACGGGAGGGTAAAAAGTTTAATTTTAAATTTTCTTTCTTCGGAGGAAAAAAAAACAAATTTCAGAGAATATTCTAAATGTAGCTTACAAATTCCGAATTCTGGAGGAATTGTGAATAAGAGATAAAAGTATTAAAGTGTGCTAGACCCACTTGGCATAGACCATCTGTGCAGCGTGTGGCAGGAGGTCGTGGACAGCGTCAGCAACCTCGTCTCCTTTAGCAGCCTCCCATGGGTCGTCCACCGCCAAGCCGTGCACACGACCCAGGTACCGACATATTGCTACCGACTGGCTCAGAGGCTTCTCGTCCACGTACAGCACAGGAACCTTCCCATACGGCATTTCTGAGGATGAACAAGTAGTTAGGTTCTTCCAACCTGAGTAATGAGTGAAAACAGGACTAAACATAATAATAAATATAAGAATGCAATAATAATATAAATCTCTAACTGGAATAAATCGTCAATGGGACTAACGTAAAAACACAAATAGTTTAAAAGTAATGAACGCTGGTCAAAAGGTTGTTTGCCTACTGCAATGTTTATTTGAGGGATTTTGAGATGCCTGAGACATCTTGAACAATGGCTTGTTCAAAAGAGGAAAGGAGTGTTAGTTTTATCGCATTCTTGTCGACAGATATCCGAGAAAGATCGTCGGGGTAAGTGGATAGCAGTCATCATTAGACAAAACTGAATGATAACATACGACCGTGTAGCCAACATTGTGCCTCAGGTAAGTAGTTGGCAATCATTCATGTTTACTATACCCTGGAACTGGAGCCTTCCTTCCCTTCCTTGGATTTAACCTGAATTCCTCCCATTCAAATGGCTTAATAATAGTTTCGGAGAGAGAGATTAATAACTTACGAAAGCCTTGGGAAGAAATGGAACTAGAAGTTGAAACAAAAGGGAGATGTTAGATGGGGAGACAGAAGTACTGGAAAGATGGATGGAAACATTTTGAGGGGTTGTTAAACGTTGATTAAGAAAGGGAGGCAGTATTTTCATGCACTGAGCTGGGAAGTATTACCATCTTGTATGAGCGAGGAAGAGCCAGATATGACTGGGCAATGGGTAGAATGGAAAGGATAAAGCAGCTGCAGTAGATGGGATTAAGACAAATGTTAAAAGCAGGAAGTGATTAGTTTTTGAATGGGCGGTGTATTTGTTCATGAAATGCAAGAAAGAATGAAAGGTATCGAAGGATTGGCAGAAAGCATGCATAGTTACTTCCTATAAGGAAAAATGGGTGCAATAGTGCAAGAAGTATAATGAAAAAAGTTTAAAGTAAGCCAAGTAAATTGTATGGTAGAGTTATTGAAAGAATTAAGGGAAAGACAAAAAAGCAATGTAGCAGAGGAGGACCAAAGATAATCTGGGAATGGTATCGGATAAGTAGACTAGGTGCTTGCATTCAAGCATAAAACTGAACAGTGCTTAGATAAAGGTAAATATTTTGTTGCATTTATAGACAGAAAAGGCAAATGATAGGGTGAATAGGACAGCAATATGGTAAATGCTGAAAATATATGGAATAGATAGGCAGTTCCTAAATGCATTAAAGAGTTTTATGCAGATAGGCTCAAATTAGGGTATACAGGAAAGAGATGAATTATTTCCCAGTAAAAATGGGGCCTAGAAAGAGTTGAGATGTCACCATGGTTGTTCAACATATTTATAGATGCGGCTGTAAAAGAAATGAATGTTAGGGTATTGAGGAGAGGTGAGGGATTAATAATATAACGAATTTGATTCAAAGTGAGAGTTGTCACAGTTGCTCTTTTGCCGATAACGAAGTTCTTTTGGGAGATTCTGAAGATAAGTTGCAAAGTATGCACACGTGATGAACGCTATCTTCCCTGGAACTTTCAACTGCACAGTAAATGAACTTTTCCGCCTCGATAACCTTCCCAGCTTCAATTTTCCTGACACTGAACCATCAACATGTATACTGAAAATCTGCAACGAAGAAAGCATCGGCATCACCATCCCATCAGATCCTCCAACCTCAGCCGACCAATCCACTTCTGATCCACTATCCGCCCAACCCTTCCCGCCTGCCCAGCCTGCCACAACCTCACACCCACTGCAGCTCCACTAAAAGATCAAGACTCACACTTCTGAAGAAGAATCGAAGTTAACCACACCCTCGGCTTCACCTGGAAAAACCTACGATTTTCAAGTACATCTTCAAACAAGACCATCTTAGCCAGAGAACTCCAGCCTCGACTCTGCAATGGAACTGTCATTACACATCCGTTTCCCCATACAACTTCACACCACAAGTTTAACATTTTGTAAAACATTCCATCGAAGACTTCGACAGTTATGCACAATTCGCGTACCTTCCGAAACAAGTGTTTCAAAATTTTAAGAATGAGTCATTCCAAATAAGACAGTAAACCCCGGCCATGAACTTCGGCGCCTACCGGCTGTCAACACCCTGAAGCTGTAACCCTTCATCATGTACTCAGCTGCTGGGTTAACCCCTGGCGTTCTATTTCTACGAGTGAAGACACTCTTCTCCAGCGCTATTCTTCACCTGTCCTCACTTCCTCGTTCTCTCTTACTTGAGAGTTAGTCATCATCATCATCATCGCCGCCGCCGCCGTCGCCGCCGCCGCCACCGCCACCACCGCCACCACCGCCACCACCACCGCCACCGCCACCGCCACCGCCACCACCACCGCCACCACCACCGCCACCACCCTTCTCTGTGTGACGAGTTAATGATCCAAGTCGGACCGAAACGTCGTCATAAGTTTCGATCTCCTATGTGCGGGTTATTTGTGTATTGTTCCAGCCATGGTATTGTGCCTTTTAAATTCTTAAGATAGTATTACGAACATCAAATCTGATAGAAGAAACACGATACCTGCCATAAGGCTCTTACTGCCCCATGCTGTTTATTGACATCTCTTTACACTAATATAAATCAGTGTCTTGTTTAATGTCAGTCTACCGAAGCATTCTCAACTTACCTTCAGCACACAGGCGGCCGAAAAAGCACTATAACAATTAAGATAACAATTGCACAACACAGGTTGGTGGAAGATAGTATTGCTGCTGCAACCAGTGTTGGACACTCCTCACATAGCATGGCGAGTGTCGGTAACCAAGCCTTCGTGCACAACTTCCATAAGATTTTTACGATTTATTACTAGTTTTACAATTATAATATTTTTTCTGCCTTGGAAAGTAAAGCGATGTAGGAAGAGAGTGGAGGAGAGAGGTGGAAGAGGAGTCGGGGAAGGAGTAAGTAAGCTAGTGGCGAACATCGGACTCCGAAATCAAGGATACTCACGCGAGTCTGGTGAACTGGTGTGTGACACGACACAGTAAGACCCACACTGATGAGCAAGGAACACTCGCCCCTCCTGACAAACAGCAGGATATTGTTACTTTGTTGGGAGCTGTTATTGTGCTGAGAGTTGTTACTATGCTGGTAGTCATCACTGTGCTGGGAGTTGTCACTGTGCTGACAGGGCAGGTCTAGGGACCAGAAAGGGCACCAGGGTAGGTCTAGGGACCAGAGAGGTCACCAAGGTAAGTCTGGGGACCAGGGAGGGCACCAGGACAGATCTAGGTACCAAGAAGGGCACCCATGCATCTCTAAGGACAAGAGAAGGCACCCATGCAGGTCTAGGGACCAGGGAGGGCACCCATGCAGGTCTCGGGATCAGGGAGGGCACCCATGCAGGTCTAGGGATCAGGGAGGGCACCCATGCAGGTCTAGGGACCAGGGAGGGCACGCATGCAGGTCTAGGGATCAGGGAAGGCACCCATGCAGGGCTAGGAACCAAGGAGGGCACCCAGACAGGTCTAGGAACCAGGGAGGGCACCCATGCAGGTCTAGGAATCAGGGAAGGCACCAAGACAGGTCTAGGGACCAGGGAGGGCGGGCACCCGTGCAGGTCTAGGGACCAGGGAGGGCACGCATGCAGGTCTAAGGACCAGGGAGGGCACCCAGGCAGGTCTAGGGACAAGGGAGGGCACCCAGGCAGGTCTAGGGACAAGGGAGGGCACCCAGGCAGGTCTAGGGACAAGGGAGGGCACCCAGGCAGGTCTAGGGACAAGGGAGGGCACCCAGGCAGGTCTAGGGACAAGGGAGGGCACCCAGGCAGGTCTAGGGACAAGGGAGGGCACCCAGGCAGGTCTAGGGACAAGGGAGGGCACCCAGGCAGGTCTAGGAACAAGGGAGGGCACCCAGGCAGGTCTAGGGACAAGGGAGGGCACCCAGGCAGGTCTAGGGACAAGGGAGGGCACCCAGGCAGGTCTAGGGACAAGGGAGGGCACCCAGGCAGGTCTAGGGACAAGGAAGGGCACCCAGGCAGGTCTAGGAACAAGGGAGGGCACCCAGGCAGGTCTAGGGACAAGGGAGGGCACCCAGGCAGGTCTAGGGACAAGGGAGGGCACCCAGGCAGGTCTAGAGACAAGGGAGGGCACCCAGGCAGGTCTAGGGACAAGGGAGGGCACCCAGGCAGGTCTAGGGACCAGGGAGGGCACCCAGGCAGGTCTAGGGACCAGGGAGGGCACCCAGACAGGTCTAGGAACCGACATACACACAGTCTAACTCTTCACTTGTGTTGTGTCCTTCATGTTTTCTGTCTTCTGATTTTCTCCTTACTAACTTTTTCTCCCGTAGCTTAAACCAGCGGAGGAGGGAACGGGGGTAAGGGAAGAGTGCTCCTGTTCTTCTCTTGTCTTCCCTTATTTCTTTCCTTTACGTTATCCTTTGGATGTCTCTCCGTGTGCTACTTTATGTCCGCCTTTGTATGCTGCTGTGTGACGTGAGTAGAGGGTGTCATCTCATTTAGTTCAGATGTAACTTACTACTACTGCAGCTACTTACTACTACTACTTTTACCACCACTACTACTACTACTACTACTACTACTACTACTACTACTACTACTACTACTACCACCACCACTACCACCACCACTACCACCACCACTTTTCTTTCTTTCCCCTCACTCTTCCTGGCCTGTTTGCCTGATTTTCTGCACTTTTCTCGCTCACTTGTCACTTGACAATAATCCAGGAGGGTCAGGAACACAGTTTAAGTGTTGGTTCTTTGCGAATTGTTCCGGCCATGATATAAAGAATATATTTTTCTTGGAGGCCAAGTAGGAAGGCAGGGTGGATCGCGGAAAGTTTGGCAGGCAGGCTGGGTGGATCGCGGAAAGTTTGGCAGGCAGGCTGGGTGGATCGCGGAAAGTTTGGCAGACAGGCAGGATGGATCGTGGAAAGTTTGGCAGGCAGGCAGGGTGGATCGTGGAAAGTTTGGTAGGCAGGCAGGGTGGATCGCGAAAAGTTTGGTAGGAAGTTTGAGAGGAAGGCAGGCACACTGAAAGGCGCAGAGAAATACAGAATGACAGGAAGGCATCTAGACTCGCTAGAGGACAAGGAAGCAGGCAGGTAGGTAAACAGGTAGGAAGAAAAGAAAGGCAGGAAGGAAGGAGATGGAAAGAAGATACAAGAAAAGGAACAGACGCACAGGCACACATGCTGTTATTTCACATTTAAATAACTAGTGTCGTGTTTGCTATCATTTCTAGGTCACTTGTGTCACTCTTGATGCCATTTGTAAGTGACCTGCGTCACATATGAAAATGTTGTGATAATGGGAGATTTCAACTATAGACAGATTGACTGGAGCAATTTGACAGGAAATTTAGAGTCAAGTGACTTTCTTGATACGATTCAGGATTGTTTTTTTAAAACAGTTTGTGACAGAGCCAACTAGGGGAAATAACCTCCTTGACTTGGTTCTTGCCAGTAGGGAAACACTAATTAATAATCTTGAGGTTAATGATGAGCTTGGGGAAAGTGATCACAAATCACTCAGTTTAAATATATCATGGAATTCCCCTAATAATGGCAATCAAGTCTCTGTCCCTGACTTCCGCTTGGCTGATTTCATTGGACTGAAAAATTACTTGGGTGGGCTGAACTGGAATGACCTGACTATGGGTTAGGTAGGTGGTGATGATTGTTCATAAGACGTTTTCCAGGGCATAGTTCTAGCTGCTCAGACAACTTATGTTCCAAATAGGGAAATCAGATCAAACAAAAATGATCCTAAATAGATGAACAATAGATTAAAACATCTCATTGGTCAAAAGAGAGGCATATAAAGGCAAATCAAAAGAGGAGAGGGACAATTAAGAAATCAATATATTCAGTTAAAGAGAGAAATGAAAAAGGGAATAAGAAAAGCAAGAGATTGAGATTAAAGTTGCAAGATAATCGAAGACTAACCCAAAAGGATTCTTTCAGGTATACAGAAGTAAGATCAGGGACAAGATAGGCCCACTCAAAAGTTACTCGAGTCAGCTCACGGACAGTGATAAGGAAATGTGTAGAATTTTTAACACATACTTCCTCTCAGTTTTTACACAGGAAGATACTAGCGATATTCCAGAAATAATAAATTATGTAGAACAGGATGATGATAAACTATGCACGATTAGGGTCACAAGTGACATGGTCCTTAGGCAAATAGATAAATTAAAACTTAACAAAGCCCCAGGCCCTGATGAACTGTATGCGAGGGTTCTAAAGGAAAGTAAAGAGGTGCTTAGCAAACCTTTGGCTAATCTTTTCAACATATCGCTACAGACTGGCATGGTGGAAAATGGAAAATGTGATACCTATTTTCAAAGCAGGTGACAGGTCCTTAGCTTCGAACTATAGACCAATAAGCCTAACATCCATAGTGGAAAATTTTATGGAATCAATAATTGCCGAGGCAGTTCGTAGCCACCTTGAAAAGCATAAATTAATCAACGAATCTCAGCATGGTTTTACAAAGGGGCGTTCCTGCCTTACGAATTTATTAACTTTTTTCACTAAGGTATTTGAGGAGGTAGATCATGGTAATGAATATGATATTGTGTATATGGACTTCAGTAAGGCTTTTGACAGGGTCCCACATCAGAGACTATTGAGGAAAATTAAGGCACATGGAATAGGAGATTTTTTTTCCTGGTTAGAGGCATGGTTGACAAATAGGCAGCAGAGAGTTTGCATAAATGGGGAGAAATCAGAGTGGGGAAGCATCACGAGCGGTGTTCCACAGGGGTCAGTGTTGGGCCCCCTGTTGTTCACAATCTACATAAACGACATTGATGAGGGCATAAAGAGCGACATAAGCAAGTTTGCCGATGACACCAAAATAGGCCGTCGAATTCATTCTGACGAGGACATTAGAGCACTCCAGAAAGATTTGAATAGACTGATGCAGTGGTCGGAGAAGTGGTAGATGCAGTATAATATAGACAAATGCAAAGTTCTAAATATTGGACAGGAAAATAACCATGCCACATATAAACTAAATAATGTAGATCTTAATATTACGGATTGCGACAAAGATTTAGGAGTTCTGGTTAGCAGTTATCTGAAACCAAGACAACAGTGCATAAGTGTTGGCAATAAAGCTAACAGAATCCTTGGCTTCATATCAAGAAGCATAAATAATAGGAGTCCTCAGGTTGTTCAACTCTATATATCCTTGATTAGGCCTCATTTAGGTTATGCTGCACAGTTTTGGTCACCGTATTACAGAATGAATATAAATGCTCTGGAAAACATACAAAGGATGATGACAAAGTTGATCCCATGTATCAGACATCTTCCCTATGAGGATAGACTGAGAGCCCTGAATCTGCACTCTCTAGAAAGGCGTAGAATTATGGGGGATATGATTGAGGTGTATAAATGGAAGACAGGAATAAATAAAGGGGATGTAAATAACTCGTAGCAATTGTTTTAAGTTGGAAAAATTCAGATTCAGGAAGGATATAGGAAAGCACTGGTTTGGTAATAGAGTTGTGGATGAGTGGAACAAACTCTCGAGTACATTTATAGAGGCTAAAACGTTGTGTAGTTTTAAAGGTTGGTTGGATAAATACATGGGTGAGTGTGGGTGAGTGTGAGTTGGACGTGATTAGCTTGTGCTACTAGGTCAGTTGTATGTACAATGTTCGCCAAGACCGGAGTCCTGGCACGGGTCTTAATCTTGCGATGACCCGTCTCTGGTTCCCGAAGGAGAAAGGTGTCTGCAATGATGCAACGTATGCTGCTCAAGCACTCTTCTGGTCAGTTCATCTGGCGCATCTCATAAGCGTTGACTCCATGGTACACTAGTGTAGCCGCAGTCATCTCTGGGTCCTCTTCAGTTCCATAGTCAGGAACTATCTGATAGTTCCTGACTATGGAACTGAACTTCTCCAGGCCGAGGGACTGACAACCTCAAAATTCTACGACTTTAAGGGTGATGGACTGATTACATCGTCTTCACATCTCTACTGTTCCTGCCTACTTTCTGTATTCGACTGAAGAAGCCTACTGTGTAGGCGAAACGTTTCGGAATAAAGTTGCCTAACTGTTGCCTATGTGTCTTACCTACCAGCCATGGAGATGTCTGAGAATGTAATCTTTAGCATAGATGAGGCGTTAGGGATCTTGGAGATGCTGTCTACCGAGGCCCAGGTGTTTTGTTCCTCAGTAGATGTCTTCAGTGCTTCAGTAGAGAGAGAGGTGACGATATTGTCCAGTCCTTTGTGAAACAAAGACCAAACGTTTCGACTTCAAGAATGGAGATGGGAATACAGTGAATTGTTGTCTGTAGGGTCCTGACTGAAGAGTCGTCCATTAGTTTTGATGCTTCCGTGTCGTCTGTGCAGACGACAATGAAGGAGTCCTTCAGAGTGTGGATTGCCGTAAATTTGACCTTCAGGCAGGTCCTAACGGCGGTAGCTAAAGCTAGCTTCGATTAGTCATTTATTGCACCATTCACAGGCTTGATTTTCACACGATGCGACAGGATTGTGAAAATACAGAACATAAATTCCCCATCCCGGCGGGGTCGAAGGGAGGCTTCTTGAGCGTAGAACAACTGTGTGATGGACACTGTGTGAGTTGTAATACTAGTTGTAATACGACTCCCACCGCCGCCACTGTCACTCCCACCGCCGCCACCGCCACACTCCCGCCGCCGCCGCCGCCGCCGCCACACTGACACCTTCAACGTCTCCAACTCCACCAGTGAGAGTTTTGCAAGTTATCTTCCAAGTCATTCCAAGATGTTGGGAATTGCCTCAACAATTGTGCTTAAAGGGCACGTGAACATGTCAATTGTACCAAGAATTTGGTCTTCGTTACCATACAAAAGTGTTGAGAATTTGAAGCCGATTGAACAGGGCGTTCACGAGTTATGAGCGAAATCAGATCGAAAAGTTAGAGGAAGAAAAAAATTCAGGCAAGCACTTAGAGCTTCCCTTCAGGGATTAATAATAATAATAATAATAGTAATAATAATAGTAATATAATGAGAACCTAAAAAGTTCTCTTACCAGATTGGTAGGGTGTTCGCAGGCGCGCGCGCGCATGCACAGTATGAGGCCAGTCATGTAATTAACTAATCATGTTAAGAACACGAGAAGCAGCCGGGGGTAATTAGTGGAGGTGGACGTGTCTGTTAGTATGATTGGTGCCTCACCTGGCGACTCGCCTGATGCCTCACTTAGTGCCTCACCTGGAGGATGAACATGGTGGAAGGCAGTGCCACCCCACTCCACCTTGAACATGGTGCGAGGGAGTGCCATTCCAGGCCATCCTGACATTTCCACTGGAGAAGGGGGGGGGCTGGAGAGGTGGTGCCAGGCAGTGCCACACTAGAAAACCTTGACACTTTCATGGGGATGGAGTGGTCTAAAAGGCAATTAAATCAATAAATAATGCCAACTTCTGCTTAAAATGTCATGCTGTAGCGATCAGGAAGGAAGGAAGGAGGACGTGGTGTTCCTGGGTGTTCACTCCGGGTACTGCTGCCTAGAGTACTGCTTTCTAGAGTACTGTCCCTGTTCCTTCTATTGACAGTGCATTTCCCTCTGTACTAGAGTTGTAATAAAGTTGGTAGAATTACCGACAATATGTAAAGTAAAAGGACACAAGTGCAACTAATGTGACATTTATTGTGGCAACGTTTCGCTCTCCAGGAGCTTTATCAAGCCATTACAAACAATACATGGACACAGAGGGTATATAAAGGCTCTGAGTGAGGTGCAATATTAGTGAGATAACATATCGATGTTCACTAGTGGTGGTAGTAGTAGTAGTAGTAACAAAAAAATACAATAAGGAAGAGCAATTAATTCGTACATGAGTAAAGGGATATAAAAGCTATTACTTGGGTAACATAAAAATAGGTTGGACAAATATAAACTGGAAAGATGCAGGTTTTTTTAGTGTTCACTCTCTGTAATGTGCTTGTGTAGTATAACAGGAGAGACTATGTGATGGCAGGGTTTACTGTTTTCAGGAGGATTCTTGCTAAGACTTCGGAGATGGTGAAGCTGCCGTTGTTTTGTTTAATTGTATTCGAAACAGCGATCAGTGCTGATTCAAGGCACTTGCGTCTGCGGAAATTAGTTTCTTTGATCACTAATTGGGCGTCTCTGAATTTCATGAGATGATTGGTGGAATTTCGGTGTTGTACACAGGCGTTGTTTAAGTTGTCGTTCCTACATGCGTAAATGTGTTCATTGAGGCGGGTGTCGAGGTTTCTTGCTGTTTCACCTACGTAGACCTTGTCACAGCCTCCACAGGGTATAGTGTAAACTCCTGCATTGACTGGTTCGTGGTGCTTGGGTTTTGTCCTGGTTAGATCCTTTATTGAAGTGGTAGAAGCGATGGCGACTCTGGTGTTAGCTTGTGAAAGTACTTTTGAGACGTTTAGTGCAACCTGGCTGTTGGGAAGAATTATAACTTTGTTGGGAGCGGTGTTGATGCGTGGAGAATTGATGATCTGAAGAGCTCTTTTCTTGCAGTCTTGGATGAAAAAAGAAGGGAATTGTAACTCAGTGAATGTTTGGTGAATGTAAGTGCATTCCTCATCAAGAAACTCAGGACTACAAATTCGGTATGCTCTTAGGAAAAACCCGATGATGATGCCTCTTTTGGTCTTGGTATCTTGACTTGAATAGAAGTGTGTGAGATCATTTTTATTGGTGGGTTTCCGATAAACTTGAAATCTTAGGTTGTTGTCTACTTTGTGAATGAGGACGTCGAGGAAAGGTAGCTTGTCATTGGACTCTTCTTCTAGTGTAAACTGAATCGCTGGTTCAACTGCGTTGAGCCTTGCCTGAAGGTCCCGTACATCAAAACGTTTTGGAGTTATTACGAGGACATCGTCCACGTAACGTAACCAAGTGACGCTTGAAGGGATGATGTTGGCGAAGTGTTCGGACTCTAGGTGTTCCATGTATAAGTTGGCTAGGACGGCACTTATTGGGGATCCCATTCCCATGCCGTAGGTTTGTTTGTAGAGCTTGTTATTGAAAGAAAAACAGTTGAAATTAACACAGAGTTCAATCAAGTCAACAAAATCTCCGGGAGGTAAAGGAAGATTAAGGTCCTGGTTAACTTTACGTCGTAGAACCTCGATGGCTTTTTTGGTAGGTACTTTTGTGAAGAGGGAAGTCACATCCAAACTGCTAAGTTTCTTGTTACGGATGGAGAGGTTACGGATGCGGTTGAGAAGGTCGCCTGAGTGTTTAAGATGAGCGGGGCTGATGGTCCCCAGAAGGCAGGAAAGATGTTTGGCAAGAACTCTGGCTAGTTTGTGTGGAGCACTGCCTATTCCTGACGTGATTGGTCTGAGAGGAATATTGTGTTTATGGGTCTTGGGTAAACCAAGCAACCCTAAACCAGCACACATGTATGGTTTACCCAAGACCCATAAACACAATATTCCTCTCAGACCAATCACGTCAGGAATAGGCAGTGCTCCACACAAACTAGCCGGAGTTCTTGCCAAACATCTTTCCTGCCTTCTGGGGACCATCAGCCCCGCTCATCTTAAACACTCAGACACTGCAACACAAGGGTATCTTGGTACAGACCTGCAATCAACTTCGACAACTTCCACTAGGGAGAGCGGCTGGATTTGAGAGGGACCTGACCTCTCAACATCTGAGTTCTTACCTCTTCTAGTGACCTACGTCTCACCTCTTGGCGCTATATAAAGCTCCATCCTGTCACTTCATCTCCATATTGTTTCATACTATGGAACAATGCTCTTCTCCAGACTGAGGGACTGACCACCTCAAAACTTTAAGGGTGATGGACTGATTACATCGTCTTCAAGTATCTTCTGCTTCTATCAACTTTTCTGTACTCGACTGAAGAAGCCTACTGTGTAGGCGAAACGTTTCATAATAAAGATACCTAACTGTTGCATATGTGTCTTACCTAACAACCTGTTGGTATTTTATACCATTTTAATGTTCAATGGAGACCAGAATTGAGCTGCATAATCTAGGTGAGGCCTTACTAATGATGTATAAAGCTGCAGTATGACCTCTGGACTTCTGTTGCTTACACTTCTTGATATAAATCCCAGTAATCTATTTGCCTTATTACGTACGCTTAGGCATTGCTTTCTTGGTTTAAGGTTGCTGCTTACCATAACCCCCAAGTCCTTTTCGCAATCTGTATGGCTAAGTTCTACATTATTTAACTTATAAGTGCTAGGGTTATGGACACTCCCGAGCTTCCGAACCTTGCATTTATCTACATTGAACTGCATCTGCCACTTTTCTGACCAAGAGTAGAGTTTGTCTAAATCCTCCTGAAGTTCCCTAACATCTACGTTTGAATCAATTATCCTACCTATCTTCGTGTCATCGGCGAATTTGCTCATATCACTAGTAATTCCTTCATCAAGATCATTGATATATATTATAAACAACAACGGGCCCAAGACTGATCCCTGTGGAACGCCACTTGTTACTGATCCCCACTCGGATTTAACCCCATTTATGGACACTCTCTGCTTCCTGTCTGTGAGCCATGATTCGATCCACGAGAACACTCTTCCCCCAATGCCATGAGCTGCTTCTTTCTTCAACAGTCTTTGGTGCGGAACTCTATCAAATGCCTTACTAAAATCTAAGTAAATAATATAAAATTCTTTATCGTGGTCAACAGCCTCAAAATCTTTACTGAAGAAAGTTAATAAATTAGTTAGACAAGACCGGCCTCTTGTGAATCCATGCTGAGTATCATTAATCAAGCTATGCTTATCGGGATGGCTTCTTATAATTTGAGCTATAATTGACTCTAGTAATTTGCCTACAATTGAGGTCAGGCTTATTGGGCGGTAATTTGACGGTAACGACTTGTCCCCTGTTTTAAAAATAGGAATTACATTAGCCATCTTCCACATATCAGACACTCCACCTGTTTGAAGAGATAAATTAAAAATATTAGTTAATGGTTCACAGACTTCCATTTTGCATTCCTTTAGAACCCTTGAAAAAACCTCATCAGGACCCGGTGACTTATTTTGCTTCAATTGGTCTATCTGCTTCACAACCATTTCACTAGTGACTGTGATGTTACATAATTTATCTCTTTCTGGCCCACTATAAAAATTAATTACCGGAATATTATTAGTGTCTTCCTGTGTAAAAACCGAGAGAAAATTATTTAAAATCGAGCACATTTCATTCTCTTTGTCAGTAAGATGCCCATAGTTATTTTTAAGGGGACCTATCTTATCTCTGATTTTTGTTCTATATACCTGGAAAAAACTTTTTGGGTTAGTTTTAGAATCGCTAGCAACTTTAATTTCATAGTCACTTTTAGCTTTTCTTATCCCCTTTTTAATGTCCCTCTTAATGTCAATATACTGATTCATAAGATGACCCTCGCCTCTTTTGATACGCCTATAAATTCCTTTCTTATGCCCTAGTAGATATTTCAGCCTATTATTCATCCATTTTGGGTCATTTCTATTTGATCTAATTTCTTTATAAGGGATAAACGTTCTTTGAGCAGCATGTATTGTGTTCAGAAAACTGTCATATTGATAGCTCTCTTTGTTACCCCAGTCAACAGATGATAAGTGTTCTCTAAGCCCATCGTAATCTGCTAAGCGAAAATCTGGGACTGTTACTGAGTTATCCCTACTATCATACTTCTATTCAATTCTAAATGTAATTGATTTGTGGTCGCTAGCACCCAGTTCCTCTGAAACTTCTAAATTATTAACAAGGGATTCATTGTTTGTCAGAACTAAGTCAAGCAGGTTATTACCCCTTGTAGGTTCTGTCACAAACTGCTTCAAAAAACAATCCTGAACTACTTCTAAGAAGTCGTATGATTCTAAATTCCCAGTCAAGAAATTCCAATCAATATGACTAAAGTTAAAGTCTCCTAGAATTACTGCATTATCGTGCCTTGTGGCCCTAACAATTTCCTCCCATAATATTAATATTTTCTCGAACATACAATGCAACTCCTCCCCCCTTCCCATTACATCTATCCACATTGAACAACTTAAATCCCTGAATATTACACTCAGCAGTCATATCCCGACTCTTTAAATCATACCACGTTTCAGTTAATGCAATGATATCAAAGTTCCCAGCACATGCTACCAAATGTAGTTCATTAATTTTATTTCTTGCACTTCGACTGTTAGCATAAAATACCATCATATGTTTTTTCTTCTGCACATTTTTCCTATTCATCTTTGTTTTTACACAATTTCTGAAATTATCATTACCCAGAGTTACTCCATGACAGTTACTATTAAGATTCTTAATATCAGAGCATAAGTCAATATATCCATACTCATTATTTATCATTTCTAAACCCATACCTCTAAGTAATCCTAGTTTAAAGTCCTAACAACCCCCTCAACTGAGTTAGCAAGAAAACCCACACCTGCCCTGGATAAGTGAACCCCATCCCTGGCATACATGTCATTTCGGCCATAGAAGTTGTCCCAGTTGTCAACGAATGGTACTGCATTATCCTTAGTGTTTATCCAGCCAACAATTAATACCAATTGCTCTGGACAACCATTCATTACCAACACCTCTTCTTGGCAAAATGCCACATATAACAGGGTGCCCCCCCCTTCTTCCTAATTATGTCTATAGCTGTCCTGAACTTTCTAACTAAATCCTCACTTCTACGCTTGCCTACATCATTGCCTCCAGCACTGAGGCAAATAATAGGATTGATCCCATTACCGTTCATGATGTTGTCAAGCTGGCTAACAATGTCCTCCATCCCAGCCCCAGGAAAGCATACCCTTTGTCTCCTACTCCTGTCCTTCAAGCAGAATGCCCTATCCATGTATCTAACCTGGCTATCCCCAACAACAACAATATTCTTACCTTGTTGTCGTTCGTCGTGACGATCCCAGTAGTCGACTCACATTTGTCGGGTAGCACCGAGAATGTGTTGGAGGTTTCCACAGTAGTTTCCACAGCAGTCTCTTTCTTCTTCATCGTTTCTGGCATTCCATTCATCTTCTTGATCGTCAACTTCGTCGTCCCCTGCTGTCCAGCCACTGACCACGATCCCTTCTTGACCTGAGGACTCGAAACAGGAGGACTACTACGAATCCTCTTGTTTTCCTCGGTCAATCGCCATATCTCCATCTTCGCTGCCCTCAATTCTTCCTTAAGTTGCTGGTAAAGTTGCTCGATGGAGGGCATCTTGGTTCAGTCCACGGGAGCAAACAAGACACTTCTTCACAGAGTTAAGTACAGGTCACCACTGAGTTAAGTACAGGTCACCACTGAGAAAGGTTTCTACAATGATGCGACATATGCTGCTCAAGTACTCTTCTGGTCAGTTCAACTGGTGCATCTCATAAGCATCTCCTAACTATGGACACTAGCGAGGAGGAGAATATGTCGTTATCACAGGTAACAGCTTGTCTGGTTCGTTGACTCCATGGTACACTAGTGTGGCCGCAGTCATCTCTGGGTCCTCTTCGGGAGGGAATATCACTCCTAGTTGCCTGCGGAGTGTCTCGGTAACTTCGCACTCCAGAAGATAGTGTGTTAGGGGCCACTGAACAACGTGCTGACAGTACTGGCACATCTCCTCAGCCTTGTCTACCATCATCTTGGCTGTGAGAAAGCCCAAACGAAGCCGATGGATGGCGGTACACTGCGCTCTGGACCAGCTTCTATCATATGGAGGGGGTTCTCCCTGAGTCGCTGCTCGGTACCACTGTTGAGATGGGGTATCACCTAAGACCTCCCCCATAAGTTTCATGGCTCTGGCAGCCACCAGTTTGGTCTGTCGTAGGCTGATTGGGACAGTAATCCCAACATGTAGATAGTCTGTTGCTGCCTTGGCTGCATCATCTGCCGCCTCATTTCCCCGGATGCCAGCATGGCTGGGGATCCAGTTCAAGGTCGATCTGTTACCTGAATTTCTAGGGCTGTCATTATGTTCAGGATCGATGTGATTAGGTGAACATTGTCCTGTGGTTGAGGATGGGAGAGGGCATTGATTGCAGAGGTGGAATCAACATGTATGACAGGTCGGAGTCGATGTCGTAGGGCATATGACAATGCCTGCTGAATCGCCACCAGCTCAGCTTGAAGGATCGTGCAGTGGTCAGGGAGTCGCCAGCCTTGTGTGTGACCATTGTGGTACAGTCCAGCTGCTGCTCTCTTCCTGTCAGGGTCGACAGAACCATCTGTGAAATACACTGCACATGTGCCTCCCTCTGCCAGTGCCATGCTTGTCTCAGCATGATTGGTTAGGGTGTCCTGACTGCAGAGACGCTTAGAGATGGGTAGCTGCATGATGCAAACATCGGCTGGATCTGGGCGCCAGGGAGGTGGTGGATGGTACCCAGCAACAGGAAGGTCACAACTCATCTCAAGGAGTAGTTGTATAGGCAGCAGCTTCCGCCCAGCAGCACAAAACGAACGAATCCAGGAGTAGTCCGTGAAGAGTGTGGGATCTTGTGTCATAGTTGCCAATATCCGTCTCCTTAGTGGGGTACCTTGCTGCCGGTGCAGAATCGTGGCCACTTTGCAGGCGTTTATGTATCTTACTCTGTCAGCCAAGGAAGGAAGCCGGGCCTCAGATCTGAGACATACTGTGTTGGTCCAGATGGGGACCCCAAGCATAGTTCTTATCGCCTGATTTTGTACGACCTCCACCCTTTGCCTGCTCTGCGGGAAGAGATGAGCTAACGCCGGTGCACCGTAGTCAATGAGCGAGCGTATAGCTTGTATATAGTACAAGCGAAGTACATCTTTGCTTGCCCCTGCACGGTGCCTCGTCATGGCTCTCATGGTGTTGAGTCTGAGTAGAGCACGTGACCTGACATACTCGGCCTGTTTCTGAAAGGTCAGCTTTTTATGAATGTAGATTCCCAAGTACAGGTAGGAGCCTGTCCACTCAAGTGCTATATCTTGAATACGTAATCTATTCACAGGATCTGGTCCCTTGAACATCATTGCAAGAGATTTCTCGGCCGAGATCTTGAGGCCTAGTTCCTTGCAAGACTGCATAATTAGGTCCAGAGCTCTCTGAGCCTGTCGTTCTAAATTGCCTTTCCCATTCACTATGAGTGCAAGATCATCAGCATAGCTGAGGAGCTGTGTACCACTATTAAAGGGAAGGCTCACAAGTTCCTGCATAAGGATGTTAAACAGTTTAGGACTGAGCACATCTCCTTGTGGCATATCGTTTTCCAGGGTTTTAAAGGAAGAGTAGTGTCCCTGAAAGCTGACACAGGCCTGCCTGCCCCTAAGGTAGGACTCTATCCAAGCCAGGAGGCGTCCTTTGATTCCCTTCTGAGCTAGTATTGCCAGAATTGCTGTGGGGCTGGCTAGTTCAAATGCCTTTTCAAGGTCGAGGTAGACGACGATACTAGGCTTTTTGTTACTATCAGCAATCTGGCTTAGTAGAGTGGTTATGCATTCTGCTGTACCCATTCCTTTGGTGAAGCCAAATATGTGATGATGAGAGGGTCCCAGTTTCCATTGGAGGCGGTTTAACACCATCCTCTCAGCAGTCTTGGCTAAGCAGCTGGTCAGCGATATTGGTCTCATACTGCCTGGGTCCTTGGGCTTTGGAATTGGTACGATGGTAGCTTTCTTCCAAGCTGCTGGGAGTGTCCTGGCCCTCCACGACTTGTTAATGACGTCTAGTATGGCCTCCCATCCACTCTGCCCAGCCTGTGCAGTCATGGAGTACGTAACACCATCGATGCCTGGGGCAGTGTCACCTGTGTTCTTAATGGCACGTCGGAGTTCCAAGTCTGTGAGGTCTTCATCAATCACATCTTCCGACTCACATGCAGCTTGTATCATTAGCTGGCGCTGTGGCAGAAGATCCATCTGTATATTCCGGATGTCCTGTGGGAGCTAAGTGGAGGCTCCCCTGGAAGTGAAAAGCTCCACTAGTTTCTCAGCTTCCTGGGATGGGTTCGGGTGTGTTGGTGGCCTCGGCTTGCTCTTGCCAGTTGCTATGTTGAGCTTGCCCCATATCTCAGATAAGGTGGTGTGATGCCCGAATGTTGAGCACCACTCCAGCCATTTCTCAGTTTTTACTCTGAGAGAGAGACTGCAGGCATGCTGCACAATGGCTCTCAGAGTATTCCTGTTCTCTGCCGTAGGGTTACGCCTGTATAGCTTCCTAAAAGAGTTGATGCGGTGGTTCTGCTCCTGCACCTCGTCGTTGTAGAACCACCAGTCTCTTTTATGAGCGCGTCCTGCGTACTTCTTTGGAATTGCGCACTCTGCTGCCTGGGTGAGAACAGTGATTAGCTCCTGTTCAGCCGTATCACAGTCTTCAGATAGAGAGTATGTGGACCACCAGTCATGAAGATAATCCTGGAACACCTTCCAGTTGGCCCTCTTTACGTCCCATCTAGGAGGCAGCACAACTGTGGGAGGCCTGTTGATGTTGAAGGTGGTGATCACTGCAAAGTGGTCACTGACAAGGTGAGGACGAGCTTCCCATGTGGCTCCTGCTGCGAGTTGTCTTGACCCGAAGGTAAGGTCGAGGCAGCCACCCAACAGGTGTGTGGGGTCTCCATTGTTTAGCAACTTTACCTCTGGAATATCGTGTAGGAGCATTGCTATGTGTCTGCCAGCAGCATTGGTTGCTGAGTGAGAGTGCAGCATTGGGTGATATGCGTTGAAATCTCCACCCACAATAATACACTCAGTGCGTGCTAGTGCGAGGAGCTCTGCAATGTCGAGGGTGTGTCTTGGGTTCTTGTAGATGTTATAGATGGTAATGGGCGCCCCAGGTATGTGTACAAGGATGGCCTGTACCTCGACATCCTCCCCACAGTCCACAGGGTTGGCTATAACCTCGTGAGGTATTGTATTGGATACAAATACAGCTGTGCCTCTGCAGTGAATGCCCGGGTCCATGTGCCGAAAATACCCAGCAAAACCGGGTAGTCTTGGGCACATAGTCGGGACAGTCAGAGTTTCTTGCAGCAAGACGATGTCAACCCGTTCCTGAATTACTGCCTCCAGCAAGAGGTGCTGTTATTCCATCGCTCTTGTTTCCTGAGCTGGAGACTGAGTCCTGCCCACTATGAGAACCTGTAAATTCATGGCATCCACTGTCTCCTCCTCGGTCTACTAGTAAGCACACTCTCAGGAGCGTACTGACCATCTGACGGAATGTGCTCTGTTGTTCCGTGGAGTTCAGGAGCGTACTGACCATCTGACGGAATGTGCTCTGTTGTTCCGTGGAGTTGATTGTGTTGCAAATAAGATCCGTGAACACTGAGATCCTCCCTGGTGAGGGACTGCTTTGGGGTTGGATTCGAAACAGTGGATATTATCTGGGCTGTTGTGGTCTGTAGGGACTGCTGAGGGTTGGATTTCTTTATTGTATGCACCGTGGTCTGTTGCTGTATACCAGGTTGGGTAGCCGGGATCTGCTGGTGAGGTGCCAGTTGAGTCTGCAAAGCGCCTGTGTCAGGTAAGGAGTGCCTGCGTTGTAGTGCTATGACCGGTGGAGGCTCGTTTAGTGCCGCCTGCTGATCGCATTGACCAGATGTACCCTGCTGATGCCTCCTGTTCCTCTTGTTTCTGTTTCTTCGTTGAGGTAGGGGTGCAGGAGGTTCTTGACCTTGACTCCTGGTTGAGGTTTCGAGGGTTGGGAATTCCTGGGCATTGACTTGGGTTAGCTGCTGAGAGATCTGCGGTATGGCAGGGTTCTCTGCACCCATCGTTTGCTGAGAGTGATGATCCGTCATAGCCTGTTGCAGAGTTTTTGGTGTCTTCCAGACTCCTTGAATTCTGGCGAGCCTCTTGGGGCATCGAGGATTCCAGACATGGTGCTTCTGCCTGCAGTTCGGGCATTGTGGAGTGGGTGGCTATGCATTTTTCAGCTTGGTGATGCATTCCTCGGTAGGGTGGTGCTGGCTGCAGACACCGCAGATTACTCTGTTCGGACAGAGTGCACCCAGGTGTCCATAATGCTGACACTTGAAACAGCGAACTGGTTCTGCTGTGAAGGTCCTGACATCGTACCTGCTCCAAGAACCGAGGTTCAGCTGGGATGGCAGTGGTCCTACATGTTGAATGAGGACCTGTCGGGTTGGTGCGTTGCCTGCCGTCTTTGCCTTGAGACGTTGAGATGACACCACACTGGGGTGAGCTGCTACTGCCTCGATGGGCATCATCAGCGGGTATCCCATCACTACACCCTTGGTGATCTTCTGCCGAGAGTCCAGTTCCTCCAGGGTGAATGAGCGATCTGTCTCCATGACTCTCTTCAAGGTGGTATACATTTCCTTGTTGAGAGGAGTTAATATTGGTTCTCCCCTCAAGTTGAACCATATCTTGAACCTCAGGTTGTGTCGTGATTCCAGGTATGAAACAACGCCATAGTGGGTTCTGTGGTCCCCGTAAGACTTCTCCTTGAATTTGCCAGGTCAGCTGAGCTGGTTTGCCTGCTCCTTGGACGGACAGCGCTTCTTCTTCTTGTCCACAGTGTTCCAGCCCTCTTGGTTTTCAGGGGGTGGGGTGTTTATTTCCTCCCCTGTTTCCATTGTCACTGGCTCCATGGTTGGAACTGTCAGATCTGCTACAATGTGAGCAGGATCTTCCTCTTCTTCTCGCAACTTCTTCGCTAGAATTGCGCCCCACATTTCCAAATCCGAGTCCTCCGTCGTGTTCATGGAGCATCGTGGCCTCTTCTTTTCGACAGAAGCCATGTGCCTATCTTGTGATAAGGTAGTGAACTCCGTGAACTGAGTGTGTGAACTGAGTCCGTTGAGTGCAGATACAGTGAAGGTGAATGGTGAACAACGATGGTTCACCGGGAGTTTTTATAGTCAGGTTCAGAATGTTGAGGTCAGGTGGAGAATGCTGCATCTGATGATCTACCGGGTGGGGTTATAGAGTCTTGGGTAGCTTGGCAGGGGTATTGGACAAGTTGTGAGTAGACCCTCTGCAGTGTTCTATGTTCTTATGTGGGATAGCGATGAAGAAGTTTCTTGGCGAGTGGTTCAGCTATGTTATAGAAGCCGTTATTCTGGTTGAAATTGTTGGTTATAGAGATAAGCGATGATTCCAGGATTCTTCGGTATTGAGTGTTGTCTTCTGTGGCGATAAATCTTGAGTTTCTGTAGTTAATTAAATGGTTGTGTGAATTGCGATGTTGTACACAGGCATTCCTTGTATCGTCAGTCCTGCTTGCATACTGGTGTTCTGAAATACATGTTTGGAGGTCTCTTGATGTTTCGCCCACGTATAATTTGTTGGTCATTACAAGGGATTATGTATACCCCTGCAGAGGATGGAAGCTTGTCCTGTCTGCTACTGGTGATGTCCTTGATGGTCGTGGTTGTGGAGGTAGATACTTGGAATGATGCATTGGAAAAGATGTTGGAAACATGTTTGGCAATGGAGTTGGTGGGGAGGGCTATGTATCTCTTCTCGGCAGTGTCTTCTCTGGGTGTGTTGAAGATGTTTAATGCCCGCCGTCTGCAGTCTCTGATGAAGTGACGAGGATAGTGGAGTTTAGAAAATACTTGTTCAATTCATGGTCAGTTTTGCAGAGAAGAACATCAAGGAAAGGAAGCGTGTTGTCGACTTCTTCTTCAAGTGTGAACTGGATTGAGGGCTCGATCCCGCCGTCTACAGTCTCTGATGAAGTGACGAGGATAGTGGAGTTTAGAAAATACTTGTTCAATTATAGTGCATTCTTCCTCAAGGAACTCATTGCTGCAGATTCTGAGTGCATGCAGGAAGAAACCTATAATTACACCACATTTAGTTTTGGCATCATGGTGAGAGTAGAAGTGGAGAAGATCGTTTTGGTTGGTTGGTTTTCGATAGACTTTAAAACGAAGTTCATGGTCAGTTTTGCAGAGAAGAACATCAAGGAAAGGAAGCGTGTTGTCGACTTCTTCTTCAAGTGTGAACTGGATTGAGGGCTCGATCTGGTTGAGCTTGTCTTGGAGAGCTTGAACGTTGAAGCGCCTGTTAGTTATGAGGAGAATGTTGTCAACATAACGGAGCCAGGTGACAGTCGAAGGAATAATGGTGGAGAAACGCTCGGCTTCCAGATGTTCCATGTATAAGTTCGCCAGCTTATATGCCGTAGGCAGGCGAGGTGCAGCAGTCGTAGGTGGTGTCACATTTGTCTTATGTGAAGTAGGTTGTGTCGGTTCTCTGAACCATTCATCTACAATCCTGTCAGACACTGCAACTTCTTGGGATCTTAATACTTGGGAATTCTTTGCTTGCCTAACCCTTGGGCACGACCTACTTCCACATTGAAGATATACTTAAGAAACAACTCCAACAACAATAAAAAAAACACTGCACAAGCGACTACATATGCTGCTGTTACCAAGCTTCAAGCAGATACTACCAAGATTCTTCAAGCCACGCAAGCTACATCTACCACTTCTTCGCCAGCTCCACCAAGATTCTTTACTGCATCATGTATGCTCATGTGCAGAATGTAGCTGAACCTGGTTCCTTCAACACCAACGAACTCTTCAAGCTCAACATGCCTGGTTTCACATTCCCTGCATCTCCACCTTCCACAGAGATCATAAAATTCACTGCAAATGTTGCCAACATTACCGCTGCTCCACCGCTACCACACCTTCCTCCCGACACAGAGATGGACCAATCAGAGACCAGTGAGATGCCGACCGATTCCCAATGAGAGTCCACCAGCACCTGCTTCCACCTCCGTCACGACGGACCAATCAGGCGCCTCACCCCAATCGTCTCAGCCACCAGCCAAGAAGGTTAAAACATAAGAGCCTTGGGATGCATCCCTATGTACTACCGCCACTCCTTCACAAGAAGTCCACTGCTTGCCTGGTGTATACTTCTACACAACCAACCAGAATGAGAACGCAATGTACACTCCAGAGGATCTAACCAAGTGGCAAGATTATGAGCAGTTAATCCGTAACTATCTTGAACCAGTGCGAGAAACCGATCCTTTTGTCGTACTTAAGGAATTAGCGTGTACAGCTCCAAGGCCAGAGGAATCATTAGATGAGTTTGCTCTTCGTCTAAATAACCTAATGTCCTCATTCGTTAAAGCAGGTCAAAGTTCCAAGTACCTTAAAGGCAATGATAAACCAGCTCTTGAGGGGTTTGCTAAATTAGCAGCATTCGGAGTTATTAAACAGCTAATGTCACCAACATCAATGTATGTGTATAATTCCAGTCCTCTAAATACCACAATGGGACTGCTTGCAGCTCTTATCCATGTGTGTAATTTGTGTCCCGAGGGAACCTTCCCTTATCGAAAGTCTACGTCAACCACTTTGTCTACTCCTGTACCTCCTCTTGTTTGTGCTACATCCAAAACCCCCAGTCTAAATCACTCGCGACCATCATCCAAAGCTAGTGTTAAGAGTTATCATTCCCATAGCACTCGTAGCATGTACAGTACCCATAGCCAAAGAACTTGCTATAATTGTGGTTACCGTGGCCACATCGCGGTAAATTGCCCTGATAGTCGCTCTAAGAGGCATCGTAATGCTGATAAGTACCAGTCCGAATTGCCTTATTGTACTAATCACAGAATACATGGTCATGACACATCCGAGTGTAATGCTCTCTATAACCTCCAGTACTCCAGATCTTTCCGTGGCCGTTCCAACCGCAGAGCCAGGAGAGGAAATAGAGATCGGGGTTCTCAGAATGACCAGAACCAGCCTCATCATTCCAATTCGGGGGAATCCGAGCACCCCAGTCTACTCGTCCAGTCGTGACAGTAGGTGATAATGAGTACACCATCCCGGTTCAAAATTCCTATGAAGCCTTAGCCAGTCTTGAAAATGACAATCCCGCTGTTGATGTTGCTTCACACGTCTCTGACGTAGAGGAATTTGGGGATGAAGTGGAACATGCCTTCTCTGATGACAACCCACCCTTCTGTTTGCACATAACTCCAAATGAAACGATAGGTCCAATAGTACAAGCTTCTATTCATAATGCGCCCGTTCATGTGTTCATGGACTCTGGTGCGCAAGTTAATATCATTAGGTCTAGTTTGTTTAAAGAGAAGCAGTTATGACGTGTCCTCGTTGAACCAACTACTGTAACCTCCCTTAGTGGAGTAGCTGGTTCCTTTCTGCATGTCCAAGATCAGACTTCAATCACCTTTTCTATCCAAGGTAGAGACTTTACTGCTTCTTTTCTTGTTGTCGACCAGATTACTTTCCCTGGTGACCTTCTACTGGGATTTGTTTCTATGAGAGACTTACGCATTGTGCTCGACCCTTATCGATGGCATGCCCAAATTGATGACTTGATCGTACCATTTTGGGGTTACCAGCTTGGATCCGAGATCTGCCATACTGCCACAGAGTACGACGTTCGGATTAAGTCCTTACAGGCCAGTGCATTTTCCAGTAGCGAACCCAAGCGGTCAGGTACTAGTAACTCTGCTACTCCCATCTGTGTTCTACCTACACCTTCAGATATGCAAGATAGTGTATTGCCTCAAGTGTCTGAGGATGGTCAGACTGCCTTGAGTGCTCAGCCTATCCCTGCAATGTCTGCTAGTCCAAGTAGTAGTTTCTCCACAGGGGACGCCTTGTCGGAAAACGATTACTTGAAACTAGTAATGCCATCTCTTGTTGATGTCACATGCTGTCTGCAGAAAGATGTCTCTGTTGCAGCTAGTGCTCTCACTAGAGTGTCTGTTGTTGTTCCTAGTGTTCCAGATGGTGATAACGTCCTAGTTGACAGTGATTCCTGCAAGGTCAAGGGTTTATTTGTTGAACCTTCCTTACACGTTGTAAGAGACAGTAAGATCCATTTATTCCTTGCTAACACTTCGGGTCACAATGTTTGTCTCAGAGCAAATACCAATCTCGTTGACCTGGTTCATTATCCTTACCCTGTTCAAGTACAGGATGACGTGCCACCTGACCAGTGGGTCGGTGCTATTTCAACAGGGGAGACCTCACTCCACGCTTAGACATACAGCAGGCAGTAACACGGCAGGCTGGGCCCTTCCCTTACCACAGTCCGACAATATATAGCGTTCCATCCACAAGTGTGTTTATCTTCAACCATCATATCTCCTTCCGAACCCCCACGACAGCCTGGTGTATACTTCTACACAACCAACCAGAATGAGAACGCATTGTACACTCCAGAAATTATTCAACGCCTCCATAACGGGACAGTCAAGTTCACCTGCGACTCAACTCGATCATTCACCACTGAATCCCTGATCAACCTACTCTCAAAAAGTCACCGCTTTGTGGCACTCGACTACACCACTCGGAAGAAATTCAGGACTCTCCAGAATGGGGCTGCCGAAGACGGTACCCTCACCTAGCAGGACTGTCAATGATCAATCACCGTGAAGACAAGTTTCCCCAGCACTTTGCTGCCTGCTAAAGCTGGGGTGTGGCTCCAAAACAAACCCTGTAATTTCCTCCGCCCTTCTATGCTGCTGAAGATGCTAAATGAGAAGACACTTCCCACTTGGGTAGTCACCGTAAGACAGAAGAAGTCACCCTTCAACCGGAGGGCCCCAAGAAAGAATACAGAAGAAAGAAGATGAACGACACCCCCTGCCCGGGAGGCCACCGCCGGGTCGCCATCTGGAGAAGACCCGGGCCAGAAGTACCAGCAAACCTACAACAACAGCTTGATCTTCACATTGTTTCAGACTATGGAACAGAACACTTCTCCAGGCTGAGGGACTGACAACCTCAAATCTACGTCTTCAAGGGTGATGGACTGATTACATCGCCTTCACATCTCTACTGCCCCTGCCTACTTTCTGTACTCGATTGAAGAAGCCTACTGTGTAGGCGAAAAGTTTCGGAATAAAGATGCTTAACTGCTGTTTATCTGTCTTACCTACCAACCTGTAGGTATAAGAACACAAGAAAGAAGGAACACTGAAGCAGGCCTACTGGCCCATGCGAGGCAGGTCCAAGTCTCCTACCGGCTTAAGCCAATGCCCCAACCTAGTCAGGTCAGGTCACATTCACTTAAGGAAGGAACACAGCAACTGACCTAGTAGCACAAGCTTATCAGGTCCAACTCACACCCACACACACCCACTCATGTATTTATCTAACCTATTTTTAAAACTACACAACGTTTTAGCCTCTATAACTGCACTCGGGAGTTTGTTCCACTCATCCACAACTCTATTACCAAACCAGTGCTTTCCTATATCCATCCTGAATCTGAATTTTTCCAACTTAAAATCATTGCTACGAGTCCTGTCTAGGCTAGATATTTTCAGCACGTCATTTACATCCCCTTTATTTATTCCTGTGGTTTAGAAAGACACGTAAGCAAACACTATAACATATTTATTAGAAAACGTTTCGGTCCTGGAACCTTGATCACTTCTAACATACAGAGGTAGAAAGACATTATATATATAGGCGGAGAGTGAGATGTGACGCACGTGACCTGAGGAATTTCATAAGAACATAAGAATGGAGGAACACTGTAGAAGGCCTACTGGCCCATGCGAGGCGAGGGTAGACGATGAAATCACGTGACTCCTGTGTTGTTGGGTTGGTGCTGCTTAAGTATCATGTATGCCAATGTTTTTGAAATTTTGTAGTTTCCAGTGTTGCGTTCTATAGTGTCGGTGACGGTGATTAGTGAGGCTTCTAGGCACCGTCGGCGTCTGAGGTCTGGTTCGGTGAGAACGAGTTGTGCCTCGTTCCAGTTCATCAAATGCCCCGTGGAGTCTCTGTGGGCATTTGATGAACTGGAACGAGGCACAACTCGTTCTCACCGAACCAGACCTCAGACGCCGACGGTGCCTAGAAGCCTCACTAATCACCGTCACCGACACTATAGAACGCAACACTGGAAACTACAAAATTTCAAAAACATTGGCATACATGATACTTAAGCAGCACCAACCCAACAACACAGGAGTCACGTGATTTCATCGTCTACCCTCGCCTCGCATGGGCCAGTAGGCCTTCTACAGTGTTCCTCCATTCTTATGTTCTTATGACATTCCTCAGGTCACGTGCGTCACATCTCACTCTCCGCCTATATATATAATGTCTTTCTACCTCTGTATGTTAGAAGTGATCAAGGTTCCAGGACCGAAACGTTTTCTAATAAATATGTTATAGTGTTTGCTTACGTGTCTTTCTAAACCAACTTGTCAGTATTTATTACCAAGGTTTATACCATTTATTCCTGTCTTCCATTTATACACCTCAGTCATATCCCCCATAATTCTACGCCTTTCTAGAGAGTGCAGATTCAGGGCCCTCAGTCCATCCTCAGTGGGAAGATTTCTGATACATGGGATCAACTTTGTCATCCTCCTTGTATGTTTTCCAGAGCATTTATATTCATTCTGTAATACGGTGACTAAAACTATGCAGCATAATCTAAATGAGGCCTAACCAAGGATATATAGAGTTGAAGAACAACCTAAGGACTCCTATTATTTATGCTTCTTGATATAAAGCCAAGGATTCTGTTAGCTTTATTGCAAACACTTATGTACTGTTGTCTTGGGTTCAGATTACTGCTAACCAGAGCTCCTAAATCTTTTTCACAATCCGTAATATTAAGATCTACATTATTTAGTTTATATGTGGCATGGTTATTTTCCTGTCTATATTAAACTGCATCTGCCACTTCTCCGACCACTGCATCAGTCTATTCAAATTTTCCTGGAGTGCTGTAGTGTCCTCGTCAGAATGAATTCGACGGCCTATTTTGGTGTCATCGGCAGACTTGCTATGTCGCTCTTAATGCCCTCATCAATGTCGTTTATGTAGATTGTGAACAACAGGGGGCCCAACACTGACCCCTGTGGAACACCGCTCGTGATGCTTCCCCACTCTGATTTCTCCCCATTTATGCAAACTCTCTGCTGCCTATTTGTCAACCATGCCTCTATTCAGGAAAAATTTTCTCCTATTCCATGTGCCTTAATTTTCCTCAATAGTCTCTGATGTGGGACCCTGTCAAAAGCTTTACTGAAGTCCATGTACACAATATCATATTCAATATCATACACTATTTTGATATGTATCAAGCTGTAGTACTTCTTGATATAAATCCCAGTAATCTGTTTGCCTTATTACGTAGGCTTAGGCATTGCTGTCTTGGTTTAAGGTTGCTGCTCACCATAACCCACAAACTCTCTTCGCAATCTGTTTGGCTATATTCTTCATTATTTATTCTTCAAGACTACGGTCTTGAAGAATAAATAATGTAGAACATAATAATAATGAAGCACAGGCAGGAAGCCTGGTGCTTATATACTGGCATCAGATGAGGGAGGTGCAGCAGACATAGGCATTGTCACTGGTAGGAGGGTTTCCCCAGTGGAAGTAGATCGTGTGTGTGTGATGAATGGTTTGAAAAAACCGACAAGTTGAAGATTGAGACACTTATGCAGCATATGGGAATCTTTATTCAGGAAACGTTTCGCCACACAGTGGCTTCATCAGTCCAATACAAAGAGGAAGGTGAACATCAAAATGGTATACAATACCGACAGGTTGTTAGGTAAGACACATATGCAACAGTTAGACAACTTTATTCCGAAACGTTTCGCCTACACAGTAGGCTTCTTCAGTCGAATACAGAAAGTAGGCAGGAACAGTAGAGATGTGAAGACGATGTAATCAGTCCATCACCCTTAAAGTCGTAGAATTTGAGGTTGTCAGTCCCTCGGCCTGGAGAAGTTCAGTTCCATAGTCAGGAACTATCTCAGATAGTTCCTGACTATGGAACTGAACTTCTCCAGGCCGAGGGACTGACAACCTCAAATTCTACGACTTTAAGGGTGATGGACTGATTACATCGTCTTCACATCTCTACTGTTCCTGCCTACTTTCTGTATTCGACTGAAGAAGCCTACTGTGTAGGCGAAACGTTTCGGAATAAAGTTGTCTAACTGTTGCATATGTGTCTTACCTAACACACAAAGAGGAAGGCGTAAGGAGAGGAGGAGAATGAGGTAATCAGTCCCTCAACCTGGAGTCGATGTGTTCAGTCCATCAATCTTGTAGAATGTACAGCATAGGGCCGTAGACGTGGCTTATATACTGTAGTGAGGTGAATTGAAGCAGACGGAGGCGGGATCATAGTGGTACCATCCACTAGTCGAAGTAGGTCTTTGTCCAAAGGTTGGACAAGCGTTGAAGAATTCTTTGTAAGAAGATCCCATGATGCTGCAGTGTCTGACAGTTGTGATGAATGGTTTGAAAAAACCATTCATCAGTAGATCGTACCCGAGGGACGGGCCAGGAGTAGCCAAGTAGGTTGTGATGTTCTCTCTACCAAGAGTCACTCCAAGTCAGACCGAGGAAAATTAAAGCACATGGAATAGGAGGAGAAATTTTTTCCTGGATAGAGGCATGGTTGACAAATAGGCAGCAGAGAGTTTGCATAAATGGGGAGAAATCAGAGTGGGGAAGCGTCACGAGCGGTGTTCCACAGGGGTCAGTGTTGGGCCCCCTGCTGTTCACAATCTACATAAACGACATAGATGAGGGCATAAAGAGCGACATCGGCAAGTTTGCCGATGACACCAAAATAGGCCGTCGAATTCATTCTGAGGAGGACATTCGAGCACTCCAGGAAGATTTGAATAGACTGATGCAGTGGTCGGAGAAGTGGCAGATGCAGTTTAATATAGACAAATGCAAAGTTCTAAATGTTGGACAGGACAATAACCATGCCACATATAAACTAAATAATGTAGATCTTAATATTACGGATTGCGAAAAAGATTTAGGAGTTCTGGTTAGCAGTAATCTGAAACCAAGACAACAGTGCATAAGTGTTCGCAATAAAGCTAATAGAATCCTTGGCTTCATATCAAGAAGCATAAATAATAGGAGTCCTCAGGTTGTTCTTCAACTCTATACATCCTTGGTTAGGCCTCATTTAGATTATGCTGCACAGTTTTGGTCACCGTATTACAGAATGGATATAAATTCTCTGGAAAATGTACAAAGGAGGATGACAAATTGATCCCATGTATCAGAAACCTTCCCTATGAGGATAGACTAAGGGCCCTGAAACTGCACTCTCTAGAAAGACGTAGAATTAGGGGGGATATGATTGAGGTGTATAAATGGAAGACAGGAATAAATAAAGGGGATGTAAATAGTGTGCTGAAAATATCTAGCCTAGACAGGACTCGCAGCAATGGTTTTAAGTTGGAAAAATTCAGATTCAGGAAGGATATAGGAAAGTACTGGTTTGGTAATAGAGTTGTGGATGAGTGGAACAAACTCCCAAGTACCGTTATAGAGGCCAGAACGTTGTGTAGCTTTAAAAATAGGTTGGATAAATACATGAGTAGATGTGGGTGGGTGTGAGTTAGACCTGATAGCTTGTGCTACCAGGTCGGTTGCCGTGTTCCTCCCTTAAGTCAATGTGACCTGACCTGACTAGGTTGGGTGCATTGGCTTAAGCCGGTAGGAGACTTGGACCTGCCTCGCATGGGCCAGTAGGCCTTCTGCAGTGTTCCATCGTTCTTATGTTCTTATGAAACGTCGTCATAAGAATCAGTCTTCTATGTTGGTGTATGTGACGGAGTATATGTTGGTATATGTGACGGAGTATATGTTGGTATATGTGACGGATTATGTTGGTATATGTGACGGAGTATATGTTGGTATATGTGACGGAGTATATGTTGGTATATGTGACGGAGTATATGTTGGTATATGTGACGGAGTATATGTTGGTATATGTGACGGAGTATATGTTGGTATATGTGACGGAGTATATGCTGGTATACGTGACGGAGTGTGTACTGTAGGTGTTATTTTACTCTAAATAATCTCTAAGTGGAATCCCATTATTTGACATTATTGTATGATTTTGCCTTGATGCTGATGAAGTGCTCTTGATCCATGGAATTGGATATATCTTTCCCTTTCTTGCATCGAATCCGAATGCCTTCCATTTCACAGATATGACCTCCACTTGTTCAGTGTTTTCTCCTGATGAAAATGAAGCAAGTGTAAGCAACATCACTCTTTAATAGCTGATTAATGTTAGGAAACAGATAAAAAAAATCTTGGCTACAGACTGTACAGTTGCGCATTGTCTTGGAGTCTAAAACAACTGGAGAATAACTCTTCTGGTCGGCCTTAACCTTTTAGTGCTGATATGTTTTCCTGAAAGGAAGTTTTGTCTTGATTTTGGGTTGTGTAAGTTTTTATTTATAAATTTCATTAATTAAATCGGTTTCTGTGATAAAACTATGGAATATATCTTCTGATGAGGAAAAAAATGACAGTGATTTTGTTGGATCATCCTACATAAAATATATATAATGTTCATTGAATAAAACTTGCTTAATTACTTACATGTATATTTACTAACTTAAAATTTGAACATTGGTGGACCTTACTTAAAGAAACCTTTGGAATTATTCTGGTTTGTGTTGGAAGAAACTGAATATTAATTTTCAAATGATAATAAACAAGTCACTTTGGAAATAAGTCACTTTATTTGATTTTTTGGGTTATCCTAAATAATGTACACATATGCCGCTCTGTGTGATAATTTATATAACTGTATTTATGTGTGCCTGTACCTGAATAAACTTACGTAATTTCTGAGTTCCTCATCTGGTTGAGCGGCTTCCAACATTGTGTTGGTGTATTTTAGGATATTGGTCACTCTGAGATAACAAGAGAATGCCTCTTCAGTTTGGCTTCAAAGTTTGTATTTCTTAGTGGAAGATTTGAATTAATTTAAGACTGTGTGGCGTATTATGCCACACATACAACCTGATAACTTTGAATACCCTATCAGTATTAATGTGTAACTACTTTTAAAATCTATGCACGCACTGGCGTACAGAGACCTGGATTATGTTTTTCATCCAATACTTTGAGTCTCATCCCATTAGCTTCAACCTTCAACGCTGATAACTTGATTCTGCAACTTCTAAGATTAATGTGGTGATGCACTTTAGGATATTGGTCACTCTGAGATAACAAGAGAATGCCTCTTCAGTTTCGAATTAGATATGGGATGTGTATCTTAATTTGCCATTTCTATAAAAGAAATTAAGATAATAGTTTCCACATGATGACTCGTGAATGACACTTCCAATTCACTTCAGATATTTTACACAAATTTTTAACTGCGTTACAAATTTATGCCGCACTTTGCACTATTCTAATCACGTGCATTAAGACTAAGGAGACAGTGGCTATGTATCAGAAAATATACTTTTCTCGGATCAACCAGCGACCGAAACACATTTTTACTATTTTTGCTGTTATTATGAATAATAATATTTTTTGCTAAGCCGAGAGTACAGTGTCCTCCAGTCTGTTCACTCAGTATTTTCCCGGACTAATTACCTGAGGTTTCCCCGACACTCAGGTAGAATAATTACCGTATTTTCCGGCATGTAAGACGCGTTTTTTTTGCTACAAAAAATTCTTGTAAAATCACCATGCTCCTTACATGTTCGAGGTCAGGGTCAAAGGCAGGCTTTGGGTTCTGCTTCGGCAGTTGTTTATTAACAGTAAGTAACAACTGCTTGAAAACAACGACGAGCATATAGCTCGTGCGCCTTATATGCCGGAAAACACGGTATTTATCTTCTTTTAGTCTTTTATTTCTTGATATTGCAATATTAAACGTGAGGTGATCACTGAAAAATATAAAGAAACTTACCACGGTATGAGGCGCCATTGTAGGACACTACGGTGTAGGAATCTTTGTGGATTTTAATTGGGTTAAAACGTCCCACCGAGATATCAGTGTCAGGAGACACTGACGAAGACCAATGTCAGGAGACACTGACGAAGACCAACGTCAGGAGACATGGACGAAGACCAATGTCAGGAGACACAGACGAAGACCAATGTCAGGAGACACTGACGAAGACCGGTGTCAGGACACACTGATGAAGTAAAGTGTTAGGAGAAACAGAAATGTCTGCTACCGATAATAATATCCACCTCACACCAGAGTGACTACCTTCCCTCACATCACACCAGAGTGACCACCTTCCCTCACATCACACCAGAGTGTCCACCTTCCCTCACATCACACCAGAGTGACCACCTTCCCTCACATCACACCAGAGTGACCACCTTCCCTCACATCACACCAGAGTGACCACCTTCCCTCACATCACACCAGAGTGACCACCTTCCCTTCACACCAGAGTCACCTTCCCTCATCACACCAGAGTGACCACCTTGACCACCTTCCCTCACATCACACCAGAGTGACCACCTTCCCTCACATCACACCAGGGTGTCCACCTTCCCTCACATCACACCAGAGTGTCCACCTTCCCTCACATCACACCAGAGTGTCCACCTTCCCTCACATCACACCAGTGTGTCCACCTTCCCTCACATCACACCAGAGTGACTACCTTCCCTCGCATCACACCAGAGTGTCCACCTTCCCTCACATGTGACCACCTTCCCTCACATCACACCAGAGTGTCCACCTTCCCTCACATCACACCAGTGTGTCCAACTTCCCTCGCATCACACCAGAGTGACCACCTTCCCTCACATCACACCAGAGTGACCACCTTCCCTCACATCACACCAGAGTGACCACCTTCCCTCACATCACACCAGAGTGACCACCTTCCCTCACATCACACCAGAGTGACCACCTTCCCTCACATCACACCAGAGTGACCACCTTCCCTCACCTCACACCAGAGTGACCACCTTCCCTCACCTCACACCAGAGTGACCACCTTCCCTCACCTCACACCAGAGTGACCACCTTCCCTCACCTCACACCAGAGTGACCACCTTCCCTCACCTCACACCAGAGTGACCACCTTCCCTCACCTCACACCAGAGTGACCACCTTCCCTCACCTCACACCAGAGTGACCACCTTCCCTCACCTCACACCAGAGTGACCACCTTCCCTCACCTCACACCAGAGTGACCACCTTCCCTCACCTCACACCAGAGTGACCACCTTCCCTCACCTCACACCAGAGTGACCACCTTCCCTCACATCACACCAGAGTGACCACCTTCCCTCACCTCACACCAGAGTGACCACCTTCCCTCACATCACACCAGAGTGACCACCTTCCCTCACATCACACCAGAGTGACCACCTTCCCTCACATCACACCAGAGTGACCACCTTCCCTCACATCACACCAGAGTGTCCACCTTCCCTCACATCACACCAGAGTGTCCACCTTCCCTCACATCACACCAGAGTGTCCACCTTCCCTCACATCACACCAGAGTGTCCACCTTCCCTCACATCACACCAGAGTGTCCACCTTCCCTCACATCACACCAGAGTGACCACCTTCCCTCACATCACACCAGTGTGTCCAACTTCCCTCGCATCACACCAGAGTGACCACCTTCCCTCACATCACACCAGAGTGACCACCTTCCCTCACATCACACCAGAGTGACCACCTTCCCTCACATCACACCAGAGTCACCACCTTCCCTCACATCACACCAGAGTGTCACACCAGAGTGACCACCTTCCCTCACATCACACCAGAGTGTCCACCTTCCCTCGCATCACACCAGAGTGTCCACCTTCCCTCGCATCACACCAGAGTGTCCACCTTCCCTCACATCACACCAGAGTGTCCACCTTCCCTCGCATCACACCAGAGTGTCCACCTTCCCTCGCATCACACCAGAGTGTCCACCTTCCCTCACATCACACCAGAGTGTCCACCTTTCCTCACATCGCACCAGTGTCTCCACCTTCCCTCACCTCACACCAGAGTGACCACCTTCCATCACATCGCACCAGTGTCTCCACCTTCCCTCACATCACACCAGAGTGTCCACCTTCCCTCACATCACACCAGAGTGACCACCTTCCCTCACATCACACCAGAGTGGCCACCTTCCCTCACCTCCCACCAGAAAGGCCACCTTCCCTCACCTCACACCAGAGTGGCCACCTTCCCTCACCTCCCACCAGAAAGGCCACCTTCCCTCACCTCACACCAGAGTGGCCACCTTCTCTCACCTTACGCCAGAGTGGCCACCTGCCCTCATCTCACACCATAAAGGTCAACTTCTCTCACCTCACACTCGAGTGGTCACTTTATCTCACCTCACACTAGAGTGGCCACCTCCCCTCACCTTACACCAGAGTGGCCACCTTCCTTCACCTCACACCAGAGTGGCCACCTTCCTTCACATCACACCAGAGTGGCCACCTTCCCTCACTTCACACCAGTGGTCACCTTCACTCACCTTACACTCGAGTGGCCACCTTCCCTCACCTTACACCAGAGTGGCCACCTTCCTTCACCTCGCACCAGAGTGGCCACCTTTCTTCACCTCACACCAGAGTGGCCACCTTCCCTCACTTCACACCAGAGTGGCCACCTTCACTCACCTTACAATAGAGTGGCCACATTCCCTCACCTCACACCAAAAAGGCCACCTTCCCTCACATCACACCAGAGTGTCCACCTTCCCTCACATCACACCAGAGTGTCCACCTTCCCTCATCTCACAGCAAAATGGCTACCTTCACGCACCTTAAATCAGAAAAGCCACCTTCTCTCACCTCACACCAGAGTGGCCACCTTCCCTCACTTCACACCAGATTGGCCAGTTTCCCTCGCCTCACACCAGAGTGGCCACCTTCCCTCACGTCACACCAGAGTGTCCACCTTCCCTCACCTCACACCAGAGTGTCCACCTTCCCTCACGTCACACCAGAGTGACTACCTTCCCTCACATCACCCCAGAGTGGCCACCTTCCCTCGCCTCACCCCAGAGTGGCCACCTTCCCTCGCCTCACCCCAGAGTGGCCACCTTCCCTCGTCTCACCCCAGAGTGGCCACCTTCCCTCGCCTCACCCCAGAGTGGCCACCTTCCCTCGCCTCACCCCAGAGTGGCCACCTTCCCTCGCCTCACCCCAGAGTGGCCACCTTCCCTCGCCTCACCCCAGAGTGGCCACCTTCCCTCGCCTCACACCAGAAAGGCCACCTTCCCTCACCTCACACCAGAGTGGCCACCTTCCCTCACCTCCCACCAGAAAGGCCACCTTCCCTCACCTCACACCAGAGTGGCCACCTTCTCTCACCTCCCACCAGAAAGGCCACCTTCCCTCACCTCACACCAGAGTGGCCACCTTCTCTCACCTCACACCATAAAGGTCAACTTCTCTCACCTCACACTAGAGTGGCCACCTTCCCTCACCTTACACTAGAGTGGCCACCTTCCTTCACCTCACACCAGAGTGGCCACCTTCCTTCACCTCACACCAGAGTGGCCACCTTCCCTCACTTCACACCAGAGTGGCCACATTCCCTCACCTCACACCAAAAAGGCCACCTTCCCTCATCTCACAGCAAAATGGCTACCTTCACGCACCTTAAATCAGAAAAGCCACCTTCTCTCACCTCACACCAGAGTGGCCACCTTCCCCTCACGTCACACCAGAGTGGCCACCTTCCCTCACCTCACACCAAAAAGGCCCCCTTCCCTCACCTCACTTAAAAAAGGCCACCTTCCCTCTCTTCACTCCAATGTGGCCACTTCCCTCACCTCACACCAAAAAGGCCAACTTCCCTCACGTCACACCAGAGTGGCCAGTTTCCCTCACGTCACACCAGAGTGGCCAGTTTCCCTCACGTCACACCAGAGTGGCCAGTTTCCTTCACGTCACACCAGAGTGGCCCGTTTCCCTCACGTCACACCAGAGTGGCCAGTTTCCCTCACGTCACACCAGAGTGGCCAGTTTCCCTCGCGTCACACCAGAGTGGCCACCTTCCCTCACGTCACACCAGAGTGGCCACCTTCCCTCACGTCACACCAGAGTGGCCACCTTCCCTCACTTCACACCAGAGTGGCCACCTTCCCTCACGTCACACCAGAGTGGCCACCTTCCCTCACGTCACACCAGAGTGGCCACCTTCCCTCACGTCACACCAGAGTGGCCACCTTCCCTCACTTCACACCAAAAAGGCCCCCTTCCCTCACCTCACATAAAAAAGGCCACCTTCCCTCTCTTCACTCCAAAGTGGCCACTTCCCTCACCTCACACCAAAAAGGCCAACTTCCATCACCTCACACCAGAGTGGCCACCTTCCCTCACGTCACACCAGAGTGGCCAGTTTCCCTCACGTCACACCAAAAAGGCCAGTTTCCCTCACGTCACACCAGAGTGGCCAGTTTCCCTCACGTCACACCAGAGTGGCCAGTTTCCCTCACGTCACACCAGAGTGGCCAGTTTCCCTCACGTCACACCAGAGTGGCCAGTTTCCCTCACGTCACACCAGAGTGGCCAGTTTCCCTCACGTCACACCAGAGTGGCCAGTTTCCCTCACGTCACACCAGAGTGGCCAGTTTCCCTCACGTCACACCAGAGTGGCCACCTTCCCTCACGTCACACCAGAGTGGCCACCTTCCCTCACGTCACACCAGAGTGGCCACCTTCCCTCACGTCACACCAGAGTGGCCACCTTCCCTCACGTCACACCAGAGTGGCCACTTCCCTCACCTCACACCAAAAAGGCCAACTTCCATCACCTCACACCAGAGTGGCCACCTTCCCTCACCTAGCACCAAAAATGGCCACCTTCCCTCACTTCACATCAAAAAGGCCACTTTCCGTCACCTTACACCAGAATGGCCACTTTCTCTCACCTCCCACCAGAAAGGCCACCTTCCCTCACCTCACACCAACGTGGATACCTTCCCTCACCTCACACCAACGTGGATACCTTCCCTCACCTCACACCAAAAAGGTCACTTTCCCTCACCTCACACCAGAGTGGCCACCGTCCCTCACCTCTCACCAAAGAGGCCACCTTCCCTCAGCTCACATCTGAGTGGCCATCTTCCCTCTCATTACGCTAAAATGGCCTCCTTCCCTTACCTGACTCCAGAAAGGCCACCTTCACTCACCTCACACCAGAAAGACCATCTTCCCTCACGTCACATCAGTGTGGCCACTTTCACTCACCTCACAGCCGAGTGGCCACCTTCACTCGCTTCATACTAGAGTGGCTACCTTCCCCCACCTCCCACCAGAAGAGCCACCTTCCTTTACTTCACACCAGACAGGCCACCTTTCTTCACCTCACATCAGAAAGGCCACCTTCCTTCACCTCACACCAGAGTGGCCACCATCCCTCACCTCACATTCATAATTTAATGTCTTCCATTATTACAGGTGGGAGGAGACGGATGGGAGTCCTCTTGGGAAGGTGTGTGGGGAGTGTAGAAGGGTGGGTAAAACTACTCTGCAATGTCGCATGTGTGATGGTTGTGTATAGGTGGCGGGTGTGTGTGTGGAGGAGGTCTGTGTGTGGAGGAGGTCTGTGTGTGGAGGAGGTCTGTGTGTGGAGGAGGTCTGTGTGTGGAGGAGGTGGGTGTGTGGAGGAGGTGGGTGTGTGGAGGAGGTGGGTGTGTTGAGTGGTGGGTGTGTTGAGTGGTGGGTGTGTTGAGTGGTGGGTGTGTTGAGTGGTGGGTGTGTTGGGAGCTGGGTGTGTTGGGACGTGGGTGTGTTGGGTGGTGAGTGTGTGTGTATGAGGTGTGTTGGGAGGTAGGTGTGTTGGGTGGTAGGTGTGTTGGGTGGTAGGTGTGTTGGGTGGTAGGTGTGTTGGGTGGTAGGTGTGTTGGGAGGTAGGTGTGTTGGATGGTGGGTGTGTGTGTTGGATGGAGGGTGTGTTAGGTGGTGGGTGTATTGGGAGCTGGGTGTGCTGGGAGGTGGGTGTGTTGGGTGGTGGGTGTGTTGGGTGGTGGGTGTGTTGGGAGGTAGTTGTGTTGCTTGGTGGGTGAATTGGGTGGTGGGTGTGTTGGGAGGCGGGTGTGTTGGGTGGTGGGTGTGTCGGGAGATGGGTGTGTTGGGTGGTGGTGTGTTGGGTGGTGGGTGTTTTGGGAAGTAGGTGTGTTAGGAGGTGGGTGTGTTGGATGGTGGGTGTGTTGGAAGGTGGGTGTGTTGGGAGGTGGGTACTTTGGGAGGTGGGTGTGTTGGGTGGTGGGTATGTTGGGTGGTGGGTATGTTGGGTGGTGGGTGTGTTGGGTGGTGGGTGTTTTGGGAGGTGGGTGTGTTGGGTGGTGGGTATGTTGGGGGGTGGGGGTGTTGGGTGGTGGGGGTGTTGGGTGGTGGGTGTATTGGGAGGTAGGTATGTTGGGTGGTGGGTATGTTGGGAGGTAGGTGTGTTGGGTGGTGGGTATGTTGGGAGGTAGGTGTGTTGGGTGGTGGGTATACTGGGAGGTATGTGTTGGGAGGTGGGTGTGTTGGGTGGTGGGTATGTTGGGATGTGGGCGTGTTGGGTGGTGGCTGTGTTGGGAGGTAGGTATGTTGGGTGGTGGGCATGTTGGGAGGTAGGTGTGTTGGGTGGTAGGTGTGTTGAGAGGTAGGTGTGTTGGGTGGTGGGTATATTGGAGGTATGTGTGTTGGGTGGTGGGTGTGTTGGGAGGTAGGTGTGTTGGGTGGTGAGTATATTGGGAGGTAGGTGTGTTGGGTGGTGGGTGTGTGTGTGGAGGAGGTGGGTGTGTTAGGTGGTGGGTGTGTTGGATGCTGGGTGTGCTGGGAGGTGGGTGTGTTGGGAAGTGGGTGTGTGTGGAGGAGGTGGGTGTGTTGGATGGTGTGTGTGTGTGTGTTGCGAGGTGGGTGTGTTGGGAGGGGTGTGTGTCAGGAGGTGGGGCTGTTAGAAGGTGGGTATGTTGAGTGGTGGGTGTGTTAGGAGGTGGGGTTGTTGGAAGATGGGTATGTTGGGTGGTGGGTGTTTTGGGAGGTTTGTGTGCTGGGAAGTGAGTGTGTGTGTGGAGAAGGTGGGTGTGTTATAAGGTGGGTTTGTTGGGTGGTGGGTGTGTTGGGAATTGGATGTGTGTGGAGGAGGTGGGTGTGTTGGGTGGTGGGTGTGTTGGGTGGTGGGTGTGTTGGGTGGTGGGTGTGTGTGGAGGAGGTGGCTGTGTTGGGTGGTGGCTGTATTGCGAAGTGGGTGTGTTGTGAGGTGGGTGTGTTGTGAGGTGGGTGTGTTGGGTGGTGGGTTTGTTGGTGGTGGGTGTGTTGGGAGGTGGGTGTGTTGAGAGGTGGCTGTGTTGGGTGGTGGGTGTGTTGGGAGGTAGGTGTGTCGGGTGGTGGGTGTGTTGGGAATTGGGTATGTAGGGAAGTGGGTGTGTTGGGAATTGGGTATGTAGGGAAGTGGGTGAGGTGGGAGTGTTGGGAGGTGGGTGTGTTGGGCGGTGGGTGTGTTGGGAGGTAGGTGTGTCAGGTGGTGGGCGTGTTGGGAGGTGTCTATGTTGGGAGGTGGGTGTGTTGGGTGGTGGGTGTGTTGGGAGGTGGGTGTGGTGGGTGTGTTGGGTGGTGAGTGTGTTGGGTGGTGAGTGTGTGGGAGGTGGGTGTGTTGGATGGTGGGTGTGTTGGATGGTGGGTGTGTTGGAAGGTGGGTGTGTTGGGAGGTGGGTGTGTTGGGAGGTGGGTGTGTTGTGTGATGGGTGTGTTGGGAAGTAGGTGTGTTGGGTGGTGGGTGTGTTGGGTGGTGGGTGTGTAGGGAGGTGGGTATGTAGGGAGGTGGGTATGTTAGGATGTGGGTGTGTTGGGAGGTAGGTGTGTTGTGTGGTTGGTGTGTTGGTTGGTGGGTGTGTTGGGAGGTAGGTGTGTTGGGTGGTGGGTGTGTTGGGTGGTGGGTGTGTTGGGAGGCGGGTGTGTTGGGTGGTGGGTGTGTTGGGTGGTGGGTGTGTTGGGAGGTGGGTGTGTCGGGAGATGGGTGTGTTGGGAGGTGGGTGTGGTGGGTGTTTTGGGAGGCAGGTGTGTTGGGAGGTAGGTGTGTTGGGAGGTAGGTGTGTTGGGTGGTGGGTTTGTTGGTGGTGGGTGTATTGGGAGGTGGGTGTGTTGAGAGGTGGGTGTGTTGGGAGGTAGATGTGTCGGGTAGTGGGTGTGTTGGGAAGTGGGTATGTAGGGAAGTGGGTGAGGTAGGTGTGTTGGGAGGTGGGTGTGTTGGGCGGTGGGTGTGTTGGGCGGTGGGTGTGTTGGGCGGTGGGTGTGTTGGGAGGTAGGTGTGTCATGTGATGGGTGTGTTGGGAGGTGTGTATGTTGGGAGGTGGGTGTGTTGGGTGGTGGGTGTGTTGGGTGGTGGGTGTGTTGGGTGGTGGGTGTGTTGGGTGGTGGGTGTGTTGGGAGGTGGGTGTGTTGGGTGGTGGGTGTGTTGGGTGGTGGGCGTGTTGGGTGGTGGGTGTGTTGGGAGGTGGGTGTGTTGGGAGGTAGGTGTGTTGGATGGTGGGTGTGTTGGGAGGTGGGTGTGTTGGAAAGTGGGTGTGTTGGGAGGTGGGTGTATTGAGTGTGTTGGGAGTTGGGTGGTGGGTGTGTTGGGAAGTAGGTGTGTTGGGTGGTGGGTGTGTTGGGAGGTAGGTGTGTTCGGAGGTAGGTGTGTTCGGAGGTGGGTGTGTTGGGTGGTGGGTGTGTTGGGTGGTGGGTGTGTTGGGTGGTGGGTGTGTTGGGTGGTGGGTGTGTTGGGTGGTAGGTGTATGGGGTGAGTTAAGGGGTGAGTTAAGGCAACAGCAACACACACTAGTCCGGTTACCTTTCCGTTGCCGGACCATTGCCTGTGTGTTGGCGCTTGGCTAACGTGGGCAATATCTCTCAATGATCCATCCTGACCCAGTGTGACCTACCTGATGTCCCTCATTCCAGCTGCATGCTGTAGTAAGCTCACCCCAACATGAGTAATACAGTTACTGGTTCCTACAAACAGAAGAGCTGTATGGGAGCCCATATTAACTCGAAATCACAAAATATCGCTTAAAAAACACAACGCATTACAAAATTAACTTTCAAATCTCAGTTCACTTATCCGTTATTTTTGGAACTACATTAATGTCACCCTTGAGATCGTATTTGCATACACCCCCAGATAAAACCCTTGACGATTTTAGCCAAGATCTGCTCCTACCTATATATGAAGGAACACCACCACATGCCTTTACGTAACCTCCATCCTCTACGAAACACTTCTCTCTTTCACTTTTGTTTCTACTGAAGAGAATCTTAACTAAGGATCGAAAAATATTGATAAACTTTAACTCTTGTTTTCGTCTCCATGTGGTATTCTCCCACAGATTATGTTCATCAAATGCACCAAGTCAGAATACAAGGCAGCCAAAACCACTTTGGTATCTATGTGATGACATTAGTTTATTTCTCTAGCATAAAGTGTGCTGAGGACTGCAAAGACATAAAATTGGATAATTGCAACGGCAGACTCTAATATTAAAAGCAGAATTTGGGCTCGAATTAGGAAACATAGGACCTTTATTATAACAAAACTCGTCACTCTCCTAATTCGATCCCAAATTCTACTTTTAATATTAGAGTCTGCCGTTGCAGTTATCCAATCCTATGTCTTTGCAGTCCTCAGCACACTTTATGCTAGAGAAGTAAACTAATGTCATCACATAGATACCACACATACCAGTTAGTTGACATAAGACCATGACCCTTAAGAGGATCAGTTAGAGCTATGCTCCTCACATCAGGGCTAATTTAATGATTTCATCAATTTAACCCCGACCTTCTTTTCTTTAGATTTATCCCCATCATTTTAACTATAATTCAGTGGTGACGAGATGTAACCCGAGAAGGCACCTACCAGGGCCTTCAGACCCTATCTATCATAAAAGGACTCCGATGAGGTATAATTTTGTTTATTGTCTTCGAAGTCTTAATTTTCTTCTCTTTCTTCCGAGTTTTCTTCCACAGGAGACTCGCCCCAACAATTGAAATTGGCATATTCTGAACTCCTGAAGGAATCTAACCTCTTAACCCCTTCCAAGTTCCCCACTTTAACACTACTTACTATCTTATTCTCCCCAGGAGCAACTGTAACTCAAGCACACCACGCAGTTCTTAATTGTAATCACTCAAAAGCAACCCAAAGCCTAGGACTCATTATTCTTCTTGGAATTTACTTTACCTCACTCCAAGCCTATGAATATACTTTATCGCAGACTCACTCTACGGAACAACCTTGGTAGCACTGGATTTCATGGCCTCCATGTAATCATCGGGACCTCATTTCACTCAGTTTGTTTCTATCTTTACAAATGCCACTTCTCCAACACCACCACTTGAGATTCGAAGCCGCTGCCTGATATTGACACTTTGTTGACGTAGTGTGACTTTTCCTTTGTTTTCATTTTTGATGAGATAATTTTTTAGTATAACATATACATCTAGCTTCCAACTAGAAAGTCTAATTTTATTAGAAAAAAAATATCCTGACTATTCATCTAATTATTTTAATATTAATTATTACAACCTTAATTATATTTCTGTCATCAGTATTGTAAAAAAAAAAAAACTACTTGCCCGAGAAAGAATATCACCATTTGAGTGCGGGTTTAATACTAAAACCTCTGTGTGGTTACCTTTTTCTCTAAGATTTTTCCTAATCGCCCTTATCTTCTTAATCTTCGACGTGGAGATTACGCTTCTCTCCACCTGGCTTCCGTAACACCTTTACTAACATTCTCTACCTGGCTTCCGTAACACCTTTACTAACATTCTCTACCTGGCTTCCGTAACACCTTTACTAACATTCTCTACCTGGTTTTCATAACACCTTTACTAACATTCTCCACCTGGCTTCCGTAACACCTTTACTAACATTCTCCACCTGGCTTCCATAACACCTTTACTAACATTCTCCACCTGGCTTTCGTAACACCTTTACTAACATTCTCCACCTGGCTTCCGTAACACCTTTACTAACATTCTCCACCTGGCTTCCGTAACACCTTTACTAACATTCTCCACCTGGCTTCCGTAACACCTTTACTAACATTCTCCACCTGGCTTTCGTAACACCTTTACTAACATTCTCCACCTGGCTTCCATAACACCTTTACTAACATTCTCCACCTGGCTTCCGTAACACCTTTACTAACATTCTCCACCTGGCTTTCGTAACACCTTTACTAACATTCTCCACCTGGCTTCCGTAACACCTTTACTAACATTCTCCACCTGGTTTTCGTAACACCTTTACTAACATTCTCCACCTGGCTTTCGTAACACCTTTACTAACATTCTCCACCTGGCTTCCATAACACCTTTTACTAACATTCTCCACCTGGCTTCCGTAACACCCTTTACTAACATTCTCCACCTGGCTTCTGTAACACTCTTTACTAACATTCTTCACCTGGCTTCCGTAACACCTTTTACTAACATTCTCTACCTGGCTTCCATAACACCTTTTACTAACGTTCTCTCCTCTTCAAGAGGGGCTCCTTGTTGTGGTGAAGAGGCTCTTGGTCTGAGGAATTAGACCTTTAGGTCTCCTTCCTCAGACCGAACCTAATTACCCCCCAGTCCCCCCTTCCCTATCCCATCCTCCCCTTTTTCCTTTCCTCCTCCTCCTCCCCACCCCTCCCTTTTGCCCTTCCTTTTTGGCCTTTGGGATTTTTTCCCACAGGCACGCTAGTTCCTAGGTAGGGGAAAAGGTACCGGGGTCCATCCCATTCCGTTGAGGTTCTTGGCGGTGGCGTAGTTTGCCGTGGAATCTGGATTGTCCTGATCCCTCTCCGGTATCCGGAGGGTGGCTTTGAGTGTCTCTCGGGCGATGGGTGTATCTCTGGAAGCCACCTTTAGGATTCCGGGGGTGGTGGCCGAAAGAGGTATGCTTTGTGGCGGATATCCGGCAGCCCTCTCTTTTGTCCACCGAGGTAGCTCGGCAGATGTGAGGTTGCTATCCCGGATTGCTAATTTACTGGCATGATGGGTAGGGTATGGCACGGGTTCCATGCTGCATCTACCCTACTAGCGGTGCTGAGGTCCTCTTGGGTGCGGAGGGAGATTTCTGGCCCTTTCATTCCTCCTAGGAACTATCCCTCCCCGGTCCACCCTTTTTTTTATTCTTTTTTTATTTTTATTTTCTTTTCTTTCTTTTTTTTCTTAAAAACAAAAAGAAAGAAGTAACCTATCCATGGCAGCCCGAGTCCATGAACCTGATACCCCCGGGCCCTTTCTTGATACCGCACCCTGTTCTGACCCTGCCTCGTCTTTGGACCACTCTTCGGACACTCCTCATGCCTCTGTACCTCTTGCCGGTGCTGTTTCCTCACCCGCTTCAGGTACTGAGGTCTCGACTGACTCCTTCGATTTATCTGACCTCCGCTCTCCTTTGACTATGCTTCCGGCCTCTCCCTCTATGGTATGGCAATTTTTGAATCGCCGGCCCGTTCCATGTCAGGCCAACTCTGGTCCCACGCCTAAACGCCAACGACAATTACCTGCTGATGATACTTCTCCACCTTCTCGTTCTTCTCAGAAAAGATTGACATGTTCTGCACTCCCTTTCCATGCTCAGTTTCAGAATGCACAATGGACTAAATTCTTCACTTTACGACCGACTTCCTCTACTGCCTATCTTTCCAACCACAGTATTGGCAAGGCACTCCTACGCCATGTTGGTAAAGATATTTCTTTTCATGCTCTTAAGAGCGGTATGCGCATCATCACTGTACAGAATGCTACCCAAGCTCATGATCTTTCTCTTCTTTCCCATATCGATACTGTTCCTGTCACTATTGAAAAACATCATTCCCTCAATTCATGTAGTGGTACTGCCATTCTGCCCCATACCATAGTTCAACAAAATTTCCAGACATGTGGCAATGACATTCTTGAACAGCTGGAACTCCAAGATCTCCCAATCCTCAAGGTAGACACTTATATTCTTCCTGCCTGCGGGCGGAGACGATACCCTAGCAATGTGGCTCATTTAACTTTTGACACCCGTGAACTCCCATCTTCAGTTTATGTAGCAGGACATCGGTTACAAGTTCGAAAGGTGATCCCTACACCGCAACAGTGTAGAAATTGCTGGCGATTTGGCCATCCAGCGAAATATTGCAGATCCATAGCCGAAGGCCAAGTCTGTGGTGCCGATGACCATTCTAATACATCTTGCAATCGACCTCCCTCTTGCCTTAATTGTCATGAGGCTCACCCTTTGTACTCTCGCCGTTGCTAAGTCTACTTAAATGAGTGGGAAATCTGTTACCTCAAAGAGGCAGAAGGTCTCCCTTATGCCATGGCAGTTTCTCATCTCCGCCTCCAAGGGAGACTACCTCGTGTTTCTTATTCCCGTGTTTCAAAACGTCCCCCCACTTCTGGGGTCCCATCTTCTGCAGCCTCCTCTGTGGTTACCTCTCCCATAGTCACTCCTGTATCTAATTCTTTTGCTGTCCTAGGCTCAGACGTCCCTGCTTCAACGACTTGGTCTGTTCTCGTTTCTTCATGTTCTCCCTCACAAGCCTCAGTATCGACGAGATCTCGTACGACACCTCCTCCCAATCGTCCCTCTACTTCTCAGAAGTCAAAAAAAGGTCCTTTAACCCGTCCTTCCCTTCTTCCACCTCCTCATTTTACCTTCCCTGTCTCTGTACCTGGTTCTTCCCCTCTCACTGGCTCTGTTACAAGTGTAGAGGTTCACCCTCCTTGTACTGTACCTTCCTCCCCTGTTCCCTCCCAAGTTTCTTCCTCTTCTGCCACCTCCCAGTTTCTGCCTCTTCTGTCCCCTTCCACGCTTCTCCAGTTCCCTCCACCCTTTTGCCCCCCTTCCCCCTACCTTGGTACAGTCCATTACAGTTCCAATCTTTACTCATCCTCCCCCTACCATCTCCAATATTGTCTCTCATACGACGTCTCTGAATTCTGAAACACTTGAAGCATTCTCTGAATATATTGCAGAGACCAAACCATCAATGGACACTGATCCACCCTCTGTTCCTTCTCTCTCCTCTCCTCCATCTGTGCAACTCCTTTCTTCACAGCGCACCGTTCCTTCACTGCTTGAACGTTTTCTGCTGCCTCCGCATGTGGACTTTTCTAACCTCTCTAATCTGTAGGAACCCTTACCTGTGGATTTCAGATATCTTTATCATTGCCAATCATGGCCTATTTACAGTGGAATATACGTGGCCTCAGGGGTAATTGGGGTGAGCTTCAGATGTTACTCTCCCAGTTTTCCCCGTTGGTGTTTGCTTACAGGAACCAAAATTACACTCTGTTGTTATCTATCCCATCTCAGGCTATAATTTATTGTATTCTTCAGATCCTTTTCGTGATGGGACCTTTAATGAAAGTGCCCTTCTTCTACACACTGATATTCTGTACCATCAGCTATTTGTTCATACTTCGCTGCATTACACAGCAGCCCATATCCACTTGCATAGGTGGTATACGCTCTGTTTTTTATATCTCTCTCCTCGGGCATTATCTGTTCCAGATATTGCCTTTCTTGTTTCGTCATTACCGCCACCGCTTCTGTTACTTGGCGATTTTAATGCCCATCATTTCCTCTGGGGGGGGTCTCACTGTGATTCTCGTGGCATTCAGTTAGAGGCTTTTCTTGCTACCCACCCCCTCCATGTTTTAAATACAGGTACTCGCACCCATTTTGATCCTCGGACTCTCACTCTCTCTTGCATCGATTTCTCAGTCTGCTCTTCCTCCGCCGGATTAGACTTCACCTGGTCTATTCTCCCGGATTTACATGACAGCGATCATTTCCCAATCATTCTTACTTCCCCTTCATATTTACCACCTCTTCGTATCCCACGCTGGCAATTTGATCAGGCAAATTGGAACCTTTACTCACAACTAACTGTTTTTAGTGAAGCTCCTTCTTCGTCCTCCATTGATGAGCTTTTACACCTCTTCTCGTCCTCCGTTTTAACTGCAGCTTCTCATTCTATACCCCAAACTTCGGGCAGGCATTCTCAGAAATGCATGCCTTGGTGGTCTCCTGCTTGTGCTCGTGCAGTACGTTTGAAACGTGCTGCATGGGGCAGGTACCGGTACAATAGAACCATGGAGAGACTTCTTGATTTTAAGCAGAAGCGTGCGATCGCTCGCCGTGTCATCCGTGATGCTAAACGCACTTGCTGGCGAGATTATGTCTCCACCATCACCTCTGCTTCCTCTATGAGTGCAGTCTGGAAAAAAGTATGAAAACTGAGTGGTAAATATTCTCCTGACCCGGCTCCTGTTCTGCGGGTTGCCGGTGTTGATATAGCAAACCCACTAGATGTTGCCAATGAAATTGGCAATCATCTGGCCCGTATTTCTCAGGGGCACCATCTATGCCCCTCATTTCTTTCCTCAAAGTCTGCCAGAGAGTTAGCACCCTTGGACTTTTCTTCTCTCAGAGAAGAACAGTATAATGTGCCTTTTACACTTCAAGAACTGGAGGCAACACTCTCAGCTTGCCGATCATCGGCAGCTGGGCCCGACGACATTCATATTCATATTCGTATGCTACAACATTTACATCAGTCAGCCCTTACAGTCCTATTATGCCTTTTTAATCTTATTTGGTCACAAGGAGTTCTTCCACAGCTGTGGAAATCTGCCATTGTTCTCCCTTTCTGCAAACCAGGCACTACGGGACATGAAGCCTCCCACTATCGTCCCATTGCTCTTACCAGTGCAGTTTGCAAAGTGATGGAACATCTGGTAAATAGACGTTTAGTGTGGTATTTAGAGACACACAACAGTCTCTCCACTCATCAATATGGCTTTCGTAAGGGACGTTCTACCATAGACCCCTTACTACACTTGGATACGTATGTTCATAATGCCTTTGCGAATAACCACTCAGTTATTGCCATATTTTTTGACCTTGAGAAGGCATATGACACAACTTGGAGGTATAATATTTTGGCCCAAGCCCACTCCTTAGGCCTCCCAGGCAATCTACCATTCTTCCTTAAGAACCTTTTAACTGATAGACATTTCCGTGTTCGGGTTAATAATGTGCTCTCCCCGGACTTTATCCAAGCTGAAGGTGTCCCCCAGGGATGTGTTCTGAGCACAACACTTTTTCTCCTTGCTATTAATGATTTGGCCTCTAGTCTTCCATCAAATATTTGGTCATCACTCTATGTTGATGACTTCGCTATTGCCTGTACAGGCGCTGACTGTCACCTCATTACAGTTTCTCTCCAGCATGCGGTCGACCGTGTTTCCAATTGGGCCACCACACATGGGTTTAAATTTTCCAGCACTAAAACCCACCAAATTACTTTCACTAGACGCTCTGTCATCTCCGATCATCCTTTGTGCCTCTATGGCTCCCGTATCCCTGAGCGTGATACAGTCAAGTTTCTGGGCCTCCTCTTTGACCGTAGGTTATCCTGGAAACCTCACATTACCTCTCTGAAGGCAACTTGTCACAGCCGGCTGAACCTTCTTAAAACCCTTGCTCATCTTTCATGGGGAGTTGATCGATGAACCCTCCTTCGCCTACATTCCACCCTCATTTTATCGAAACTTGATTATGGTGACCAGATCTATTCAGCGGCATCTCCTGCTACTCTCTCTAACCTTAACCCCATTCATCACCAAGGATTACGTTTATGCCTTGGTGCTTTTCGCTCTTCCCCTGTTGAGTGCCTCTATGCAGAGACGAATGTTTCATCCTTATCCAATCGCCGTGATGCCCATTGCCTTCGCTACTATGTACGCTTTCATGATCTCCGCAATCCTTCCGTTTATAGAATGGTCACTGATATTAGTAGACATTCTTTATTTGTTCGCCGCCCCTGTTTACTCCGTCCCTTCTCTCTTCGCCTACATTCACTCTTGTCTTCTCTTCAGTTACCACCTTTCTATGTTCATGTAGCATCTCACTTTTCCCTACCCCCCTGGGAAGTTCCAGCTGTTCGAGTCTGTTCTTTCTCTCTCCCTTGCTCGAAAGCCCAACTGTCTACAGTCGCTTCCCGCTCTCTTTTTCTTGACCACTTCCACTCTCATTCTCATGCCATTGCAGTGTACACAGATGGCTCTAATTCTTCTGACGGCGTAGGATTCACAGCAGTGTTTCCGGACAGTGACGTACGAGGGCATTTACTATCTTCGGCTAGTATTTTTACTGCTGAATTGTATGCCATTCTTGCAGCACTTACCTGTATTGCATCTATGCCTGAGTCATCATTTGTGGTTGTCTCAGACTCCCTTAGTGCTCTACAGGCTATACAGAAATTTGATACACCTCACCCCTTAGTCCTCCGTATCCAACTTTGGCTACGCCGCATCTTTACCAAGCATAAAGATATTGTTTTTTGTTGGGTCCCTGGTCATGTTGACGTACAGGGCAATGAACAGGAAGACACTGATGCGCGGTCAGCAGTATATGACCTACCAGTTTCATATAGAGGTATCCCATTTTACGGACTATTTTGCTGCAATAGCTACCCACCTTCACACCCGTTGGCAACAACGTTAGTCTACTATGCTCGGTAACAAACTTCAATCTATTAAACCGAGTATAGGTTACTGGCCGTCTTCTTGTCACCAGTGTCGAGGTTGGGAGATTACTCTCTCCCGTCTTTGCATTGGCCATACTCATCTTACTCATGGATATCTCATGGAGAGGCGCCCTGCTCCTCTCTGTGAGAATTGTCAGGTTCCATTATCAGTCATCCACATTCTGTTAGACTGCCCACTTTATCAACGAGCACGCAGAATTTACCTCCGTCGTCGTCTTCGCTCCGCTGCTCTCTCTTTGCCTTCCCTTCTTGCTGATGGACCCACCTTTCATCCGGACTCTCTCATTGACTTTTTGACAACAACTGACGTACTTCACAAACTCTGATACCTTCAGCCCTTTCTACCCCAATCTCTTGCTACCCTCTACCCCCGCACTATCCCCTGCCCCGCTCTTTTCTGTAACCTGCTGATCATCCCTCCCCCTCCTGCCATCCAATAACCTCGTTTCCTTCCCTGCAGCGCTGTATAGCCCTTGTGGCTTAGCGCTTCTTTTTTATTATAATAATACTAACATTCTCTACCTGGCTTCCGTAACACCCTTTACTAACATTCCCTACCTGGCTTCTGTAACACCCTTTACTAACATTCTCTACCTGGCTTCTGTAGCGCCTTTTACTAACATTCTCTACCTGGCTTCCATAACACCCTTTACTAACATTCTCTACCTGGCTTCCATAACACCCTTTACTAACATTCTCTACCTGGCTGCCGTAACACCCTTTACTAACATTCTCTACCTGGCTTCTGTAACACCCTTTACTAACATTCTCTACCTGGCTTCCGTAACACCCTTTACTAACATTCTCTACCTGGCTTCCGTAACACCCTTTACTAACATTCTCTACCTGGCTTCCGTAACACCCTTTACTAACATTCTCTACCTGGCTTCCGTAACACCCTTTACTAACATTCTCTACCTGGCTTCCGTAACACCCTTTACTAACATTCTCTACCTGGCTTCCGTAACACCTTTTACTAACATTCTCTACCTTGCTTATGTAACACCTTTTACTAACATTTTCTACCTGGCTTCTGTAACACCTTTACTAACATTCTCTACCTGGCTTCCATAACGCCTTTTACTAACATTCTCTACCTTGCTTATGTAACACCTTTTACTAACATTATCTACCTGGCTTCCGTAACACCTTTACTAACATTCTCTACCTGGCTTCCGTAGCACCTTTTACTAACATTCTCTACCTTGCTTATGTAACACCTTTTACTAGCATTATCTACCTGGCTTCCGTAACACCTTTTACTAACATTCTCTACCTGGCTTCCGTAACACCCTTTACTAACATTCTCTACCAGGCTTCCGTAACACCCTTTACTAACATTCTCTACCTGGCTTCCGTAGCGCCTTTTACTAACATTCTCTACCTGGCTTCTGTAACACCTTTTACTAACATTCTCTACCTGGCTTCCGTAACACCCTTTACTAACATTCTCTACCTGGCTTCCGTAGCGCCTTTTACTAACATTCTCTACCTGGCTTCTGTAACACCTTTTACTAACATTCTCTACCTGGCTTCCGTAACACCCTTTACTAACATTCTCTACCTGGCTTCCGTAACACCTTTATTAACATTCTCTACCTGGCGTCCGTAACACCTTTACTAACATTCTCTACCTGGCGTCCGTAACACCTTTGCTAACATTCTCTACCTGGCTTCCGTAACACCTTTACTAACATTCTCTACCTGGCTTCCGTAACACCTTTACTAACATTCTCTACCTGGCTTCCGTAACACCTTTGCTAACATTCTCTACCCGGATTCCGTAACACCTTTGCTAACATTCTCTACCTGGCTTCCGTAACACCTTTACTAACATTCTTTACCTGGCTTCCATAACACCCTTTACTAACATTTTTTTTTTAAGATTCTCAGGATTTTTTTCCCTCTTCATTCTTCTTCTTGGCCTGTACTGTGAATGACAAAAAGGGGCACTAGAATGATCTAGCTGGAATTGTAGTCAACTATGACATATGATTTGCATTCACAAAGTGTTTTCAAACCATAATCAAATTAGAAAGCGAAAAATTGCGCTTAGTTTCGGCCTAAATTTTGGTCTATACCTCTAATTTTTGACGGAAGTCAAAGAGAGACTTATCACTGTTAATGATAGAACTGAAATCCTTTTCCTGTCGAAGAGATCCATGTCGGGGACAAAGCTTCTACAATCTTGAGCTGTTAAATTCCGTTCATTTCTCTTTTTTATAGTGTATCAAACATATTACATATTCATTGTAAAGCTGAAGATTACTCTTCTAAAAATATCCCACTAATGGGCAAACGCCACCTTTGCGGCTTGAATGTAATGTTCTAACTTGAAATATGTGAGTATTAAATAAAAATAAAAAATACGATGACAACCCACATAAATTTTTTTTTTCTTAAAGTAGGTAAGGCAATAATTTTCTTTAAATCAAACTCAAAATTAGCCTCCAGCCCCGCCATAAACATTGTCAAACAAGAAATAATTAACAAAAAGTCTGAACAGAAGAGCCCTCTAAAGCCCCACTAAACCGAATTAATATATAAACGCCAGCCGTCACTAAAGTCAAAGAATGAACTAAAGCCGAAACTGGTGTAGGTGCAGCTATAGATGCACCTCTGCCAAGAGATCTACATATCTACAGTAAGCCGAGTCGAGTCCAAGCCTATGCTGACATTCCATTGCATCATGGAGATTTTATTATTGGTTTGTCAATTAAAGGAGAGACTAACTTGGCTTTGCCAGTTAAAAGGGAGACTAACTTGATTTTCTTTATTAAATGAGAGAGACTCTCTTGTGTTGTCAGGTAAAGTGTCACTCACCTTCCTCTCATTACTTTCTGCTTCGTCTGCTTTTATCAGTTCTAGGAGAAGCACATCTGGCTTTTATCAGTTAAAGCAGTGACTCACCTGCCTCCTGCCAGTTAAAGCAAAGACTCACCTGGTTTCTTGAAGGGCCATTCTGTCTCCCTGTTGAAGCGGACGTCCTCGAATTGCTGATCGGCTGCGACCAGCACCCAGCGCACTGGCTCTCCGCGGCCTCGCAGGTTGAAGTATATCAGCTTGTACTGTGGCATCCTGGTAGTCGCTCCTCCTGCACGCCAAAAACATTACTGTTTAAAACCTATTTTTAAATTAATGTCTGTGGATACTCAACATTGTCTGGTTACCTTTAAATCAACACTGCATCCAGCAAGTACAGGAGTTTCTTTTTTTTATATAGGACTGAGATTTTATTACACCGGACTGGAGTTTCATTATATTGAACTGGAGTTTTATTACACTGGATTGGAGTTTTATTACACTGGATTGGAGTTTTATTACACAGGAGTGGAGTTTTATTTCACTGGACTGGAAATTTCTTACAGAGAACTGCAGTTTTCTTACACATTGCTCACTCATCACTCGTGAACACTTGTGAACTCCTCACCAGTGTTAACCACCACCAGTACATGTATCTCTCTAGTTTTTACACACACGCACATGTCGTAGCAAATAGGTAAAACTGGTCATTTAGCAAGAACTTTAAAATTAAATCCTTTCTAAAATTTTCTCTTATACATAAGAACATAAGAATGGAGGAACACTGCAGAAGGCCTACTGGCCCATACAAGGCAGGCCCTTACGTTTAAAGATTAACATATATGAATATATATATGTAAAGATCAATAATTTTGTACCAAAAGGACCTTAGAAAACTTGCCTAATCTTATTATAAGCGCAATTTAATTTAGCCTAATCCAACTAAATATATTTTAGACAAGTTTACAATATGAGATTAAGACACATGTGCAACATCTGGGTATCTTTATTGTAGACGTTTCGCCATCCAGTGGCTTTATCAATACAAATTCTAGGACATAACTGGAAGACAGTAGAACTATGTACAGAAGATGAGGTAATCAGTCCCTCAACCTAGGAGTAGGTGCGAAGAGCACCATAGTCGTGGAGATTCTGAAGTCTGACCCGAAACTGCTGTATAGCCACATTAGGAGGAAGACAGCAGTCAAAGACCAGGTGATAAGGCTGAGGAAAGAAGGCCTCTTCAAGGGGGGCTCCTTGGCGTGGTGAAGAGGCTCTTGGTCTGAGGAATTAGACCTATCGGTCTTCTTCCTCAGACCGAACCTAATTACCCCCCAATCTCCCCTCCCCTATCCCATCCTCCCCATCCTCCCCTTTTTCCTTTCCTCCTCCTCCTCCCCACTCCTCCCTTTTGCCCTTCCTCTTTTTGTCCTTTGGGATTTCTCCCACAGGCGCGCTAGTTCCTAGGTAGGAGAAAGGACACCGGGGTCCATCCCATTCCGTTGAGGTTTCTTGGCGGTGGCGTAGTTTGCCGTGGAATCTGGATTGCCTAGGGATGTCCCGATCCCTCTCCGGTATCCCGGAGTAGCTTTGGGTGTCTTTTGGGCGACGGGTGTAGCTCTGGAAGCCACCTTTCGGATTCCGGGGGTGGTGGCTGAAGGAGGTATGCTTTGTGGCGGATATCCGGCCGCCCTCTCTTTTGTCCACCGAGGTAGCTCGGCAGATGTGAGGTTGCTATCCCAGATTGCTGGTTTACTGGCATGAAGGGTAGGGTATGGCACGGGTTCCATGCTGCATCTGCGCTACTAGCGGTGTCGAGTCCTCTTGGGCGCGGAGGGAGATTTCTGGCCCTTTCATCCCTCCTAGGAACTATCCCTCCCCGGTCCCCCCTTTTTTTTTCTTTTTTTTATTTTTATTTTCTTTTCTTCTTTCTTTTTTTTTCTTAAAAACAAAAAGAAAGAAGTAACCTAACCATGGCAGCCCTAGTCCATGAACCTGGTACCCCCGGGCCCCTTCTTGATACCGCACCCCGTTCTGACCCCGCCTCGTCTTTGGACCACTCTTCAGACATTCCTCATGCCTCTGTACCTATTGCCGGTGCTGTTTCCTCACCCGCTTCAGGTACTGAGGCCTCGACTGACTCCTTCGATTTATCAGACCTTCGCTCTCCTCTGACTATGCTTCCGGCCTCTCCCTCTACGGTGCGGCAATTTTCAAATCGCCGACCCGTTCCACGTCGGACCAACTCTGGTCCCACGCCTAAACGTCAACGACAATTACCTGCTGATGATACCTCTCCACCTTCACCTTCTCGTTCTTCTCAGAAACGATCGACACGTCCTTCACTACCTTTCCACGCTCAGTTTCAGACTGAACAGTGGACTAAATTCTTCACTTTACGACCAACTTCCTCTACTGCCTATCTTTCTGACCATAGTATTGGCAAGGCACTCCTACGCCATGTTGGTAAAGATATTTCTTTTCATGCTCTTAAGAGCGGTACGCGCATCATTACCGTACAGAATGCTACCCAGGCTCGTGAGCTCTCTCGTCTTACCCATATAGATACTGTTCCTGTCACCCTTGAAAAACATCATTCCCTCAATTCTTGTAGTGGTACCGTTATTCTGCCCCATACCATAGTTCAACAAAATTTCCAGACATGTGGCACCGACATTCTAGAACAGCTGGAACTCCAAGATCTCCCAATCCTCAAGGTAGACACTTACGTTCTTCCTGCCCGTGGGCGGAGACGATACCCTAGCAATGTGGCTCGTTTAACTTTTGACAGCCGAGAACTCCCATCCTCCGTTTATATAGCAGGACATCGGTTACAAGTTCGAAAGGTGATCCCTACACCACAACAGTGTAGAAATTGCTGGCGATTTGGCCATCCAGCGAAATATTGCAGATCTATCGCCGAATGCCCAGTCTGTGGTGCCGATGACCATTCTAATACGTCTTGCAATCGATCTCCCTCTTGCCTTAACTGTCATGAGGCTCACCCTTCGTACTCTCGCCGTTGTCAGGTCTATTTAAACGAGCGGGAAATCCGTTACCTCAAAGAGACAGAAGGTCTCCCTTATGCCATGGCAGTTTCTCATCTCCGCCTCCAAGGGAGACTCCCACGTGTTTCTTATTCCCGTGTTTCAAAACGTCCCCCCACTTCTGGTATCCCATCTTCTACACCCACCTCTGTGGTTACCTCTCCCATAATCACTCCTGTATCTAATCCTTTTGCTGTCCTCGGCTCAGACGTCCCTACTTCAACGCCTCAGTCTAATCTCGCTTCTTCGAGTTCTCTCTTACAAGCCTCAGTATCGACGAGACCTCGTACGACACCTCTTCCCAATCGTCCCTCTACTTCTCAAAAGTCAAAAAAAGGTCCGGTAACACCTCCTACCCATCTTCCACCTCCTCATTTTACCCTCCCTGTCTCTGTCCCTAGTTCTTCCCCTCTCACTGGCTCAGTTACAAGTGCAGAGGTTCACCCTCCTCCTCGTAATGTACCTTCCTCCCCTGTTCCCTCCCAAGTTTCTTCCTCTTCTGCCACCTCCCAGGTTCCTGTCTCTTCTGTCCCCTGCCACGCTTCTCCAGTTCCCTCCACCCTTTCGCCCCCCCCCCTACCTTGGTACAGTCCAATACAGTTCCAATCTTTACTCATCCTCCCCCTACCATTCCCAATATTGTCTCCCATACGACATCTCTGAATTCCGAAACACTTGAAGCAATCTCTGAATATATTGCAGAGACCAAACCATCAATGGACACTGATCCACCTTCCGCTCTTCCTCTCTCCTCTGCTCCATCTGCGCAACTCCTTTCTTCACAGCGCACCGTTCCTTCGCTGCTTGAACATTTTCCACTGCCTCCGCATGTGGACTTTTCTAACCCTTCTAGTCCGTAGGAACCCTTACCTGCGGATTTCAAGTATCTTTATCATTGCCAATCATGGCCTTTTTACAGTGGAATATACGCGGCCTCAGGGGTAATCGGGGTGAGCTTCAGATGTTACTCTCCCAGTTTGCCCCTGTTGGTGTTTGCTTACAGGAACCAAAATTACACTCTGCTGTTATTTCTCACATCTCAGGCTATAATTTATTGTATTCTTCAGATCCTTTTCCTGATGGGACCTTTAATGAAAGTGCCCTTCTTCTCCGCACTGATATTCCGTACCATCAGCTATTTGTTCATACTTCGCTGCATTACACAGCAGCCCGTATCCACTTACATAGGTGGTATACGCTCTGTTCTTTATATCTCTCTCCTTCTCGGGCATTATCTATTCCGGATTTTGCCTTCCTTGTTTCGTCATTACCGCCACCGATTCTGTTACTTGGTGATTTTAATGCCCACCATTTCCTCTGGGGAGGGTCTCACTGTGATTCCCGTGGAATTCAGTTAGAGGCTTTTCTTGCCACCCACCCCCTCCATGTTTTAAATACAGGTACTCACACCCATTTTGATCCTCGGACTCATACTCTCTCTTGCATCGATCTCTCAGTTTGCTCTTCCTCCGCCGCATTAGACTTTACTTGGTCTGTTCTCCTGGACTTACATGACAGTGATCATTTCCCAATCATTCTTACTTCCCCTTCATATTCGCCACCTCTTCGCACCCCACGCTGGCAATTTAATCGGGCAAATTGGAACCTTTACTCACACCTGACTGTTTTTAAAGAGGTTCCTTCTTCGTCCTCCATCGATGAGCTTTTACACCTCTTCTCGTCCTCCGTTTTCACCGCAGCTTCTCATTCTATACCCCAAACTTCGGGCAGGCATTCTCAGAAATGCGTGCCTTGGTGGTCTCCTGCTTGTGCTCGTGCAGTACGTTTGAAACGCGCTGCATGGGGCAGGTACCGGTACAATAGAACCACAGAGCGACTCCTTGATTTTAAACAGAAGCGTGCGATCGCTCGCCGTGTCATCCGTGACGCTAAACGCACTTGCTGGCGAGATTATGTCTCCACCATCACCTCTGCTTCCTCTATGAGTGCAGTCTGGAAAAAAGTACGAAAACTGAGTGGTAAATATTCTCCTGACCCGGCTCCTGTTCTGCGGGTTGCCGGTGTTGATATAGCAAACCCACTAGATGTTGCCAATGAAATTGGCAATCATCTGGTCCGTATTTCTCAGGGACTCCATCTATGCCCCTCATTTCTTTCCTCAAAGTCTGCCAGAGAGTTAGCACCCTTGGACTTTTCTTCTCTCAGAGAAGAACAGTATAATGTGCCTTTTACACTTCAAGAACTGGAGGCAACACTCTCAGCTTGTCGATCATCGGCAGCTGGGCCCGACGACATTCATATTCGTATGCTACAACATTTACATCAGTCAGCCCTTGCAGTCCTATTACACCTTTACAATCTTATTTGGTCACAAGGAGTTCTTCCACAGCTGTGGAAATCCGCCATTGTTCTCCCTTTCCGCAAACCAGGCACTACGGGACATGAAACCTCCCACTATCGTCCCATTGCTCTTACCAGTGCAGTTTGCAAAGTAATGGAACGTCTAGTAAATAGACGTTTAGTGTGGTATTTAGAGACACACAACAGTCTCTCCACTCGTCAATATGGCTTTCGTAAGGGACGTTCTACCATAGACCCCTTACTGCGCTTGGATACGTATGTTCGTAATGCCTTTGCGAATAACCACTCAGTTATTGCCATATTTTTTGACCTTGAGAAGGCATATGACACAACTTGGAGGTATAATATTTTAGCCCAAGCCCACTCCTTAGGCCTTCGAGGCAATCTACCATCCTTCCTTAAGAACTTTTTAACTGACAGGCATTTCCGTGTTCGGGTTAATAATGTGCTCTCCCCGGACTTTGTCCAAGCTGAAGGTGTCCCCCAGGGATGTGTTCTGAGCACAACACTTTTTCTCCTTGCTATTAATGATTTGGCCTCTAGTCTTCCATCAAATATTTGGTCATCACTCTATGTTGATGACTTTGCTATTGCCTGTGCAGGCGCTGACTGTCACCTCCTTACAGTTTCTCTCCAGCATGCAGTCGACCGTGTTTCCAATTGGGCCACCACACATGGGTTTAAATTTTCCAGCACTAAAACCCACCAAATCACTTTCACTAGACGCTCTGTCATCTCTGATCATCCTTTGTACCTCTATGGCTCACGTATCCCTGAACGTGATACAGTCAAGTTTCTGGGCCTCCTCTTTGATCGTAGGTTATCCTGGAAACCTCACATTACCTCTCTGAAGGCAACTTGTCACAGCCGGCTGAACCTTCTTAAAACCCTTGCTCATCTTTCGTGGGGAGCTGATCGTCGAACCCTCCTTCACCTACATTCCACCCTTATTTTATCGAAACTTGATTATGGTGACCAGATCTATTCAGCGGCATCTCCTGCTACTCTCTCTAGCCTTAACCCCATTCATCACCAAGGATTACGTTTATGCCTTGGTGCTTTTCGCTCTTCCCCTGTCGAAAGCCTCTATGCAGAAGCGAACGTTCCATCCTTATCCGATCGCCGTGATGCCCATTGCCTGCGCTACTATGTACGCTCTCATGATCTCCGCAATCCTTCCATTTATAGAATGGTCACTGATATTAGTAGACATTCTTTATTTGTTCGCCGCCCCTGCTTACTCCGTCCCTTCTCTCTTCGCCTTCATTCGCTCTTGTCTTCTCTTCAACTACCACCTTTCTATGTACATGTAGCATCTCACTTTTCCCTACCCCCCTGGGAGGTCCCAGCTGTTCGAGTCTGTTCTTTCTCCCTCCCTTGCTCGAAAGCCCAACTGTCTACGGTCGCTTCCCGCTCTCTTTTTCTTGACCACTTTCACTCTCATTCTCATGCCATTGCTGTGTACACAGATGGCTCTAAGTCTTCTGACGGCGTAGGATTCGCAGCAGTGTTTCCGGACAGCGTCGTACAAGGGCATTTACTATCTTCAGCTAGTATTTTTACTGCTGAATTATATGCCATCCTTACAGCACTTATCCGTATTGCATCTATGCCTGTGTCATCATTTGTGGTTGTCTCAGACTCCCTTAGTGCTTTACAGGCTATACAAAAATTTGATACACCTCACCCCTTAGTCCTCCGTATCCAACTTTGGCTACGCCGCATCTTTACTAAGCATAAAGATATTGTTTTTTGTTGGGTCCCTGGTCATGTTGACGTACAGGGCAATGAACAGGCAGACACTGCTGCGCGGTCAGCAGTACATGACCTACCAGTTTCTTACAGAGGTATTCCATGTACGGACTATTTTGCTGTAATATCTTCCCACCTTCACACCCGTTGGCAACAACGTTGGTCTACTATGCTCGGCAACAAACTTCAGTCTATTAAACCGAGTATAGGTTACTGGCCGTCTTCTTATCACCAGTGTCGAGGTTGGGAGACTACTCTCTCCCGTCTTCGCATTGGCCATACTCGTCTTACTCATGGATATCTCATGGAGAGGCGTCTTGCTCCTCTCTGTGAGAATTGCCAAGCTCCATTATCAGTCAGCCACATTCTGTTGGACTGCCCACTTTATCAACGAGCACACAGAATTTACCTCTGTCGTCGTCTTCGCCCCGCTGCTCTCTCTTTACCTTCCCTTCTCGCTGATGGACCCACCTTTCATCCGGACTCTCTTATTGACTTTTTGACAACGACTGACTTACTTCACAAATTCTGATACTTTCAGCCCTTTCTACTTGTATCTCTTGCTACCCTCTACCCCCGTACTATCCCCTGCCCCGCTGTTTTCTGTAACCTGCTGATCATCCCCCCTCCCTCCTGCCATCCAATTCCCTTGCTTCCTTCCCTACCCTGCAGCGCTGTATAGCCCTTGTGGCTTAGCGCTTCTTTTTGATTATAATAATAATGAGGAAAGAAGGTGGGGAACTCACAAGAAACGATCAAGAAATATGTGAGGAGCTCAATATGAGATTTAAGGAAATATTTACAGTGGAGACAGGAAGGCCTCTCGGGGGACAGAACAGAGGGGGACACCAGCAAGGAATATACCAATAAGTGTTGGATGACACCCATACAAATGAGGAAGAGGTGAAGAAGCTGCTAAGGGACATCGATACTTCAAAGGCAATGGGACCGGACATCTCTCTGTGGGTCCTTAGAGAGGGAGCGGATATGCTGTGTGTGCCACTTACCACAATCTTCAACACATCCCTGGAAACTGGGCAACTACTGGAGGTATGGAAGATGGCAAATGTAGTTTCCATTTTTAAAAAAGGAGACAGAAAAGAGGCACTAAACTATAGACCTGTGTCACTAACGTGTATAGTATGCAAAGTTAAGGAGAAGATTATGAGGAGGAGAGTGGTGGAGCACCTGGAATGGAACAAGAGTATAAACGCCAGCCAGCAGTGATTCATGGAAGGAAAATCCTGTGTCACAAACCTTCTGGAGTTTTATGATAAAGTAACAGAAGTAAGACACGAGAGAGAGGGCTGGGTTGATTGCATCTTCTTGGACTGCAAGAAGGCCTTTGACACAGTTCCTCACAAGAGATTAGTGCAGAAGCTAGAGCATCAGGCGCATATAACAGGAAGGGCACTGCAATGGATCAGAGAATACCTGACAGGGAGGCAACAACGAGTCATGGTACGTGATGAGGTATCACAGTGGGCACCTGTGACGAGCGGGGTCCCACAGGGGTCGGTCCTAGGACCAGTGCTATTTTTGGTATATGTGAACGACATGATGGAAGGGTTATACTCAGAAGTGTCCCTGTTCGCAGATGATGTGAAGTTAATGAGGAGAACTGAATCAGATGATCAGGCAGGCCTTCAAAGAGGCCTGGACAGACTGGACACCTGGTCCAGCAACTGGCTTCTCGAATTTAACCCCGCCAAATGCAAAGTCATGAAGATCGGGGAAGGGCACAGAAGACCGCAGACGGAGTATAGGCTAGGTAGCCAAAGACTGCAAACCTCGCTCAGAGAGAAAGATCTTGGGGTGAGTATAACACCGAGCACGTCTCCGGAGGCACACATCAACCAGATAACTGCTGCAGCATATGGGCGTCTGACAAACCTGAGAACAGCGTTCCGATACCTTAGTAAGCAATCGTTCAAGACACTGTACACTGTGTACGTCAGGCCCATACTGGAGTATGCAGCACCTGTTTGGAACCCGCACTTGATCAAGCACGTCAAGAAACTAGAGAAAGTGCAAAGGTTTGCGACAAGGTTAGTTCCAGAGCTAAGGGGAATGTCCTATGAAGAAAGGTTAAGGGAAATCGGCCTGATGACACTGGAGGACAGGAGGGTCAGTGGAGACATGATAACGGCATATAAAATACTGCGCAGAATAGACAAGGTGGACAAAGACAGGATGTTCCAGGGAGGGGACACAGAAACATGAGGTCACAATTGGAAGTTGAAGACTCAGATGAGTCAAAGGGATGTTAGGAAGTATTTCTTCAGTCATAGAGTTGTCAGGCAGTGGAATAGCCTAGAAAGTGACGTAGTGGAGGCGGGAACCATACATAGTTTTAAGACGAGATTTGATAAAGCTCATGGAGCAGGAAGAGAGAGGACCCAGTAGCAACCAGTGAAGAGGCGGGGCCAGGAGCTAAGACTCGACTCCTGCAACCACAAATAGGTAAGTACAAACAGGCGAGCACACACACACACACACACACACACACACACACACACACACACATATATATTATATATATATATATATATATATATATGGTAAGCAGATTGCCTGGGACTACACCTGTGTCGCCACATTGGCAGACACCTACTTTCCATACTCCGTAACTGAAGGGAGTGGAGCTGCCAGCCACATTGAGACCCACAAGACCCGCAAATATGAAGGGGCAAGTGTGCTCTAAAGTTCCTCAAAGAGCTGGGTGAAAAACTCATCATAGAAACCAAGGATCATAGGGCGGCCAGCTTCCTCTTTCAGCCTGTCCTCATAGGGAAGATTTCTGATACTTGGGGTCAACTCTATCATCCTCCTTTGAACGTTTTCCAGTGCATATATATCCATTCTGTAATACGGTGACCAAAACTGTGCAGCATAATCTAAATGAGGCCTAACCAAAGATATATAGAGTTGAAGAACAACCTGATGACTTATATATACTTCTTGATATGAAGCCAGGGATTCTGTTTGCTTTATTGCAAACACTTATGCACTGTTGTCTTTGTTTCAGATTACTGCTAACCAGAACTCCTAAATCCTTTTCCCAATCAGTAAAATTAAGATCTTCATTATTTAGTTTATATGTGGCATTTTTATTTTCGTGTCCAATATTTAGAACTTTGCATTTGTCTATATTAAACTGCATCTGCCACTTCTCCGACCACTGTATCAGTCGATTCAAATCATCCTGGAGTGCTCTAATGTTCTCATCAGAATGAATTGGACGGCCTATTTTGGTGTTATCAGCAAATTTCCTTATGTCGCTATTTATTTCCTCATCTATGTTGTTTATGTAAATTTTGAACAACAAGGGGCCCAACACTGACCCCTGTGGAACACCGCTTGTGACTTGTTCCAATTCTGATTTCTCCTTATCTATGCAAACTCTCTGCTGCCTATTTGTCAACCATGCCTCTACACAGGAAAAAATTTCTTCTCCTATTCGTGTGCCCTAAGTTTCCTCAATAGCCTCTGATGTGGAACTCTATCGAAAGCCATACTGAAGTCCATATACACATATCATATTCAATACCATGATGTACCTCCTCAAATACCTTAGTGGTAATTTAGTAAATTCGTAAGGCAGGAATGCCTCTTTGTAAAACCGTGCTGAGATTCATTAATCAATTTATGCCTTTCAAATTGGTTACGAATTGCCTCGGCAATTATTGATTCCACTAATTTTCCCACTATGAAGGTAAGGCTTATTGGCCTATAGTTCGAAGCTAAGGACTTGTCACCTGCCTTATAAATAGGTATTACATTTGCCCTTTTCTACTTGTCTGGCACTATGACAGTTTGTAGCAATGTATTGAAAAGATTAGCCTTAGGTATGCTACGTTCCTCTTTACATTCCTTTAAAACCTTTGCAAACAGTTCATCAGGGCCTGGGGATGTTAGGCTTTAATTTATCTATTTGTCTGAGGACCATGTCACTAGTTACCTTAATCGTGCATAGTTTATTATCGTCCTGTTCTACATTATTTTTTAAATTTTGGTAGTATCTTCTTGAGTAAAATCTGAGAGGAAATAAGTGTTGAAAAGTTCACACATATCCTTATCACTGTCAGTGATCTGACCTGAGTTACTCGTAAGTGGGCCTATTTTATCCCTAATCTTACTTCTGTATACCTGAAAGAACCCTTTTGGGTTAGTCTTCGAATCCCTTGCGACTTTAGCCTCATAATCCCTTTTTGCTTTTCATATTCCTTTTTTTGTTTCTCTCTTTAATTGAATATATTGATTTCTTAACTGCCTATCCCCTCTTTTGATATGCCTATATGTGCCTCTCTTTTGACCGATGATAAGATAAGATAAGATTTCGTTCGGATTTTTAACCCCGGAGGGTTAGCCACGCAGGATAACCCAAGAAAGTCAGTGCGTCATCGAGGACTGTCTAACTTATTTCCATTGTGGTCCTTAATCTTGTCTCCCAGGATGCGGCCCACACCAGTCGACTAACACCCAGGTACCTATTTGCTGCTAGGTGAACAGGACAACAGGTGTAAGGAAACGTGTCGAAATGTTTCCACCTGCCGGGAATCGAACCCGGCCCTCCGTGTGTGAAGCGGGAGCTTTAGCCACCAGGTTTTATTAAATGTGTATAAAACGTTAATATAGACATTTTGCTTAATCCATCTATGATTTTTTTTCAAAATTATATAATAAACATGCTACATAACATATAAACGTGTAAATTAACAAATATGAGATGTTTTTCGGGTCGGCTTCACAGTGAACAAAAACCATTCGTGTCCGGGTTGGTAACAACAACAACAACAACAACAACAACGTTTGTTTGCAAAACTCTTGAACCTTCTACACTCATTCTCTCTCTCGTTTATTCATTTAATCTTGTTTACTCACCTCTCACTCCACATTAAGACTACAGATATTTTAAGGTAAGTAATGAGTGGACACGATTATTATATTTTAGATTAATAATAATATTATTAATATTAGTACGTGTGTATTATTGCAATAATATTAATAATTATTAATATTATTATTAATTTAGGGCACTGGAGCACAGATCCACTGTATAGCACTTTGGATTTTTTGGGTTATCCTTGGTAATTTATACTATGTATGATTACTTACGTATACCAGAGAGAGGGAGATAGAGATAGAGAGATATAGAGATACAGAGATAGAGAGAGATACAGAGAGAGACAGAGAAAGAGAGACAGCCACATTCAGTCAGCCAGTCACCCACCCACCCGGCCACCAACCAACACACCCGGCCAAGGCCGCCCACCCGGCCAGCCAGCCATCCGAATACGTATTACACATGTTCCGGAGTTGTCTCTCTTACTTAGGGTACAGGTTATACTACATTCTGGCAGGATGACACTACCAGTGGTATTCTCCCATTCCACTGTGTCGACAATACACAAAGATAACAGTAACATATGATACTGTATGCGTTGTAAAATTTACAATACAGTTCACTACAATGTGTACATTATATACAGTACATAAATAATTAAAATATAACAACAGAAGTAAATTTTTACCTGGAGAGAGTTCCAGGGGTCAACGCCCCCGCGGCCCGGTCTGTGGCCAGGCCTCCTGGTGCATCAGAGCCTGATCAACCAGGCTGTTATTGCTGGCTGCACGCAAACCAACGTACGAGCCACAGCCCGGCTGGTCAGGTACCGACTTTAGGTGCTTGTCCAGTGCCAGCTTGAAGACAGCCAGGGGTCTGTTGGTAATCCCCCTTATGTATGCTGGGAGGTAGTTGAACAGTCTTGGGCCCCTGACACTTACTGTGTTGTCTCTTAACGTGCTAGTGACACCCCTGCTTTTCATTGGGGGGATAGTGCATCGTCTGCCAAGTCTTTTGCTTTCGTTGTGAGTGATTTTCGTGTGCAAGTTCGGTACTAGTCCCTCTAGGATTTCCCAGGTGTATATGATCATGTATCTCTCCCGCCTGCGTTCTAGGGAATACAGGTTGCACTTGTGTCCTTTTACTTTACATACAGGTTTAGGAACCTCAAGCGCTCCCAGTAATTGAGGTGTTTTATCTCCGTTATGTGCGCAGTGAAGGTTCTCTGTACATTTTCTAGGTCAGCAATTTCACCTGCCTTGAGAGGCACTGTTAGTGTGCAGCAATATTCCAGCCTAGATAGAACAAGTGACCTGAAGAGTGTCATCATGGGCTTGGCATCCCTAGTTTTGAAGGCTCTCATTATCCATCCTGTCATTTTTCTAGCAGTTGCGATCGACACAATGTTACAGTCCCTGAAGGCGAGATCA
>NC_091293.1:48053306-48130806 GCF_038502225.1 Cherax quadricarinatus
CACTTTAATGTCAATTGTATAATGTATTACATTTGAAATAAATTTGTTTGTTTTATTTTCTTAAAGACTGAAGCCGTTCAGAATTGTTATTTTAGTAATGGAGAAGAGCAAAAACCTGTAGAAGTCATATAGCGTTTGGGAAATGGGAGGCATTTAAATTTGATCCAAGGTAGGGGAAGATAAGCCTAGTTCCTTGGATCAAGAACCACCCTCTTGAGGAGCCATATAACATTTAATACAAGCTTACTCTAAACTATTTCTAGATTCAGAGTGGAGAGAACAGCGCCAGCACACTCTTTTAGCAATACCATCTTCTAGGTAGGATATTTCTTCTAGGTAGGATGCTGCTTCTGGGTAGGATACTTCTAGGTAGGATACCTCTTCTAGGTAGAATATTTTTTTCTAGGTAGGATATTTCTTCTAGGTAGGATACTTCTGCTAGGTAGGATACTTCTGCTAGGTAGGATACTTTTTCTAGGTAGGATACTTTTGCTAGGTAGGATAAGAACATAAGAACATAAGAACGAAGGAACACTGCAGAAGGCCTACTGGCCCATGCGAGGCAGGTCCAAGTCCCTACCGGCTTAAGCCAATGCACCCAACCTAGTCAGGTCAGGTCACATTGACTCAAGGGAGGAACACGGCAACCGACCCGTTAGCACAAGCTATCAGGTCTAACTCACACCCACCCACATCTACTCATGTATTTATCCAACCTATTTTTAAAGCTACACAACGTTCTGGCCTCTATAACGGTACTTGGGAGTTTGTTCCACTCATCCACAACTCTATTACCAAACCAGTACTTTCCTATATCCCTCCTGAATCTGAATTTTTCCAACTTAAAACCATTGCTGCGAGTCCTGTCTAGGCTAGATATTATCAGCACACTATTTACATCCCCTTTATTTATTCCTGTCTTCCACTTATAAACCTCAATCATATCCCCCCTAATTCTACGTCTTTCTAGAGAGTGCAGTTTCAGGGCCCTTAGTCTATCCTCATAGGGAAGGTTTCTGATACATGGGATCATCTTTGTCATCCTCCTTTGTACATTTTCCAGAGAATTTATATCCATTCTGTAATACGGTGACCAAAACTGTGCAGCATAATCTAAATGAGGCCTAACCAAGGATGTATAGAGTTGAAGAACAACCTGAGGACTCCTATTATTTATGCTTCTTGATATGAAGCCAAGGATTCTATTAGCTTTATTGCGAACACTTATGCACTGTTGTCTTGGTTTCAGATTACTGCTAACCAGAACTCCTAAATCTTTTTCGCAATCCGTAATATTAAGATCTACATTATTTAGTTTATATGTGGCATGGTTATTGTCCTGTCCAACATTTAGAACTTTGCATTTGTCTATATTAAACTGCATCTGCCACTTCTCCGACCACTGCATCAGTCTATTCAAATCTTCCTGGAGTGCTCGAATGTCCTCGTCAGAATGAATTCGACGGCCTATTTTGGTGTCATCGGCAAACTTGCCGATGTCGCTCTTTATGCCCTCATCTATGTCGTTTATGTAGATTGTGAACAGCAGGGGGCCCAACACTGACCCCTGTGGAACACCGCTCGTGACGCTTCCCCACTCTGATTTCTCCCCATTTATGCAAACTCTCTGCTGCCTATTTGTCAACCATGCCTCTATCCAGGAAAAAATTTCTCCTCCTATTCCATGTGCTTTAATTTTCCTCAATAGTCTCTGATGTGGGACCCTGTCAAAAGCCTTACTGAAGTCCATATACACAATATCATATTCGTTACCATGATCTACCTCCTCAAATACCTTAGTGAAAAAAGTTAATAAATTCGTAAGGCAGGAACGTCCCTTTGTAAAACCATGCTGAGATTCGTTGATTAATTTATGCTTTTCAAGGTGGCTACGAACTGCCTCGGCAATTATTGATTCCATAAATTTTCCCACTATGGAGGTTAGGCTTATTGGTCTATAGTTCGAAGCTAAGGACCTGTCACCTGTTTTGAAAATAGGTATCACATTTGCCATTTTCCACTTATCTGGCACCATGCCAGTTTGTAGTGATATGTTGAAAAGATTAGCCAAAGGTGTGCTAAGCTCCTCTTTACATTCCTTTAGAACCCTTGCATACAGTTCATCAGGGCCTGGGGATTTGTTAGGTTTTAATTTATCTATTTGCCTAAGGACCATGTCACTTGTGACCCTAATAGTGCACAGTTTATTATCGTCCTGTTCTACATAATTTATCATTACTGGAATATCACTGGTATCCTCCTGTGTAAAAACTGAGAGGAAGTATGTGTTAAAAATTCTACACATTTCCTTATCACTGTCAGTGAGCTGACCCGAGGAACTTTTGAGTGGGCCTATCTTGTCCCTGATCTTACTTCTGTATACCTGAAAGAATCCTTTTGGGTTAGTCTTCGATTCTCTTGCAACTTTAACCTCATAATCTCTTTTTGCTTTTCTAATTCCCTTTTTTATTTCTCTCTTTAACTGAATATATCGATTTCTTAATTGCCCCTCTCCTCTTTTGATTTGCCTATATATGCCTCTCTTTTGACCAATCAGATATTTTAATCTATTGTTCATCCATTTAGGATCATTTTTGTTTGATCTGATTTCCCTATTTGGAACATAATTTGACTGAGCAGCTAGAACTATGCCCTGGAAAGCATCATATCGGCAACCATCACCACCTACCTGACCCCTAGTCAGGTCATTCCAGTTCAGCCCACCTAAGTAATTTTTCAGTCCTATGAAATCAGCCAAGCGAAAGTCAGGGACGGAGACTTGATTGCCATTATTAGGGGAATTCCATGATATGTTAAAACTGAGTGATTTGTGATCACTCTCCCCAAGCTCATCATTAACCTCAAGATTATTAATTAGTGTTTCCCTACTGGCAAGAACCAAGTCAAGGAGGTTATTTCCCCTAGTTGGCTCTGTCACAAACTGTTTTAAAAAACAATCCTGGATCGTATCAAGAAAGTCACCCGACTCTAAATTTCCTGTCAAATTGCTCCAGTCAATCTGTCTATAGTTGAAATCTCCCATTAGCACAACATTTTCGTATGTAGATGCCTTACGAATTTCGTCCCATAGAAGTTTACTGCACTCCCTATCAAGATTTGGGGCCCTGTAAATCACACCCAAAATTAGTTTTTCTCGGCCCTCGAGAAGCTGTAACCAAACAGATTCAGTGGCTGACGCTTCTAATTTAATATCTTGTCTAACACAACAATTTAAATTGTCTCTGACATACATCGCTACTCCACCACCTTTCCTGTTGACCCTGTCAGTGTGGAATAATTTATAGCCTTGTATGTGACATTCAGATGGCATCTCTCTATCTTTCAGATTGAGCCAGGTCTCTGTTATAGCAATAATATCTATGTTTCCTGCACTTGCAATTAATCTTAGCTCATCTATCTTATTTCTAACACTCCTGCTATTAGTATAGTAAACCTTAAGGGAGCTAGTCCCTTGCTGCCCTCTGCTGTCCCCCTTTGTTTTCTGACCTGTTCTATTGTCTTTATTTATAACTTCATGCTGAATGCCTTTTATACATTTACTGTTTCCAACCCTAGTGTTGCAACCTGCTTGTTTCCCACACACACCCATACCTCTATCTTCCATCAGTTTAAAATCATAGGCATTTCACCAATGGCCTTCTCAATCGAGTCTGCAAGTGCTACCACCCCTGCCCCAGAGAGATGAACCCCATCCCTTGCATACATATCATGTTTGCCATAAAAGTTGTTCCAGTTGTCAATGAATGGGATTGCAAGTTCCTTGCAGTATCTGTCTAGCCAGCAATTTACACCAATTGCCCTAGACAACCATTCATTTCCTACTCCCCTTCTAGGCAAGATGCTACATATGATTGGGATCCCTCCCTTAGACTTAATGAAATCTATAGCTGACCTGTACTTATCTAGCAGCTCTTCTCTCCTACCCTTCCCAATATCATTTCCACCAGCACTGAGACAGATAATGGGCTTGTTCCCATTACCTGACATGATATTATCCAGTCTGTTGACAATGTCCCCAACACCAGCTCCAGGGAAGCACACTCTATCTCTCATCTTCTTATTCCTATTACAAAAAGCACGGTCAACATATCTTACCTGAGAGTCACCAACCACAAGAATGCGCTTACCTTCATTAGCAGGGGCAGTAGTACCCTTACCTTCACTGGCCACTGAAGTACATTCATCCTGGAGAACAGAGAAGCGATTTCCTACCTTCAGATCTTCACTCTTAACTTTCCTTACTCTGATGCGCCTCCCATTACTGTGAACAACTCGCCACTTGTAGCAGGTGCTGGGCTGCACCTCACTGCTGGTACCCGTTGCTACCTCCCCACCTACAGCCTCCTCACAGTGAGAGACAGACTGCACCTCACTGCTAGAAGCCTCATTCCCCACATCTCCAACCACCTCACACTCTCTCCCAGGCCCATTGAGGTGGACCTTCAGCCTCCTAATCTCCTCCTGGAGAAGCAAGACCTCCTCCTTCAACTCTCCAAACTCAGTTTTTAAAACACTGCAGAAGCAAGCCATGCTTTGTAACCGTCCACGCTAATCCCCAAAGCAGCTCAGGGTCTGTGACCTCACGTGACGACTGTCTAGGTAGGATACTCCTGCTAGGTAGGATACTTCTGCTAGGTAGGATACTTCTAAGTAGAATATTTTTAAGTAGGATACTTGTAAATAGGATATTTTTAAGTAGAATATTTCTAAGTAGGATATTTTTAAGTAGGATATTTTTAAGTAGGGTACTTCTAAGTATGATATTTATAAGTAGGATACTTATATGTAGGATACTCCTAAGTAGGATATTTTTAAGTAGGATATTTTTAAGTAGGATACTTCTAAGTAGGATACTTGCAAGTAGGATATTTTTAAGTAGGATACTTATAAGTAGGACACTTCTAAGTAGCATTCTTCTAGGTAGGATACACGAATGTTAAGCTGTTAAAACCGAACAGAAGAGGATTTCCAAAGTTATCGAAGGAAAACCAAAATCGAGAATATTCTATATAAATCTGAGCAGAAGGCAGTTGAACTTGTCAACTGTTCCACGATCCTTCACCTCATAATAATTGAGCTTGAATTGAAAATTTGAAACTGACCGGATAAAGCGTCCGTAACACTATGAACAAATCTGTCTCAAAATCGTACGGAAATATAGCATTTAAGAGCTCATTAAACGCGTGAAAATTCAAAATTTTCAGTATTTATCAAGTTTTATTTTGCATTTATTTTTCATTTAAAAACTCTCTACAATACTATTGGCAAAAATATTTAATTTCTTGCTTTGTAAGAAAGATTAATTTTATATATTTTTTCTATAAATTGGAAAATTGGCATTTACACTCCGAAATTCATGACAAAAATACCACCGATATTTTTTGGAAGTTAATTTATTTAATATAATTGACAAGTTAATCTTTTTATAGCTCATTGTGAAAGCAAAGGTTTCTTTTAATAAAGCTCACCAATACTGAAAGCTTCAAGCCTATCAGAATAGGCATTATCCAGTAATTGATCTGAATCCAATTTAATTTTTTTTTCAAACAATTCATTAAAAAATATAAAATTAACACCTACACAGCCTACAATTACAAGTCATTCATCAAAGCGAGAGCATCAGTGTTCTTAATGTTTGAAGCCAATAAGAAGAAGCATTCTTTATTTATTGAATGGAAATCAATATCAGTATTTAATAAAACTGGTAGATTGGGACATATGAAGTCCAATAACAGCGCGATCCTTGCATTCTGGGAAATACGCCAGGGAAATACACCAGCCGAGTTACAGAGGAATTCTCTAGTTTGTTGTGCAGATACCACTGATTCCAGGTTTTATAAACTGATTTATTTAATTGACAAATACGCCAACACACAAGATAAACTTAATGGATACTATACAGTCCATAAGACGCTTCAGCCATTAAATATTGAAACCATTCAGAATCTGAACACTCAAATATATTGAACGTGAGTTAATGGGAATAACAATTTCAAACTACTGTTCACATAAAAGTGATATGTTTGCACCTACACACATCAGCTTCACTCCCTGATGTCATAGAAATAGAAGGAATATTTTATGAACTCTTATAGCCAAGCAGTAGAGGCTTCTGAAGGTTATCAACCCCATTCACTTGCACATGCCAATTGTTGGATGAACTTTGAAGTCTATCGGATGAGGCTTTTTCGTGTAATGAAAGAAATAAAAACGAAACTTGGAAGGAAGAATAATATCAGGCAACAGCTAATGTTTCCCTCCCTTCAGGGATGCTTAATAAGTCGCACTGCTTGGTTTTACTGCGGTATTTCGGGTTAACACTCCGGGGTTATAATAAGAATAAAGTTTTCTTCGACTCTGGCAGCAGGAGACAATTCTCAGTCTCTCGATTCGTTGAAAACATTGTTCTTTTATGCAGCAGTGCTTGAGGATGGAGTTTATTACCACGTGTATCGACCATTAATCCATACACGTCAACTGTAAGACATTGCACGTCTATCAGTCTCAAGTAACTTTATGTTTCTGGGATGAATAAGAAGACAAGACAATCAGTTTTTTTTCTGTTATAACAATAAATATATTCAACAAATGTGAACAGGGTCATATATTATGTCCCAGGGCACCAAAAATTCACACGCGAAACTGCCTATATTGTCATGTAAGAAAACCAGCATTCCTTTAGTTACTTTGTACCGAAGGACTAAAACTCCAACGATCATTACATCGATATTTGCCTAGCACTGTTGTTCACCTTCACCATACCCGAGTTTCGCTCGGTGTCCGTGTGTTGTATACTTCATTATTAACATCGTGTGATGTATAAAAAAATGTCATGAGTATATTCACTCTGCAAGTTGAATAACAATCTCGGTGTGACCAGCACGCAGCTGATTCTCGTACCTTGCCCCATCGACTCCCTCCTGGCTCCGTGGAGACGAGAAGACTAAGTCAGTATTCCCTGATGACGCATACCAATTTCGCTGGTAGTGACTTCAGTCACGCTTGCTTCGCCGCGCATGCTCGTACATATAAACGCAATTTATTGGTTCATTATTTTTAAAGGTTATCGACTACACGAGATCATTTAAGGATGCATGTAACCCGTACACTACCAGTTAAAAATACTTTAATTCATCCACTAGGAGACATCTCTCAGTACATAACACGACGTAAGCGGACAGGTAGTCAGAAAAACTGTTTGCAGGGAAACTTTTTATGCGACGTATCATGATTCAGGACTGGGCATAATAAACACACCAAGTGACACAAAATATATTTGCATGGCATCCTATCTTTCGGTGTATATCATCTTCAAAATGAGCCTAATGATTACTTAAACTGTCTCGACCTATCTTAAACAACTACATATATGAAAGACCTAAACCCACTTAAGTAGAGTGAAACAAGAGTAACAGGACTGTATTAATTCAAACAACCTACTACTGTTGCTTCTGTCTTCATATAAATTTGACCTCTCACTGACAAGTGTCCATTACACTTTCCCCTCAAGAAATGTTCCTTGATGCTGGTGAGGGGCTCTTGATCCAAGGAATTGAACTTGTTTTCCCTTCTATGAATTGAACTTGATTGTCTCCTATTGCCCAGGAGCTATACGACACCTTCGGGTTTAGTGATTTCCCTCTAAATGTAAAAATAATCATTGCACTTTTGTTTCAACACTGTACGTTATTATACCATTCATTTACAACGTTATTAGACAGCTGGTATATTGCTGAGCGAGGGAGAGTAGACCCAAGCAGAAGCACTATTAAAAACAATGATAACTTTAATGACCGAACGACCTAATACTGAAGGTACTGAGAGCACAGGTATAGCAAATGAACCCAGTTCATTAAAATCACTTCGACTGGAAGGGTTACTGATTAAACGAAACATTTAAACTGTCAACTTAACTACACTTTCAAATATCGGCCACTGTACTATACATCAATTTATATCATTACTTTTATTCTCATAACATTATACAGTATTGTTACTTCGGTGACAGCACCACTCATTATCACAGTAAGAACGCTGTAGCATCTAGCGATCTAAGTAATTCTTTCTTGAACATCTATTCTACATAGCTCGGCAGCGCTTGGATGCTCACTGACTCGTGGTAACCAGTCCCACATGCCTCTCGCCCAAAATTTATTATACATATTTAACACCCTAATAAAAAAAAAATTATGAAGTGAAAAACTCCATGGATTGTTTGGCCCTAACCACTCCTCACTATATAAGAAAAACCACTGCTTTAAAACTCTCCCAAAGTGGTCAGGCCACTTTAACTATATTCTCTCTTTTTTCACTGCTCAATCCTATTTCGGACCTTCCCTTCCCCATTCCTGCCATCCCCTCTATGACCTAACAAACAAAAAGTCAAGCCGTGATAACATGTACCTGGTGATCTATGCCTTGCATGTACACACATTATTAAGACAGCAATTCTTGACATTTCTCGTGCAGGGATACCAGCTGTAATGTGACGTTGTAACTTGTATTTATTTTACTATCATAATATTCTTACGCGATCCCCAATGTCAATTTACTTACCATTGTAGATGCATTTTCCCGAGAAAATCTGACAAACACATTTTGCTAGTTGCTGTGCCGTGGAATATCACTGTGTAATGTGTATCACTGTATCACGCACAAACCATTACACACAGTATACTGTACTGTACACAGTAGTTTGTAAATCAAATACCATTTTAAGTCGTTTCTTAAAATCCATTTCTATATTTACAGCGTGCCGTAAGGTTTGGTAGTTCATCTATTAAGAAACAGACAATTGTAGCATCAAATCAGTCTGAACTGACCTAACTTATTATATGACCTTGCCATCGCCCGCATAATATTCGTGAATTAAATTGTAAGTCACATTTATTTTCATTATATTCACTGCGTCGGGAAGGGCAACAAAAACAACGAATGTCTATCATGATCGAAATCAATCCTTTCACCTCTCTTAATTTTAATCAGCAATATAGACAGGAACTGGAGCAAAGCTTTAATCGACGGTGGGATGCAAACTAAATCACAGGCTACACTGAGCAGGAGAAGGATGTATTTTAAAAGTGAAATAAGCGTAAGGTTAGGTGAAATTTGGCTTGTCTTTGTTATATTAATTCTCAAGTATTAATGCGCCTCACTTCTACGATACGTTACCCAATTGATTCCTTCAGTACGAGTTGTATCTTGTATTATTAGTCATCCCCTCAACGTTGGACCTTAAAGAGATTGCCTGAATATTTTCTTTTTCTTTTCTTTTTTGTGCTTTTTTTCTTCCTCCAACCTGTCGATTTGATTTCTCTCATAACTCGAGAATGCCTCATCCATTCGACTTCAAACTTTCAATAATTGTGTGGGGTAACGAGGACAAAATTCCTGGAACAACTGGCATGTTCACGTGCCCTATGTCGGCACGTGAACATGCCGGGGTAGTTTCAGACGTTCAAAACCATGTCAAAGATTTTGACGACGACGAAGAATGAAACTGAAATGTGTAAGTGAAGCCTTAACTATTTTATGTGCAAAATAGTGTGAAACTTTTATTCTAGAAAAAAAACACGTTAAATAATTTTCAGTTTACCTCTTAAGAACATACGAACATAAAGAAGGAACACTGCAGCAGGCCTACTGACCCATGCGGAGCAGATCCATGTCCCCCCCCGGATTAGACCAATGACCCACCCCCCGGATTATCCCAATGACCCACCCAGTCTGGTCATCCCCACTCAAGGATGAAGCACTGTACCAGACCCAACAGCACAAGCTAGTCAGGTCCAACTCACACCCACTCATGTATTTATCTAACCTATTTTTAAAACTACACAACGTTTTAGCCTCAATAACTGTACTCGGGGGTTTGTTCCACTCATCCACAACTATATTACCAAACCAGTGCTTCCTTATATCCTTCCTGAATCTGAATTTTTCCAACTTGAAACAATTGCTGCGGGTCCTGACTTGGATGGAAATTTTCAGCACACTGTTTACATCCCCTTTATTTATTCCTGTTTTCCATTTATATACCTCGATCATATCCCCCTAATTCTACGCCTTTCGAGAGAGTGCAGATTCAGGGCCCTCAGTCTATCCTCATAGGGAAGATTTCTGATACATGAGATCATCTTTGTCATTCTCCTTTGTACATTTTCCAGAGCATTTATATCCATTCTGTAATACGGTGACCAGAACTGAGCAGCATAGTCTAAATGAGGCCTAACCAAGGATATATAGAGTTGAAGAACAGCCTGAGGACTTCTATTATTTATACTTCTAGATATGAAGCCAAGAATTCTGTTAGCTTTATTGCGAACACTAATGCACTGTTGTCTTGGTTTTAGGTTACTGCTAACCAGAACTCCTAAATCCTTTTCGCAATCGGTAGTATTAAGATCTACATTATTTAGTTTATATGTGGCATGGTTATTTAACTGTCCAACATTTAGAACTTTGAATTTGTCAATATTAAAGTGCATCTGCCACTTCTCTGACCATTGCGTCAGTCTAATCAAATCATCATGGAGTGCTCTAATGTCCTCATTAGAATGAATTGGACGGCTTATTTTGGTGTCATCAGCAAATTTGCTTATGTCGCTATTTATTCTCTCATCTATGTCGTTTATGTAAATTGTGAAAAACAACGGGCCCAACACTGACCCCTGAGGAACACCGCTTGTGACGTGCCCCCATTCTGATTTCTCCCCATTTATGCAAACTCTCTGCTGTCTATTTGTCAGCCATGCCTCTACCCAGGAAAAAATTTCTCCTCCTATTCCGTGTGCCCTAAGTTTCCTCAATAGCCTCTGGTGTGGAACTCTATCGAAAGCTTTACTGAAGTCCATATACACAATATCATATTCATTACCATGATCTACCTCCTCAAATACCTTAGTGAAAAAAGTTAGTAAATTCGTAAGACAGGAACGCCCCTTTGTAAAACAGTGTTGAGAATCATTAATCAATCTGTGCCTGTCAAGATGGCTACGAATTGCTTCGGCAATTATTGATTCCATAAATTTTCCCACTATGGAGGTAAGGCTTATTGGTCTATATTTCGAAGCCAAGGACCTGTCACCTGCCTTGTAAATAGGTATTACATTTGCCATTTTCCACTTATCAGGCACTATGCCAGTTTGTAGTGATATGTTAAAAAGATTAGCCAAAGGTATGCTAAGTTCCTCTTTACATTCCTTTAACACCCTTGCAAACAGTTCATCAGGACCTGGGGATTTGTTAGGTTTTAGTTTCTCAATTTGTCTGAGGACCATGTCATTAGTTATCGCAATCGTACATAGTTTATTATCATCCTGTTTTACGTAATCTATTATTTCAGGAATATCGCTAGTATTTTCCTGGGTGAAAACTGAGAGGAAGTAGGTATTTAGAATTTCACACATATCCTTATCTCTCTCAGTGATCTGACCAGAGTTACTCTTAAGTGGGCCAATCTTGTCCCTAATCTTACTTCTGTATACCTGGAAGAACCCTTTTGGGTTTGTCTTTGAATCCTTTGCGACCTTAGCCTCATAATCTCTTTTTGCTTTTCTTATTCCTTTTTTCATTTCTCTCTTTAATTGAATATATTGATTTCTTAACTGCCCATCCCCTCTTTTGATACGCCTATATATGCCTCTCTTTTGACCAATAAGATGTTTTAATCTACTGTTCATCCATTTGGGATCATTTTTGTTAGATCTAATTTCCCTACTCGGAACAAAAGTTCTCTGGGCAGCTAGAACTATGCTCTGAAAAACGTCATATTGGCAACCAAGATCACCTACCTGACCCATAGTCAGGACATCCCAATTTAGCCCATCCAAGTAATTTTTCAGTCCTATGAAGTCGGCCAAGCGAAAATCTGGGACATAGATTTGATTGCAGTTATCTGGGTAATTCCATGATATATTGAAACTAAGTGATTTGTGATCACTTTCCCCTAACTCATCATTAACCTCAAAATTATTAACTAGTGACTCTTTGTTGGCAAGAACCAAGTCAAGCAGATTGTTTCCTCTAGTTTGTTCTGTCACAACCTGTTCTAAAAAGCAATCCTGAACCGTATCAAGAAAGTCACTAGACTCAAGATTTCCTGTCATATTGTTCCAATCAATTTGTCTAAAGTTAAAATCTCCCATTATCACAACATTTTCATATCTAGATGCCTTATGAATTTCGTCCTATAACAGCTTATTGCACTCCCTACCAAGGTTTGGGGGCCTATAAATCACACCCAAAATTAATTTGTCACGACCCTCGAGAAACTGAAGCCAAACCGATTCTGTGTTCGATGTTTCTAATCTTATGTCATGTCTAAGACAACAATTAAAATTTTCTCTGACTTATATCGCCACTCCACCACCCTTCCTGTTGACCCTATCATAAGAACATAAGAACATAAGAACGATGGAACACTGCAGAAGGCCTACTGGCCCATGCGAGGCAGGACCAAGTCTCCTACCGGCTTAAGCCAATGCACCCAACCTAGTCAGGTCAGGTCACATTGACTTAAGGGAGGAACACGGCAACCGACCTGGTAGCACAAGCTATCAGGTCTAACTCACACCCACCCACATCTACTCATGTATTTATCCAACCTATTTTTAAAGCTACACAACGTTCTGGCCTCTATAACGGTACTTGGGAGTTTGTTCCACTCATCCACAACTCTATTACCAAACCAGTACTTTCCTATATCCTTCCTGAATCTGAATTTTTCCAACTTAAAACCATTGCTGCGAGTCCTGTCTAGGCTAGATATTTTCAGCACACTATTTACATCCCCTTTATTTATTCCTGTCTTCCATTTATACACCTCAATCATATCCCCCCTAATTCTACGTCTTTCTAGAGAGTGCAGATTCAGGGCCCTTAGTCTATCCTCATAGGGAAGGTTTCTGATACATGGGATCAACTTTGTCATCCTCCTTTGTACATTTTCCAGAGAATTTATATCCATTCTGTAATAAGGTGACCAAAACTGTGCAGCATAATCTAAATGAGGCCTAACCAAGGATGTATAGAGTTGAAGAACAACCTGAGGACTCCTATTATTTATGCTTCTTGATATGAAGCCAAGGATTCTATTAGCTTTATTGCGAACACTTATGCACTGTTGTCTTGGTTTCAGATTACTGCTAACCAGAACTCCTAAATCTTTTTCGCAATCCGTAATATTAAGATCTACATTATTTAGTTTATATGTGGCATGGTTATTGTCCTGTCCAACATTTAGAACTTTGCATTTGTCTATATTAAACTGCATCTGCCACTTCTCCGACCACTGCATCAGTCTATTCAAATCTTCCTGGAGTGCTCGAATGTCCTCGTCAGAATGAATTCGACGGCCTATTTTGGTGTCATCGGCAAACTTGCCGATGTCGCTCTTTATGCCCTCATCTATGTCGTTTATGTAGATTGTGAACAGCAGGGGGCCCAACACTGACCCCTGTGGAACACCGCTCGTGACACTTCCCCACTCTGATTTCTCCCCATTTATGCAAACTCTCTGCTGCCTATTTGTCAACCATGCCTCTATCCAGGAAAAAATTTCTCCTCCTATTCCATGTGCTTTAATTTTCCTCAATAGTCTCTGATGTGGGACCCTGTCAAAAGCCTTACTGAAGTCCATATACACAATATCATATTCATTACCATGATCTACCTCCTCAAATACCTTAGTGAAAAAAGTTAATAAATTCGTAAGGCAGGAACGCCCCTTTGTAAAACCATGCTGAGATTCGTTGATTAATTTATGCTTTTCAAGGTGGCTACGAACTGCCTCGGCAATTATTGATTCCATAAATTTTCCCACTATGGAGGTTAGGCTTATTGGTCTATAGTTCGAAGCTAAGGACCTGTCACCTGTTTTGAAAATAGGTATCACATTTGCCATTTTCCACTTATCTGGCACCATGCCAGTTTGTAGTGATATGTTGAAAAGATTAGCCAAAGGTGTGCTAAGCTCCTCTTTACATTCCTTTAGAACCCTTGCATACAGTTCATCAGGGCCTGGGGATTTGTTAGGTTTTAATTTATCTATTTGCCTAAGGACCATGTCACTTGTGACCCTAATAGTACACAGTTTATTATCGTCCTGTTCTACATAATTTATCATTACTGGAATATCGCTGGTATCCTCCTGTGTAAAAACTGAGAGGAAGTATGTGTTAAAAATTCTACACATTTCCTTATCACTGTCAGTGAGCTGACCCGAGGAACTTTTGAGTGGGCCTATCTTGTCCCTGATCTTACTTCTGTATACCTGAAAGAATCCTTTTGGGTTAGTCTTCGATTCTCTTGCAACTTTAACCTCATAATCTCTTTTTGCTTTTCTAATTCCCTTTTTTATTTCTCTCTTTAACTGAATATATCGATTTCTCAATTGCCCCTCTCCTCTTTTGATTTGCCTATATATGCCTCTCTTTTGACCAATCAGATATTTTAATCTATTGTTCATCCATTTAGGATCATTTTTGTTTGATCTGATTTCCCTATTTGGAACATAATTTGACTGAGCAGCTAGAACTATGCCCTGGAAAGCATCATATCGGCAACCATCACCACCTACCTGACCCTTAGTCAGGTCATTCCAGTTCAGCCCACCTAAGTAATTTTTCAGTCCTATGAAATCAGCCAAGCGAAAGTCAGGGACGGAGACTTGATTGCCATTATTAGGGGAATTCCATGATATATTAAAACTGAGTGATTTGTGATCACTTTCCCCAAGCTCATCATTAACCTCAAGATTATTAATTAGTGTTTCCCTACTGGCAAGAACCAAGTCAAGGAGGTTATTTCCCCTAGTTGGCTCTGTCACAAACTGTTTTAAAAAACAATCCTGGATCGTATCAAGAAAGTCACCTGACTCTAAATTTCCTGTCAAATTGCTCCAGTCAATCTGTCTATAGTTGAAATCTCCCATTAGCACAACATTTTCGTATGTAGATGCCTTACGAATTTCGTCCCATAGAAGTTTACTGCACTCCCTATCAAGATTTGGGGCCCTGTAAATCACACCCAAAATTAGTTTTTCTCGGCCCTCGAGAAGCTGTAACCAAACAGATTCAGTGGCTGACGCTTCTAATTTAATATCTTGTCTAACACAACAATTTAAATTGTCTCTGACATACATCGCTACTCCACCACCTTTCCTGTTGACCCTGTCAGTGTGGAATAATTTATAGTCTTGTATGTGACATTCAGAGGGCATCTCTCTATCTTTCAGATTGAGCCAGGTCTCTGTTATAGCAATAATATCTACGTCTCCTGCACTTGCAATTAATCTTAGCTCATCTATCTTATTTCTTACACTCCTGCTATTAGTATAGTAAACCTTAAGGGAGCTAGTCCCTTGCTGCCCTCTGCTGTCCCCCTTTGTTTGCTGACCTGATCTATTGTCTTTATTTATAACTTCATGCTGAATGCCTTTTATACATTTACTGTTTCCAACCCAAGTGTTGCAACCTGCTTGTTTCCCACACACACCCATACCTCTATCTTCCATCAGTTTAAAATCATAGGCATTTCACCAATGGCCTTCTCAATCGAGTCTGCAAGTGCTACCACCCCAGCCCCAGAGAGATGTACCCCATCCCTTGCATACATATCATGTTTGCCATAAAAGTTGTTCCAGTTGTCAATGAATGGGATTGCAAGTTCCTTGCAGTATCTGTCTAGCCAGCAATTTACACCAATTGCCCTAGACAACCATTCATTTCCTACTCCCCTTCTAGGCAAGATGCTACATATGATTGGGATCCCTCCCTTAGACTTAATGAAATCTATAGCTGACCTGTACTTATCTAGCAGCTCTTCTCTCCTACCCTTCCCAATATCATTTCCACCAGCACTGAGACAGATAATGGGCTTGCTCCCATTACCTGACATGATATTATCCAGCCTGTTGACAATGTCCCCAACACCAGCTCCAGGGAAGCACACTCTATCTCTCATCTTCTTATTCCTATTACAAAAAGCACGGTCAATGTATCTTACCTGAGAGTCACCAACCACAAGAATGCGCTTACCTCCATTAGCAGGGGCAGTAGTACCCTTACCTTCACTGGCCACTGAAGTACATTCATCCTGAAGAACAGAGAAGCGATTTCCTACCTTCAGATCTTCACTCTTAACTTTCCTTACTCTGATGCGCCTTCCATTACTGTGAACTACTCGCCACTTGTAGCAGGTGTTGGGCTGCACCTCACTGCTGGTAGCCGTTGCTGCCTCCCCAACTACAGCCTCCTCACAGCGAGAGACAGACTGCACCTCGCTGCTAGAAGCCTCATTCCCCACAACTCCAGCCACCTCACACTCTCTCCCAGACCCATTGAGGTGGACCTTCAGCCTCCTAATCTCCTCCTGGAGAAGCAAGACCTCCTCCTTCAACTCTCCAACCTCAATTTTTAAAACACTGCAGAAGCAAGCCATGCTTTGTAACCGTCCACACTAATCCCCAAGGCAGCTCAGGGTCTCTGTTATACCAATAATATCTATATTACCTACACTTGCAAGTAATTTTAGCTCATCTATCTTATTTTTTAGACTCCTACTATTTGTATAGTAAACCTTAAGGGAGCTAGTCACTCGTTGCCCTCTACTATCTCTCTTTGTTTGTTGATCAATTGATTTGCCATTACTAGCAACTTTATTTTGAATATTGTCTTTTAAACATATCCCTGAGGTATCCTGGTAATAACTGCTGTTTTTAACCCTAATGCTGCAGCCTGATTGTGAGCGACTTCAATATTATTGGTTGAGTGATCTTAGAACCACATAGTGCTTATTAATCTTCTTTTGCGTGATCTTAGGACCAAGATAGTGCTTATTAATCTTCTTTTGCGTGATCTTAGGACCAGGATAGTGCTTATTAATCTTCGTTTGCGTGATCTTAGGACCAGGATAGTGCTTATTAATCTTCTTTTGCGTGATCTTAGGACCAGGATAGTGCTTATTAATCTTCGTTTGCGTGATCTTAGGACCAGGATAGTGCTTATTAATCTTCGTTTGCGTGATCTTAGGACCAAGATAGTGCTTATTAATCTTCTTTTGCGTGATCTTAGGACCAGGATAGTGCTTATTAATCTTCTTTTGCGTGATCTTAGGACCAGGATAGTGCTTATTAATCTTCGTTTGCGTGATCTTAGGACCAGGATAGTGCTTATTAATCTTCGTTTGCGTGATCTTAGGACCAAGATAGTGCTTATTAATCTTCGTTTGCGTGATCTTAGGACCAGGATAGTGCTTATTAATCTTCGTTTGCGTGATCTTAGGACCAAGATAGTGCTTATTAATCTTCTTTTGCGTGATCTTAGGACCAGGATAGTGCTTATTAATCTTCTTTTGCGTGATCTTAGGACCAGGATAGTGCTTATTAATCTTCGTTTGCGTGATCTTAGGACCAAGATAGTGCTTATTAATCTTCGTTTGCGTGATCTTAGGACCAAGATAGTGCTTATTAATCTTCGTTTGCGTGATCTTAGGACCAAGATAGTGCTTATTAATCTTCGTTTGCGTGCAGGAAAATTTGTTGGTAAAGTAAAATAGGAAAAAATTTGGAATAGTTTGGAATCTTGCCATAACTGGAGAATGATTTATCTGATCGGCTTCAAATTTTCAACATTGGTGTGGTTTCATGAACACAAGGTTCACGTTGCCATTGGGTGCCATAAATCCCAATTTGCCAATTTTTATTGAATAAACAGCAATAATAATTTTGTGGTAAATAACTAAAGAATGCTTCTACTGATTGGCATCAAACTTCTATCATTGGTGGGCTTTACTAAAACACTCCCTTTGAGTTGTGTAAATTTATGATTGCGGTTTACGTTAAACAAGCAGTTACTAACATAACTAGAGAATGCCTCTTCTGATAAGTTTCAAACCCTAAATGCTAATGTATCTTAAGAGGCAGTATTTTTGCATTAATTTTTTGTTGTGTAGGAGATGGGCCACATTGCTTTTTTTTTTAATTAGAATCATTAGTTTTTGAAGAACTGAAGAGAATTTTAAATAGAACATAAATTTGAAGAGTAAACCGAAAAAAAAATCCGCAGTTTTTGTTGAGAATTTGGCCTTACCTGCTGTGTTTATTATATATTATAAATATAAACACTTAGCTGATAAATGACAGCAAATCGTCTACACAGCCGCCCCTGCAGACGAGGTCTAGAAGCTGTCGAAACCATCACAACAGTGGGCTGTCAAGAGATACAATTTATAAGTATAAATTACCCCTAGGGGGTGTTATGTCAGCATATTTCATTCGATGATGGCTGACGAATACTTACTTGTTTGGACTCAAAAGTCCACACCTTACTGCCGATTATAGGTTGATTACAAACTCCTTGTGACTCAAGAATTGCGCAATCCCCCGATCTACAAGAAATTCGTAACATACCTTGCTCTTTGTAACGTGAGCTATGGTGTTCTCAACACCTTCGACAGATATCGGTGACTTGATAGAAGCTGAAGTGTCCTTGGATGTCCACGTCTTCCATTGTCTAGGAAACGCACACTGGTACACTATGTTCAACAAGATTCGTCTTTATTGTTCACAATGTATCACAAGAGAAGCTGATCACACTTCTCTTAAGTGTTTATTGTGTTGTGTGAGACACTTTATTCACACTAACGCACAGATCAGTGTCCTTTGCTGGTTATCCTGGCGTCAGTGTCTCGTAGTAGAGTCAAAGTTAGTCTGCCAGACGCTACAGGGCTCCATCCCGTCACTGGCCCCAGCACAAAAAAAAAAAAAAATGCTGACCTAGTACCTTGCATCCTTGTCACCTCCTCGATGAAGCAAAGCAGAATGTTTGTTTCTTGCTGTCTTAAGCAGAGACAACAATGTACACTATTTTTACTATGGTAATAAAGTGGGAGCAGGATTTTCCTTAATTGTCCTGCTAAGTAAGAGATGTACTGTCTCTTATAAAAATACACTTTGCAACACCGCTGCAAGGAGCAGAGGTCATTTGACCACGCATACGGCATCTGTGATCAATTACTCACTCTAGCAGTAAACAAGACGCTCGCCCCTTCTAGTGGCCCCTCAGGGCTGAGAGGGCTGAAGGGGGCTGATACCCCCCTCCTGGAGAAAATTTCTCCACAGTTTTATGGTATTTTTAAGCTTAACAAAGAGAGATTTTTGCGGGACATTCTTTGCAACATTTTCGTTTGTTTTCTCGTATATTTTCGTTTATTACTCGAGAACGCTTTATTCAACTGGCTTCAAATTTTCAATGCTTGTGTAGTGTATCTGGGACAAGATTCATGGAACTATTTGCAGGCGCTGATGAGCTGTGCACACTGCTGAACAAATTATTTCCAATTTTTTGTTTCTGTGTGACAGGTGGAGAGAAGCTCCTCTGATCAGCTGCAAAATATCCTACTTGTAAGAAGGTTGGTATATTTAATGAACTGTGTTGATGCCATTTTGCCACTTATAATCTCGAAATGGTATAATATTATTTTACCTCATTACTTTATTTTGCCTTGATGCTGGTGAGGGGCTCTTGATCCATATGATGACTTATGCAATGCCTTTTCTAATTCATTATCTTCCCTTTGCTGGGATCGGAGTTCACAGCCTTCCATTCCCCAGTGACAGGCTGTGGAAGCACAAATTTTGTTGGATTCTGTACAATAACTGGCCCCTCAAGGAAGGTTCCTTGATGCTGGTGAGGGGCTCTTGATTTAGGGAATTGGATCTGTGCTCCAGTTCCCCGAATTAAGCCTGAATGCCTTCCACATCCCCCCCCCAGGCGCTGTATAATCCTCCGGGTTTAGCGCTTCCCCCGTGATTATAATAATAATAATAATAATAATGTACAATAACTGGAAAATGCATCTTCTGGTCAGCATTAACTTTTAGTAATGTGTTTTCCTCAGACATCAATGTGTGTCAGTTTTATAAATCAAATTTGTTTCTGCGATGTGACTGGAGAATGTCTCTTCTGATCAGAAATAAGTCACAGTATTTCACTTACTCTGGTTATCCAAGATTAAATGAACTTAATGGTCTTTTATGTGTCTATAATTGTCTATAATTTGTGTGCCCTCAAGTATGTTGTTGAACATTTGTATGTTATGTACACTAAGCTTATATAAAGCTTCCATTCTTACTTTCTTAAAAGCTGGTCAATCTTACAAGAGAAAAGTTTAGATAATTATTTGGGGGCCTGTGTAGGTTACAATTTAAGTTTTTTTAAACTGATAAAATTGAAATACTTCTTTTCATGCTATAATTTCCGAGTGACGCAACTGATTAACTTCAACTCTTCCATCCTGATTAGTTGATAACGCAGCGTCTGAGCGGCTTCAAGCTTAATGAGCGTTTGTATTTTACGATAGATATCTATTTGGTTCCTTTCAAAGGTTGGAATTAGATTTATGTCTGTATATGTCTTAGTTTACCATTTTTTATTGAACAATTTGAATATTAGTTTCCATATGATGACTTGTGAATGTCTCTAGTGATTCCCTTCATATCTTGAACATTAATTCTGAGTAATAAAACACATGGAGACAGACACTCAGGAGAGTATTTGATCTGTATATTTCGATCTCCGTCTGGGATCCTGAAGTCGAAATTTACAGATCAGTTAATCTCTTGAGTTTCTGTCTCCATGTGATTTATTATTGGTGACTGATGAGCGTTCATTACACTTCACTTATTCCTTGAACACAAATATTTAACTTCATTAAGTTATGCCGCACGCTGCACTTTTCAAAGCTCGTGCACTGAGATACTTGCGACTGGGATTGTAGAATACGGGGATATGTTCCTCGGATTACACAGCGAACGATATATATCTAGTAATTATTATATACTCAGATGCAGTGGTAAATCCGTGAGGTTCCTTCAGTGCAAGGAATGGTGAAGGCTCGATCCCCCGTCCAGTCAGTGATATTCTACAGATAGTCTTCAGTCACCGTAATGCAACTGCAGAGGTCACTTTAAACCTGTCCTGTTTTTCAAAGTTTTCGTTATATATGAGAGTGATGCTGTAAAGCACCGCGTTAATGAGGAAACAGTAAAGTAATAGGTAATGCTGAAAGTTAGATATATTTCTGGTAATCCTCGCCACACCCCAACACAATCACATAATTTAAATATTTTCATTTTTTTACGATAGTACAATGATAAAAAGCACATGTTTTGCGTGAGGATACACTGGATTAAATGAGATTTTGCAAAATGTTTAAAACTTACAGCAAATATTTCCATACCAGGCAATAATGAATTTTTACGTTTGTATTTTTAAACGAGGATTTAAATAAAGTTGACTTTTGTATTTAAAATCCCTTTAATTTATAAGTGAAAACCTGTAAATTATGCTGACTAGGAATTAATAAAAGGATAAATAATTATAACAAACATTTATTTCATCGCCTTTGCTAACGAGACAGTGTCATGATTCTACAGAGGTTACTAAATATATTCTCCTCTCAAGCGGTATACCTGGAGTAAACCTGGAGAGGGTTTCGGGGGTCAACGCCCCCACGGTCCGGTCTGTGACTTGGCCTCGTAGTCTGGAATTAGAAATTAAATGATCTGTTTCTTGTTTTTATCCCTTTATCTACTCCTTGTTAGCACAATTTTCAGATGCTTTAGTTATAAATTACAAGCAATTTAAATAATGTAACTTACCTTCTAGAACCACAATGTTTTAAATCAACGTTTTATTTACATCATAATAAACAGTAGGTGTGGAAATTTTGAGCCTCTGAAGCTATTGCTGCTGTAGGCTAGAAGCTGAACTTCTTATGAGATAGGGAATAATAATGAAATAGATATATTAATTATGAGGCTAACTGCAAATAATTAAGATTAAAAGTAATTAAAACTAAAAAATAATTAAGATTAAGAGTAAAACTTATCCTTGGTCATATAAAAATTTGGTAGTATAAAGAGAGACTGCAGTTAACCAGCTAGGCATACCATAAATCAGAGAATACCACAAGAACCAGCCTAACATGCAGTGCTGTATATACTATGAGGTACGAGGTGTAATATGAGATACAAGTACACACAAATACTTAAGCAATAACAACACCTGTAGATCATCTTAAGATAAATTATATAAGTAATAGATAAGCACAAGAACAAATAAATGCAATAAATGGAGCACGACATTAATGGGGGTCTAAGTTGTTAAGTTGTTAGTAAAGGCTGCGAATAAACTTGATGCATTGGTTCGCTGCTAGACCTGAAGAAGGTATCACGCCCTCTTACATAAGCCCAGTTTCTTCTACCTTACGGATCGCAAAAGGAGTAGTACAAAGTGCAACATGAGTTTCTAATAAAGATATCATGCCAGTTAGAAGTGAAGTTCACAAGTTATTACATAGAAAATAATATCCTAATTTTTTCTTCAATGAAAATTGCAAATTGGCACCAATATTGGACAAAACTAGTTCGAACCGCTAAGAATAAAAAGACAATGCCGTGACTGGAACAATATACAAATAACCCGCATTTAGGAGAGTAAAACTTCGTTTCGGTCCGAAATGTCGTCAAAAGTTTCATTCTCCTATGTGCGGACTATTTGTATATCCCACTAAGTAAGACACAAGACACTCACGAAATCGTAATACGATTACAAACAAACTACGGTACGGGTGGGGATTGAATTAGCGGCAAGTGAGTCGTAAAACTCCAGGCCAGCGCTGGAGCCACTGGGCCAGCTGGATACATTGACTTACACGTTGGTCTGGAGTTTTACGACTCGCTTGCCGCGAGTTCAATCCCCACCCTTACCGTGGTTAAGATACAACAGCCTGGAAAGTTAAAACCACTCAGAAGAGGAATTCTCTAGTTATCTCACAGAGATAAATATCCCAAGATACACCACCACTTGAAACACTCGAAAGTTACATTCCCGCATTAAAAGCACTGAAAGCTAGAAGCTGATTGGATGAGGCATTTAAAAATTATCACGTGAACATCATTATTTAAATTTTCAAACTTTCCTTAATATTAGTAGTCAGTATTGAAAGTTTGAGGCGATCAGAAGAGGCTTTCTCAAATTGTTACATGGAAAACAAGATATGGAAATGGTCTAAATAAAAACGGTTAAAAGGCAGCTGAACATGTCAACAGTTACATGGTCGTACGTCTAACTCTCAGATCACGAACGAAATATTTGATGAAATAATGCCGTAACTGAATTCAAACGCCGCCTCCGAAATAGATGTGTGTTGTGTCACTGCGGGGTCTGAGAAAGGTAGCCCCATATTCCATAAGCCCAGCCCACTCTACCTGAATGCGCTGAAAACTCAATAGTACACAGTGCTGAATAGGTTTCTAATGCTGGTAAATATGTAAATATCAACAGAGAAGATATGAAGCTACTCATGAGAAGTATTCACACGCTGTTATATGAAATGTAATATTCCAATTTCTTCAACAAAAAAAAATGGGAATTGGCAGCTACACAGCCCAAAATCGTATCAAGTCTTCCATTAAGGAACATTACCTTAGAAATTTTGAAGTCAATCAGAAGAGTCATTATCTTGTTGTCTCTCAGAAAATGTACCAGTACTTTACATTTGAAGCCGCTCTGAAGTTCCATTCTCAAATTAATGCAGTTGAAGACTTCAAGCTGATCGGATGAGACATTCACAATAATTGTATGAAAACCGGTATATAAATTTTTCCTTATTTTTCTTATTTCAATCCCAGCCTTTCTTTATGTATTAGTATTTAAGGTTTAAACCAGATTAAGAGGCATTCTACAGTTAATGTAACTAATGTATTTAATGAAATTGCCAAATTACAATTTAAGCAACCCAAAACCAGGATGAATGTTCCTCTGAGAAAAGCAGACCACAGCTGACAGTTTGAAGCCTACAGTAGGAAGCCTCGTCCAGTTATTACATAGAATCCATCCTTCCAAGTTTACTTAATATATTAGTAAATTGGCATATTTGAAATCGCACAGTTTAAGTCCACCAAGATTGATGGACTGAGCACATCGATTCCTGGCTGAGGGACTAATTACCTCAAACTCGTCATCTTTAACCGTTTCTCAGCATTTGACTGAAGAAGCAATGGCTGGCGAAACGTTTCCATAATATAGATTAGCAATTGTTGCTCAAGTGTTTTATTCATCCATGAGAGTTTATTGAGGCCTATTGCCCGTGGAACCAAAGAAATATTTGGGCGAAACGTCCTAATAAAGTTCCTTGCTTCAAAATAATATGTACACTGCCCCAAATCAATGGGGTCTTTTATTTACGTAAACCCCATCATCGCTGAAATTTTGAAATCAACAAGGAAAGATGTTCTCCAGTTATTGTTCAGTATCTGATTTTCGAGTTTCTTAACTAAGTTAAAAATCAACAAATATTCTTCTACAAAGTCTAATCTTACAAGGATCCTCATGTGCGTAAGATGCATCAGCCTTTAGAGAGGCATACGCACGTTATATTAAGGGAAATTCCACCTTTTTTAATAACAAACAGTGAGAAATTGGCACCGACGCGTTGCAGGAACAGTCCCAACCTTCTAAGTGGGATATACAACGGAAGGAGAGGGGGGTAAGTTTGAACCCAATCAGAAGTAGCTTTCATAAGTTACTGCGGTGAAATCAGATCCGTGAATGGAAGGTACAAAATTGGCCTGAGAATACCTGCACGTGTCAGTTGCACGCTTCCAGGTGTCCTTCAGGTGTACCTGACAGTCATCACTAAGTTTAAAGTGATTAAACTTCTTTAAATGGAATGACATTAAATTTGAATCGCTGGGAAACACAGGGAAAGATGGAATTTACCTTGTGCTATACTGAGTAAAGATAAAAAGGAGAGTAACACAACGATAGATAAACGTGCTAGTTGTGATGGATTAAGAGTGTCTATTAAATGCCAAAAAAACGGTGCATGCATAGCTATTAGTCTAATCCACGATCTGTACATACATATGAAGTGGCCACCAAGAGGTATGTCTTCACTGAATGAGAGCGACCTGGATGTTACGACGATGAAGTTCCCAGGATACTGAAACTGCTGGGAACTTCATCTTTAGCAGAGTTTCTTCCTCCGTGATGCTTGAAATGAGACATTACATATATCAACACGAAATTTGTATATTATCATTCTCCCATTAACCATCCTTTGTGGTTAATGGAAGATATTAGTGTTACTGATAATTTAGCATAAGTTATTTAGTGTTTCATAACAGTAACACTCTTAAAACACAATTCAGGCTAAACTCCATCAAAAAAGTGCAACTTTTTTTTTTTTGCATAGCAAACTGAAATCATTCTAATTATAACCATATTTTTTTAAGGGTCGAGGGTTTAGCCAGCGGAAGGCCTCGGTCAGATGAACAGAAGCTCCAGCGGCGGGTCATCATATGACTAACACCCGCGTCAGGAAACACTTGTTCTGTTTTCTGACAAATCTTATCTAACTTTACCGTACATAGCGAGTGAATGCTCTTGGTATTACACTCTCCAAAAATATGTATAGGAACGTGTGAAATTTGGGTAATAAATTCCATAGATTTTTCTCATCCTGCTCTCTGGGTACCTAACAGTGTGTCTGCCAACCCAGAACCTCCCACTGAACTTTCTGAACAACTTAAGTCATGTCCACTTGGCATTTTTCTTAGTTAACTAATGTTTTCCAAAAATTTATATAAGTTGTGAATGCTTAATTTACATAAAACACCTCAATACAAACTCTGAAGAGAATTTTTAGTGCCTTAATATCAAGAATCCTCATAAGTTCAGCAGATCTTTATTCGAATTATTAACCCCGAAGGTTAATAACCCAGTATAATCATTATTACACTGTAATTACTTTCCTTTGCCTTTAACAGTCCTGGACCTAGTAACTGTATTTCTATAACTGCTTAACATGATTGTGAATGATAATAAAGTGTGAAAAGTAGTTCACCGTGGTTTACAGGACCACCACAACTTGTGTCGTACTGGACCGTAGTGACTCTCAGTTCCTTTATGTCGTATAATTTGGAAAGGAAATATGCCTTGTATTTACTGATGCTGATATGTTGACCAACACAGCTGTTGCTTGGTTAACCCTGCAATATGCATCTCAGCCAATCAGGGGGCCATCAACCCTCTCTATACAATTTCATATCAATATGATATGGTAAGGTACGATAAACTAATGTTTTTACATAGTGATATTAAAAATAAAATTTGTTTGGCAGATTTGAAGGTTTTTAAAATGCAACACTAATTTTCCTATAAGTTCTTTGTTTATATATTATTATTTTTTTTCATAAGATTTTCAGTACCGTGTTCGGCGCGTTATGAGAGGATTTATTGTACCTTAAGTTAGTCGTTTATTTTTAATGAGTTTAATATAAATTCAAGAGGTAATATTGTAAATAAGTCCATTCAGTAACCTACATAATATGGATTGTAATAATATATTTATCTAACTCTTATTGGTATTATTAAATTCGTTTGAAGATGTAAGAGGAAAACTATATTCACCTTAGGATGTGAGGGAAGTGTGGACATTAGGGTGTTGGTGAACAGGGACGAAGTTGTAGTGATGGCAATGTTTCCACAATAGGAGGCAAGACTGAATACATTTGTCTAAAAGTAACTGTTATTATTATTATTATTATTATTTTTGTTGTTATTGTTGTTGTCGTTGTATATTCATGGAGAAGTACTAACCTCGTAGAGGTCATACAACACCTGGGAAATGAAAATCACAGATGTTTACTTTATTCTGCAGAAATTAGAGAGACAGAAAAGATTACTTCACTTTACAGATTAAATAATAAGAAATTTTTAAACGCTGCTACAACTGTGAATAGCAGCATAACGGAGATAAAACACCTCAATTACTGGGAGCGCTTGAGGTTCCTGAACCTGTATTCCCTGGAACGCAGGCGGGAGAGATACATGATTATATACACCTGGAAAATCCTAGAGGGACTAGTACCGAACTTGCACACGAAAATCACTCACTACCAAAGCAAAAGACTTGGCAGACGATGCAACATCCCCCCAATGAAAAGCAGGGGTGTCACTAGCACGTTAAGAGACCATACAATAAGTGTCAGGGGCCCGAGACTGTTCAACTGCCTCCCAGCATACATAAGGGGGATTACCAACAGATCCCTGGCAGTCTTCAAGCTGGCACTGGACAAGCACCTAAAGTCGGTTCCTGACCAGCCGGGCTGTGGCTCGTACGTTGGTTTGCGTGCAGCCAGCAGCAACAGCCTGGTTGATCAGGCTCTGGTCCACCAGGAGGCCTGGTCACAGACCGGACCGCGGGGGCGTTGACCCCCGGAACTCTCTCCAGGTAAACCCCAGTAGAGCCGACACTCTCTTCACTCCCAGAACACTGTATCAACAGTCACGTAAAAACTGAAGTTTCGTAACGAAATTTTGCTATGGACACTACACATATTAATATGACTCTTGTAGCCAGAGCAGCAGCACTGGCTGTTTTGTGAACCTGTTAAAGAAAAAGAGTCATTAGAGAGGAGAGAGACCTCCGACTCATGTATTGTGCTCTTCAGAGCATTCCTGTGAATGAGACACATTCAGCAGTGTTGGAAGAATCATTCCTGAAAGTGATATAAAAACAATCAATGGTATTGTGAATGTTATTCTAGAAGCCTAGATGTACGGTCAGTTGTGTTGGAAGAATCATTATAGAAGGTCAGAAATGCAATAAGTGATGTTGCAAGAATGTTTCTGGAGAACAGGAAGTATAAGTAGCATTAGAAGCGTTTTCATATATAACGACAGCTCTCCTGCAAGGATTTTTCGTTTTATTATTTTTGTTGATTACAAACTGGCCAAAAGTTTGTGTTATCCAGGAAACAGACTTATTGATTGAGCATTACTACGGAGGTGATCACTCAGTACTGAGAGCCAGGATTTACCTCCAGCCCAGTTTATTCCAGTCTTAATAATTATATGAAATTTAGATTTTATTATTGTTGTAAAGTAAAAGGTCATAAGTGCAACTAATGTGACATTTTTTTGTGGCAACGTTTCGCTCTCCAGGAGCTTTGTCAAGCCGTTACAAACAGTACATAGACACAGAGGGTATATATAGGCTTAGAGTGAGGTGCCATACTAGTGGTAGTAGTAGTAGTAATACAATATGGTAGAACAATTAACTTGCACATGAGTAAAAGGATATAAAAGCTATTGGGTAACATAAAAATAGGTTAGACAAATATTTCTGTTGGAGGCTGGATTAGAGAAGGCTTGTTTCAATGTTCATTCTTTGTGATGTGCTTGTGTAGTATTAACAGGAGAGACTATGTGATGGCAGGGTTTGCTGTTTTCAGGAGGATTCTTGCTAAGACTTCAGAGATGGTGAAGCTGCCTTTGTTTTGTTTAATTGCATTAGAAACAGCAATTAGTGCTGATTCAAGGCACTTGCGTCAGCGGAAATTAGTTTCTTTGATCACTAATCGGGCGTCCCTGAATTTCATGAGATGATTGGTGGAATTTCGGTGTTGTACGCAGGCGTTGTTCAAGTTATCGTTCCTACATGCATAAATGTGTTCATTGAGGCGGATTTCGAGGTTTCTTGCTGTTTCACCTATATAAATCCTGTTGCAGCCTCGACAGGGTATAGTGCGTTGACTGGTTCATGGTGCTTGAATTTTGTCCTGGTTAGGTCGTTTATTGATGTGCTGGAAGCGATGGTGACTCTAGTGTTAGCTTGTGCAAGTACTTTAGAAATGTTCAAAGCAACCTGGCTGTTGGGAAGAATTATAACTTTGTTAGGAGTGGTGTTGGTTGGAGGGAGGGGGTAAAGAAGGTTTTGTGGGCGAGGGGCTTGGACTCCCAGCAAGCGTGCGTGAACGTGTTAGATAGGAGTGAATGGAGACAAATGGTTTTTGGGACCTGACGAGCTGTTGGAGTGTGAGCAGGGTAATATTTAGTGAAGGGATTCAGGGAAACCGGTTATTTTTCTATAGCCGGACTTGAGTACTGGAAATGGGAAGTACTTTAAAGGAGAGGTTTGGGATATTGGCAGTTTGGAGGGATATGTTATATATCTTTATGTATGCTTCTAAACTGTTGTATCTGGGCGCCTCTGCAAAAACAGTGATTATGTATGAGTGAGGTGAAATTTCTTTCTTTTTGGGTCACCCTGCCTCGGTGGCAGACAGCCGACTTGTTATATATATATATATATATATATATATATATATATATATATATATATATATATATATATATATATATATATATATATATATATATATATATATATATTACCCATAATTATTTCAATAATTGTGGGTAATAATTAAGGGGGTTTTAGGAAGGATAAGTAGGGTAGGTAAGGTAGGTAATGTGCAGGTCAAGTATTTATCTTGAAGCACGTTAGTAGACAATACTTCGATATTGGAGGAAGTAACTGTGTTTATATATTTGAGAGTGGACCTGTCGGCAGATGGGTCTGTGAAAGATGAGGTGACTCGAGCAATTGACGAGGGTGAAAAGGTAGGTGATGCATTAAGGTATCTGTGGAGACAAAGAACCTTATCCAAAGTGTTGGTGCCACCATACTAAAGTATAGTGGTACCACTGTACCAGAGTATAGTGGTACCACTATATGAGTGTGAAACTAGTTTTAAATGTCACAGTGAGAGAAGGCTGAACACATAACTTATATACTTCTTGGGATCTTCATACAGGAAATTCTATGGTTGACTAACCTATAGGCATGACCTACCTCCACCTGTGTATTTGTACAAGGTGATACTGTCTACGACTGCTTCGTTTCACCTGTTTGCAGTATGTAAGCTCTTCCGTGCATATGTTGCACTCTTTTCAAGATTGATTAACTGGTCACGTCAACTCCAGGCTAAAGTACTGGTTACCTCAAACTCCTTCTGATCTTCACTCATTCTTCTCTGTGCTGGACTGAGGAAGCCATTGATTGGCGAAACGTTTCCACAATAAAGGTGATCAAGTGTTGCACAGATTAAAATGACAGTATATATAGGCGGAGAGGGAAAGTGAGTGACACACAGTGACCTGAAAATTGACATATTTGAGATGAGGTCAGGAAGGCAGTGAGGCCATGTGATTCCTGTGTTGTTAGGTAGGTGCTGCTTTGCCTGTTTGATTATCATATATGCTAATGTTTTTGAAAACTTGTAGCTTCCACAGAATATAATACTGGAAGCTACAAAAATTTAAAAAACCAGGCAAAGCACCACCTCCCTAACAACAACAGGAGTCATGTCTACCTGACCTCATCTCAAATATGTCATTTTTGAGGTTACCATGTCTCACTCACCTCACTCTCCGCCTAAATATACTGTCATTTTAATCTCTGTGCGTTGGAAGTGATCAAGGCTTCAGGATCGAAACGTTGTCTAAAAAATATGTCCTAGTGTTTACTCACGTTTTTGTAAACTAATCTGTCGGTTTTTACTCCAATGTTTATACCGTTGTGAATATCAAAATGGTATACAGTACCGACACGTTGGTAAGTAAGACACATATGTAACATTAGGCATCTTTATTCCGAAACGTTTCGCCTGCATTGTTTCAAACTATGGAACAATTCCTCTTCTCCAGGCTGAGGGACTGACCACCTCAAAACTACGTCTTCAAGGGTGATGGACGGATTACATCGTCTTCACATCTCTGCAGCTTCTGCCAACTTTTCTGTACTCAACTGAAGAAGCCTACCGTGTAGGTGAAACGTTTCGAAATAAAGATGCCTGACTGTTGCATATGTCTTACTCTATACCATTATTTAGTTTATAAGTACCATAGTTATTTCCTTTGCGCTGTAATAAAATCTTACATTTGTCTTAATAAACTGCATTTCCAATTAATAAAAATGGAAGAGGAGGGAGGTTTGAGTTTGCTACCACCTGCAGCTCACAAGACTGCCATCCCCACGAGCCCCTTTGGGGCGGGACAGATGGCAGACCAGAGGCCTAACTTCTCCTTACGAGCTCCGTGAGGGCGGGGACTGTGGCTAGGCCTGGGGACACTTGGTCCCAAAGATGAGGGGTACTTGTACCTCCTCCCATGGGAGACTTAGGTCTCGAGATACTCCCCAGATAGGGAGCCAAGGCTGGGTCACCATTACTTGGAAAAGACCCGGGCCGGGAGAATACCGGAGAATAAGAAAAAAAAATTAATAAACATTTCCCATTAATACACTGCATTTCTGCATTTTCCACTATGGCATTTAACGAGGTAGGTTTCCTCAAATACCATAGTGAAAAAAAATTAGTAAATTCGAAAGGCAAGAATACCCCTTCGCAAAATTTCAACTTCAACTTCAGCACCACCAGAGCTGTGGAAAGATGTGGAGGAAGAAGGATGGGGAAGGATGGAAATACTGGAAAAGGATGGGAGGGAGGAAGAGAGGAGGGGAAGAAAGGTAAGTGGCCCAACCACTTTGAAGCAAGTCGTACAGATGTACTGCAGCGTGGATGGAGAGGTATGAAAATCGACGGTACATGGCTCCCATGGGAGAGGTGGTACGACGGCGGCGGCATCAGAGAGGCAGGAAAGACAGAGTTGGCTTAACAGTGACTGGTCAGGTGGAAGCTTGTTACACTGGTAGAGGTGAGTCATTCAAAAGAGACTTGAACTTCTTTCTTGTGAGGTATTCCACTTCATATGGGTGTATGGCGTTTGTTGCAGGATGGGTGGCGGTTTGTATTATTCGGCTGAGGGTGGTGGTGAATCCTGGGTCGCAGGTGAACTTGACGGTACCATCTTGGAGGCACTGGACGAGTTCTTTGCCAAGCATTGCGTCGTTGTAGGTGTCAGTAGTGATAAACCGTGTGTCAAGGGTATCGATATATGACACTATCTCCTCCTCAGAGTCTGAGGTAGCCTCAGGAGGGTTGGCAGTAGTGGTAGTAGATGGGGTGTTTGCTTGATCCGAGGCAGTGCGAGTTACAACCCCAGGTTGTGGTGGTTTATGCTTCTTAGCTGGTGGTGGCAGTGTCGTGACAGGGGAGGTTGCTGATTGGTTCGTTGAGGCAAGAGAAGCTGCTGGTGTCAAGGAGAGTGCTGACTGGTTGCTTCCTGAGTTGAGTGGAGGCAACGAAGGCACCTCATTGGTTGGAGTTGGAGTGACGCCACTTGTAGTTGATGGGGGTGGTGGTGAACTTGCAGTTGTTGGTGTTGCGACATTAACTAAATCTTTTGTGAATGTCCGCAGATAGTGGAGAGGCTTGGAAGACAAACTTTAGCATGTTGTTTAGTTCAAATAGCTTGTTGATAACAGCCAGCAATCGCCACATTATGCATGTGAGCAGACAGTAATGTATCTCCGTGGGGTCACATGCAGGAGGAGTGATGGTGGTGGATGGTATTGAGACCTTGAGAAGTTTTAAGGTGTCGGACTGAAGTCTAGCGATGGCTGCATAAGTAGGAGACTTGGAAGGTGACTCCTTCTGGTCTGTTTCTTAGGTCTTCTTCAGGACTTCACGACGAGTGGGGCATCGGGCAGCAAGAGTATGGTGGTCAGCCTTGCAATTTAAACATTTAGGTCGAGTAGTGGCGGTGCAAGTCTTGTGGTCGTGGACCTCAGTCCCACAGGTAGAGCAAAACTTAGTATCCTTAATAGGGCAGTCTTTCGTGGTGTGAAGATACGAGCAGCAACTCCAACATTGAGCAACATGACGATAACGTTCAGCTTCAATGTGATGAGAGTTGATAAAATAGTAGTCAATGGCAAGACCGTCAGCCAGAGCTTGGGCAGCCATAGTCACATCTGTGAACGTGACTTTCAACATGCTGTAGGTATCTTGGAGATGTGGTCGACCTTCGCCCATGAATTCTGATCTTCAATAGAAGTCTTCAAGTCTTCGAGAGGTTGAGAAGTGATCAGTTTATCAAGTCGTTTCAAAAAGACAGATCGTTTGGCACAATTTGCAGGAGATGACATGGCCTGAAAGCCACGGTCTGAGAGAGTATTTATAGCAAATGAGGTAAGTAGTTTTTCTGCTTCGTCATCGTTGCTGCAAACTACAACAAAGGCTTCTTTCAATAACAGAATTGTGTTGATCTTGACTTGAAGACCATTACCAACGGCAGTGGATTCATTCATTGTCCCATTGGAGGGTTTTAATCTTGACCCTTTTGGGAGAATTCATCTTGATCCAAGGATAAAGACGAAAGGTAAAGGTTCCCCTTCCCGACGGGGATCGCAGGGAGACTGGGAAGAGTCGGAGTCAGAGCATCTGCGACTGTACAACACAAAGTCTACAGAGCCTCTGTCAGTGTATCGTGTATATTCCTTCGCAAAACCGGTTAAGACTCGTTGATCAATTTATATCCTCAAGGTGGCTTCGAATTGTTTCTTCAGTTATTGATTTGATAAATTAGAAACATGTGCAACTCTTGAGTATCTTTATTGGGGAAACGTTTCGCCACACAGTGGCTTCAACAGTCCATACAAAGGAGAATCGTGAAGAACAGGAGGAGAATGAGATAATCAGTCCCTCAACCTTGAGTCGATGTGGTCAGTCCATCAATCTTGGATAGAATTCAGCATATGTGCAGAGAAGTAGCTTATATACCGTAGGCAGGAGAGGTGCAGCAGTTGTAAGTGGTGTCACGACCTACTTCCACATTGGACAAATGTGACACCACCTACGACTGCTGCACCTCTCCTGCCTACGGTATATAAGCTACTTCTCCGCACATATGCTGTATTCTATCCAAGATTGATGGACTGACCACATCGACTCAAGGTTGAGGGGCTGATTACCTCATTCTCCTGTTCTTCACGATTCTCCTTTGTATGGACTGATGAAGCCACTGTGTGGCGAAACGTTTCCTCAATAAAGATACCCAAGAGTTGCACATGTGTCTAATTTATCAACGTGTCGGTTCTCTGAACCATTCATCTGCAGTTATTGATTTCGTAAATTTTTCCACAGTGGAGGTTAGGCTAGTTGGTCTATAATTCGAAGTTAATGACCTATTTGCTGCTTTGTAGGCAGGTATCACATGTGCCATTTTAGCACATATAAACTACATACATAGTTGTGTAAATATTTTTTCTACATTGCAATCGACAGCAGAAAGTGAGACTATTGATCATAATTTCTTCAGGTTGACTGGCATCGACGAAGCACACTGAGGCTTGTCAGTCTGACACGCGTGATAAACACCAGTTAGACTATAAAATATAGTACCGGCCAGGCTGCCGCATTCACTCTCTTCTGGTAAACAAAAACTCAACTTCAGGAACTTATTACCATGATTATTATTATTATTATTATTATTATTATTATTATTATTATTATTATTGCTACCATAATAATATTTGATTCTAAGGGATTGAAGGGTAGATTCATTTCCCAGGATCAGTGGCCTTGTACTAGCACCTAGGCACCACACTTGAAGGGAGTGACATACCACGCAGCTGACTCCACTCCACATCATTTGTTCTTGAGAAAATATTCGTTTCGCCGTAGAAAAACGCCTGGTACTAATAACTGATTGAGTCTGCTGGGAAGACTGGATGAACATGTAGTTTTATGGTATGTAATTGTTCTTAGCTGACTTTGACCCCTCTTAGACATCTAGAGTGCTAATTCAGTCGATGCTACTTTGTTCCCTTTGGTGGTCCCCGAGCAACCATCAAAACTAAAAGACAAGCAGGTCAACATAAATATTCAGTGCTTTCATGAAATATATTGCTAACACATATTTTTATATAAAGGAACTTACCTGTTGTACGCTCTACCACCTTCACCTCAAGGCTTCTAAGATGAAGGAATCGGAACTAATACCTAATGTAATATATTCTGTCAATGTACAAACCGCGTTTCGCGCGCCGCATCCATATTTTCGTTTATTCATTGATAGTTGTTTATTACAATTCAATCTGAGTTTCTAGACTACATAGCCTTGAGGGGGGGGGCAAGAATAGATCTACTGTTAAAGCTCTTGGGCTGACGGAAGGAGTTCGGTTGGGTTATGGAATATAATACAATAAGTACTAGTTCCAGTTCCTATCAGGAGCATGGTGGTGGGAGTGGTAGAGTGTTGGATGGTTAATTTACGGACTGTGGTTCGCGCCTGCTGTACGTCTTTCTGTTTATTCATTGAAAGTTGTTTATTTCAACTTAATCTGATTTCATGTTACCATGTACCACAGGTGCCACTCCATAAATAATACATTAGGGTTAATAATATCTCTTGTTCATTTATTAACAGGGCATTATATGTGACGAAGAACAAAAAGGCACAATACCATGACTGGAACAATACACAAATATTCTGGCTCCCTCTATCTTTCGTGTTAGTGTGACTTTGTAAATGGTTCAAAGCGGACCGAAACGTCGTCGTAAGCTTTTCTCTTCTATATGCGAGTTATCTATACATTATATGTGACATTCATTCAGTTATTACCACTACACTGTTGACCATCCTTGCCCAGTGACTCTCCTCAGATGGCTGTTTGTTACCTGGAAGGATTACATATTATTTTCTTTCGAGTGATATTTTCTCCAACAAAAGTCATTGCAGTATAATGTTAAATAATTTAACTTTAGACTGGTAAAGGGTTCGTTTTTTGACTTGTTTTAATGCCTGACGTTGTTAATGTGTTTCCGATGTATATGAAGAAATACTGGCTTTGGGCACTTGATGGTAATGGTTTCACTTTCATCAAATGTTTTCGTAGCTCCTGGTGCATGTTGTCTTGATGCTGCAAATGTAATAAGATTTTCCGATGATTTACTACAGTTCAAGGAGCACTCTGAAGTCTTCATCACTTCTTTGTAAAAAAAGGGGGAAAATGATGTTGCTATCTTCAAAACAAATAAAAAATAATTTTAATGTATTCTGTTTCATTTCTGATAAGAGTAAAAGTACGTGAATGTTAATACTTTTATTAATAAAACTGTTCAGCATCGAAGCCAACTATGTGGTGCCGCCTCAGTGATATAATATATGGGACTAAACTGGCAGCCATTTGCATTTCCATATATTTATCCGTCCCATTATGATCAGAGCGTAGAAATTGATCACTTTGGAAAAAAAAAAATTTAAACTTAATTAAATTACTCAACTGTCGCGCTGATACAAATCTTTATACATTCCCAGTGATCAGTGATCGCTTTGGCAGCTACCTGAAATATTTCACTTTCCTGCAGAGTGAGAGTGACACTCGCTGGGTTATCACTCAAAACAAAGACTCACATTCTGCTGAAAAACTATTTCCTAACATTACTGTGACTCATCTATGATTTAACGTCTAGCTTTGCACCGTTTCCCGCCTTTCGGAAAAAAAAAATGCTATAAAACTGATTATATAGAAAAAGCTGAGAAAGTGCTTACATATTTTGTCTCTAAATAAATGCACCGTAAACAATCTTCTGCTTTTGGTAAAGATATTGCTAGATTATACCAACCCAGTCTAGTTATGGTCAATTTTGATACTGGCTCCTTATTTACGACCATTCCAGTAAAAGAGACAATAGATATCTATATTTGTGATTTATTTGCTGAAGGTTTAAAAAAATCATTCAGAGATTATTTCAGTTAGCAGTTAATGCATCTTTATTTATTTGTAATAGCAGTTTGTATATACTAATATATGGTGTGGCAATCTGCCACCTTTTAGAAGCAACTCTGGTAACCTATGTCTCTGTTATTATCATAAGATTTGTTTGGGTGATTGTCCAAGAGAGTTTAAGTCATTACTCTATATAAGATATGTTGACTCCTTTCTATTTTTGTGGGGATATTTTACTCAGATACACTTACTTGAAATTCCATCCAGGAAGATAATAAGTAACCATTACTTTGGGTCACAGATTATTTCAAATTCAAATTCAAATTCATTTATTTCTTTGCAAGTAGTACATTGAGATTACATTTTTACAATGATGGGTTGTAGTGCATTATGGGCTGACTTAATTTGATGGCTTATTGACTACTTATCACTAAAGAAATTATCATAATTGTACAGTAGTTCTATTAATATTAACTTTTAAATGATAGCTTTCTTAGCACGGAATATCGTAAACCAATCTTCACTCGATGAACATTCCTTATTAATGCGTTAGTTAAGAAAAATACCCATAGACACCTACAGTAGTAAGTGCGCTTCATTACTTTCTACCTGGACTGCTGTTAATGTCAGTTTTTTTCATATAATAATTATTCATTACTACCGTTCTTGAAATTATTGACATGATTCCTAGATAAGAAGCTTAGTGACCAGTATCTTAATTCACATTATTAAGGAGGTGAAAAAAAGAAATATATATGATTTTTTAACCATTGAAAAATCCATTTGCTATTGTTTTATAATATGTCAGTACCAAAAATATTTTTGCTATTTGGATGTTGACACATAAAAAAGTGCAATCTTCAGGAAACTTTTTCCTAATGAATGACATATCTATACTCTCACAAAAAATGAGATACAATCAGGCATAAAAAATTATACTAGGACCCTGAAGTTCCCTTTCAGAAGAAGAATTTTGATTTTTTTTTATATTTCATTGCATTTAATTTTGTGAATATTATAACACTATAGTAATTTTACCATAACTCAAAATTTTTTAAGTTGTCTGAACACCTTGAAATTTTAGAGATTCCTAAAACTTTTCCGTAGGCCTTAAGCAGTGTACCCACTGCCAACGAAGGATCAAGATTATGCTTATGGCTAGTGATCTCGAAGCTTCAAACTGAACTCACTAGGCGGCAGACTTACCTGTCAGGGCCACATTAACTAGGTTAACAGATTCACTAATAAACGCCACATTAACTAGGTTAACAGATTCACTTGTAAATGCCACATTAACTAGGTTAACAGATTTACTGGTAAATGTCACATTAACTAAGTTAACAGATTCACAGGTAAATGCCACATTAACTAGGTTAACAGATTCACTGGTAAATGCCACATTAACTAGGTTAACAGATTCACTGGTAAATGCCACATTACCTAGTTTAACAGATTCGCTGGTAAATACCACATTAACTAGGTTACCAGATTCACTGGTAAATGCCACATTAACTAGTTTAACAGATTCGCTGGTAAATGTCGCATTAACTTGGTTAACAGATTCACTGGTAAATGCCACATCAATAATTATTATTAAAGACAAAGAATATAAAGGCAGGTTACCGTGACTGGAATAATCCACATATAACACGCACATAGGAGAATGAAACGTTATTCTAAGTTTCATTCTCCAACATAAGTTTTATTTATGGATTAAAGGTAAAGATTACACTTACATATAATGGCGCTTATAAATGATAATTATAGCCCACACGTAACGGTGATTATATTTATGTATAATTACACCTAACGGTTATAGATTATACATGTATAATAGAGAAATAATGTTTAATCTAGATATTAATGTATAACGAGTAACGTAAATAAATTTTATTTCATTTATTATAATCGGGGGAACTGGTAAACCCGTGGGGAATATGCGGCGGAGACAACGAGGTACGATTCAAAGAAGGCGAGGATAAGTCCAGTTATACTTAGTAACAAAGCTTAACAAATTAGAGATATTTAGTATATATAAATTATATATTTCATATATCTGTGTCGTGCTAAATAGGTAAAACTGGTAAATTAGCAAGAACTCATTTAAAATTAATTCCTTTCTAAAATTTTCTCTTATACGTTTAAAGATATATTTTTTCACTTATGTTAATGTAAAAAGTAATGTAAATAATGATAATGTACCAAAAGAGAATTAGAAAACTTACCTAACCTTATCTTGACAAGCTCAATTTAATTTAACCTTACCCAACTACATATATTTTAGGTAAGTTTTATATATATATATATATATATATATATATATATATATATATATATATATATATATATATATAAGTTCATCGTCACCGCTGCAAGAATATCAAGGAAAGCATATGCCTAAACAATAAGTCTTTAAGTTTTTTGTACGAGATACAACTTTCAACCCCCCCCCCCCAAATACTACAAGAAACAAGAGATCAAAGACAAAAAAAAAAAAACGAAAACGAAAAAACTAACTGGAAATATCAAAGAGAGTTTGAAAGTGTTGCCAGAGCGTATCAAAGGACGTGAAATTTTGCTGAAAAGTGAGTGGATGGGTGAACTGGCCAGCGTATTTTTGTTTAGAGGGGGGGGGGGTCTCGTCGACATTAGCTAACGGAGGATCGAGCCTTCACCTCTATCCTCCCTTCCCACTTCATTCTACTCCGCAAGGGTTTAGTGCTTCGCGTCAATAAACGATAACTGTTGTTTCGCTTCTAGTCAGTGGGGGCGCTTCACAGGGACAAGCTCTTGTCCAGAGGAGAAAGTAGGAGTGGGGGGGGGATGCCTTGGCACAGCTGGAGGGCTCCTGATCCAGAAAATGTGAACTATCCTCCCTTTCCTTGGGTCGAATCTGATTAATTCAGATTACCCAAGCATTATTCGGCCCCTAAGGATTTAACCTATGCCATGAATATGGTTTTGATGATGATGATAATAATAATAATAATAAGAAGAAGAAGAAGTAAAAGAAAAAGAAGAAAGAGAAGAAGACAGGAAGAAAAAGTATGATTATATTATTATTATTATTATTATTATTATTATTATTATTATTATTATTACTTTCTCAGAGATGCCGCAGCCACAAACTACTACTATAGGAACATGTTACAGTAATCCATGTTAATCATAAAACAAATTCTGTCACACATATTTTGCACTTTGTTGTTACCAGTATACATTGTAAAACAAACACAGGGATGTTGCAGCCCATGAGGGTCCTCCCAGCCTCCCTGAGGTGTCCTTTCCTGGGGTTTTCTGAAAGACTCTCCCTGAATGGTTCCTCCCCTGGGGGACATTTGGGAAAGGTCCATCCTGGGAGGTTATCCCTGGGTAGGCACTAGCTCCCTTTGGGGGTCCTAGCTTCTCAACAGTAAGCAGGATTCTAAGAATAACCGTATTCAGTACATACAGGTGACGTCGGTACTGTCGTATATTTATTACGAAAACGTTTTGAATTGAAGATTATAAAAGATGAAGTCATCAGTCCCTGAACCTTGAATAAAGGTGTTCAGTCCACGAACTTTGTTCAGTCTGAAGCTCAAGCAGGAGACCTGGCGCTTCAGAACTGCTCGGAAAAGAGGTGAAGCACTTATGCGGGATCCAGTAATGGAAGTAGCTCATGGAACTTGTCTGACACTACAAACACCTTTGGCATCTTGGTAAAGAGTATATCCTTCACAACGCACTTGCTGACCTCTGGTCCATCTCTTGGAACTGACCTACTTAAACTAATGGGTTTTACCCAAATGCTGCACCTTCTGAGTCTAGTAAATAAGCGCTCATTCTCCTGCCTGTGTTTCCGATTGAGCAAAGCTCATGAAATGAACACCTTCTACTGTCTTAACATAAGAATGGAGGAACACTGCAGAAGGCCTACTGGCCCATGCGAGGAAGGTCCTTATCAAAACAACCTCTACCTAAAGCTACCCAAGAAATAACTCCTGTACCCAATGACACCAATCAAAACCAGCCCCTCCCACTCATATATTTGTCCAATCTCTTCTTAAAGCTAACCAAGGTCCTAGCCTCTATCACCCTACTGGGAAGACTTTTCCACGCATCTACAACTCTGTTAGAAAACCAGTACTTACCTATGTCCTTTCTAAATCTAAATTTATCCAACTTAAATCCATTATTTCTGGTTCTTACCTGGTTCAACACCCTCAGTACTTTAATATCTCCCTTGTTTATGCACGTCATCCACTTATACACTTCAGTGATATCTCCCCTCATTCTACGCCTCTCCAGAGAGTGGAGATTTAAGGCTTTAAGTCTATCTTCATACGGGAGGTCCCTTACACAGTAAATCATTTTAGTCATTCTTCTCTGTATGTTCTCTAATGAGTCTATATCCATCCTTTAGTAAGGGGACCAAAACTGAGCAGCATAATCTAAATGAGGCCTCACTAGTGATGTATAGAGCTGTAAAATAACTTTTGGACTTCTGTTACTTACACTTCTTGAGATAAATCCAAGCAATCTGTTGACCTTGTTGCGCACACTAAGGCACTGCTGCCTTGGCTTTAGATTTCTGCTCACCATGACTCCCAAGTTCTTTTCACATTCTGTATGATCAAGCTCTACTTCACCTAGATTATAGCTTCGAGGGTTATTTTCATTACCAAGGGCAAGTACCTTACACTTATCGACATTGAGCTTCATCTGCTACTTTGTAGACGAAGACATTAATTTGTCCAAATCCTCCTGGAGTTCATTGCTATCCTCCTCAGAGTGAATTATACGGCCTATCTTTGTATCATCAGCAAACTTACTCATGTCACTCGTAATCCCTTCATCAAGGTCATTAATGTAAATAATGAACAAGAGAGGGCCTAAAACTGATCCTTGTGGGACTCCACTAGTGACTAATCCCCATTCAGATTTCACTCCATTAATGGTAACTCTGCTTTCTATTGGTAAGCCATTCCTCTATCCATGCTAGAACTTTACCTCCTATACCATGAGCTGAAACTTTTCTTAAGAGTCTCTTGTGAGGTACTCTATCGAAGGCTTTACTAAAATCCAAATAAACAATATCATATTCCTTAACACTGTCAACTGCCTCAAATGTTCTACTGAAGAACGTCAGTAAGTTTGTCAGGCAGGAACGACCTCTCGTGAATCCATACTGAGATTCATTTATCAAGTTATGCTCTTGAAGGTGACTTCTAATAATGTCAGCTATAATTGATTCTAATAACTTGCCCACTATAGATGTCAGGCTTATTGGACGGTAATTTGAAGGAACGGACTTATCCCCTGATTTAAATATAGGAACCACATTAGCCATCTTCCACAACTCTGGCACAACACCGGTAAGGATGAACGCTTTAAATATACTCGTTAATGGCTGACTAAGCTCCATCTTGCATTCCTTAAGTACCCTGGAAAACAACTCATCGGGTCCCGGGGACTTATTTTGCTTCAGTTTGTCTATCTGTTTAATAACCATGTCCATCGTGACAGTAATATTAGTTAATTTAAATTCATCATGAACTAAATAATTGTTAATTACTGGAATCTCATTTACATCTTCCTGTGTAAAAACTGACAAAAAATAGTCATTAAATAAGGAACACATTTCCAGTTCGTTATCCGTCAGCTGTCCATTCCCAATTTTCAGAGGTCCTACTTTTTCCTTCACCTTCGTCCTATACACTTGAAAGAACCCCTTTGGATTAGTCTTTGATTCATTAGCAACTCTAATTTCATAGTCACGTTTAGCCTTTCTAATCCCCTATTTTACTTCTCTTTTAAGCTGAACATATTGGTCAGTAAGGTTAACCTCTCCTCTTCTGATGCGCCTATAAATTCCCCTCTTCTCCCCTAATAGATGCTTTAACCTACTGTTAACCCATTTGGGATCGTTATTATTGGGCCTAATTTCTCTCTGGGGAATGTAAATACTCTGGGCACGGTGTACATTATTAAGAAAAAAATTATAAAAGCAGATCCCTACATAATCATAAGTATGATCATCGTCAATAAAATCATTAGCTAGATAACCCCAATCAAGATTAGACAGGTGTTTCCTAAGTCCATTATAATCGGCAGAACGGAAATCAGGGATTTTTACTGTATTTTCATTATTCTTGCATTCCCAGTTAATGCTAAAAGTGATGGATTTGTGATCACTTGCACCAAGCTCTTCAGTGATCTCCAGATTATTTACGAGTGTTTCCTTATTTGACAAGACTAGGTCTTGTCTTCAGGGTTGAAGAACTGCTCATCTCATCTTCTGTTGTCTTCAAGGTTGAGGTAATGATTACCTTATCTTCTGTTGTCTTTAAGGTTGAGGCAGTGATTACCTTATCTTTGTTGTCTTTAAGATTGAAACAATGATTACCTTATCGTTTGTTGTTTTCGAAGTTGAGGCAGTTATTACCTTATTTTCTGTTGCCTTCAAGGTTAAGACAATGGTTACTTTATTTTCTGTTGCCTTTAAGGTTGAGGTAATGATTACCTTATCCTCCGTTATCTTCAAGGTTGAGGCAATGATTACTTTATACTGTCTGTGGTTGGTGAAACGATTAATAAAGAAACTCTGGTGTTGCACTTGTGTCTTATTCATCCTCAAGCAGGATCTTCACTTCAGTGCCTCCCATTTCCACAATGAACCAACATCCTGTTTCTCGCTCGGCTCATCTCCGCCCCAGGGGGTAATACTCACTTCTAAAGCTGATGCTCGAAGTATTTGCACAGAGGCGGCCATGATTCTTCAACCAACCCAACTGTATCCAGCTGGATACAGCAAGGAATATATGCTCTTGATTGGGGAGCATGAAATCACTTCATCGGAAGGTGTCCAGCAAGGGGATCTTCTTGCTCCATTCCTCTTCTGCATAGCTGTTAGGGAAATCACTGCCAAATTGATCAATGAACTGAACATCTGAAACCCGGATGATGACACACTGGCAGACACAAAGAAGTCCCTTCTAGCAGATCTTACTCAGGTGATGACAAGGGGACAGAATATGGGACACATCCTTAATCCATCAAAATGCGAAATAATTTTAGCCAATCAGCAAGTGACTGATGAAATGAAATCCTTACTACCAGGTACGTCAATTGCCTCCACAAATAGTGTCCTGCTTGGAGCACCTCTTGGAATGGTTGCCGGTAACACAACTCTTGAAAACAACCTAGACGGTTTGAGGAGGATGGAACAACGAATAGGCAAGCTTAACGCCCACGATGCCTTGTACCTTCTTATCAAGAACTTGAGCCTGCCCAGGCTAATATATTTCGTAAGATGTGCACCCCATTACAGACAGTACTCCCTTTATTTCTGTTTTAATATATAATGCAAATGTGATCAGCCATATAGTCACGTTCTTGAATACTCTGTGCTTAATTGTCCACTTACTGAGGAATGTAGAGATAGACAGTATAATACTTATGTTGTATGTCGATTTATATTAGTGAAGATACCAGAGATAAATATGCTAAAGTGGTTGTAAAATATAAGTCAATTGTGAACATAAATCCAGACGTGCTCCTAACCCTTTTGGGGCTTAGTTCTTAGATCTTTCGTGTATCCATATGCTCTTGCGCTACCCTTCACAAGATGGAGATAGAGTGCACAATAAACTAGCCGCTTCGGCAGCAAAATTTTAAAACCTAATTTCAGTTTAATTCTTTTGAATGGCTTCAACATTTAATAAGTAGAGTATCTTATGACCTGCATAGTTTCTGTTAAGTTTTGACTGCGTGCTGGAAAATTTGTTGATTTAATTAAACAGTTAAAAAAAAAAAAGCTTGGAATCGATGGAATCTTCGCCATAACTGGAGAATGACTCAGTTGATCAGAATCAAATTTCCCCACTGCCATTGGGTTTACCTGGAGTTTACCTGGAGAGGGTTTCGGGGGTCAACGCCCCCGCAGCCCGGTCTGAGACCAGGCCTCATGGTGGATCAGAGTCTGATCAACCAGGCTGTTACTGCTGGCCGCACGCAAGCTGACGTACGAACCACAGCCCGGTTAGTCAGGTACTGACTTTAGGTGCCTGTGTGTGGCATAAGTCTCGATTTACCAATTATCATTTATTATTATTATTATTATTATTATATTTCATTGAATAAATAATGATACTGTAAATGGTCCAAGTCGGACCGAAACATCGTCGTAATCTCCTTTCTCCTATGTGCGGGTTGTTTTGTATATTGTTCCAGTCACGGTATTGTGCCTTTTGTTATAAATTAACCTTCCCTGGCTAGGACGTATCATCTGTCCTACACCGGCACCACCTGACCTCTACGGACCTGACCTCACTACCCCCTCCCCAGCAACTCTATAGACAAGGAATTGGATCTGTCCTCCCTTCCCTAGGATCGAACCTGATTGCCTCTCATTCCCCATCCGAGCCAGGGTATCATGTCTCACCGGGCCTAGCGCTCCCATATGAATTTAATAATGACGATAATAATAATAAACATCTCTCCAATGTATAGTTAGGTATTTTGCTGCTGCTACTATAAATATACTCTCTGTTAAGGATATGGAAACTATAGTTGCCTGACATGGGGTTGAAATTGGTAGATAGCGGGATGGTCAGGGGGAAAATATCAACCATGGTTGTGTTTACGCTGGGCTTTGGAAAGTCTCCCTTGGTGGCCATGCTGATGCGACCGAAAAGTAATTTGGCGGGAGATTGATTTGGCGCGCCAACATGGTTTAATGAAACAGGCGGTTGATTGGCTGGGCGGGAAGGTCAAATATGCCAGGCCATGTTTTCCAGCGCCAGGTACCTAATGCTATAAAGGAAGCCTTCTGTAAATGTGTTATGACCTATTAATGTTGCTTAAAATGCGTTTTTTTTTACAGAGACCAGACAAAAATGAAGCAAAATCACACACACACATACAGAAAAGACCCCAGAAAACCGGAGTGGTGGGGTGCACCATCAAGTGCTGGACACAATACACACAACCAAGTAGGAGGTGAAGAGGCTGCTAAGTGAACTAGATACCTCAAAGACGATGGGGACGGACATCTCTCTGTGGATCCTGATAGAAGAAGCAGAGGTGCTCTATATACCACTATACCACTAACAATTTTCAACACTATCGAAACAGGGCGACTACCTGAGGTGCAGAAGGCAGCAAATGTAGTCCCAGTTTTTAAGAAAGGAGACAGACACGAAGCACTAAACTACAGACCAGCATCACTGACATGTATAATGTGCAAAGTCATGGAAAAGATTATCAGAAGAGTGACAGAGCACCTAGAAAGAAATGAGCTTATTCACTACAACCAGCATGGTTTCAGGGAAGGAAAATCCTGTGTCACAAACCTACTGGAGTTCTATAACAATGTGATGGCAGTAAGACAGGAGTGAGAGGGGGGATGGGTTGATTGCATTTTCTTGGACTGTAAGAAGGCTTTTGACACAGTTCCACAAACGAGAGTAGTGCAAAAGTTGGAGGACCAGGCAGGTATAACAGGGAAGGCACTGAAATGGATCAGAGAATACCTGACAGGAAGGCAACACCGAGTCATGGTATGCGACGAGGTGCCAGACCGGGAGCCTGTGACGAGCAGGGTTCTACAGGGGTCGGTCCTAGGACAGGTGCTGTTTCTGTTGCATGTGAATGACATGATGGAAGGGATAGACTCAGAATTGTCCGTCTGAAGATGAAGTGAAGCTAATGAGGAGAATTCAATTGGAAGAGGATCAGGCAGGACACAAAGGGATCTGGACAATCTGCAGGCTTGGTCCAGCAACTGGCTCCTAAAGTTTAACCCCACCAAGTGAAAAGTCATGAAGATTGGGGAAGGGCAAAGAAGACCGCAGACAGAGTACAATCTAGAGGCCAAAGACTGCAAACCTCACTCAAAGAAAAAAGGATCTTGGGGTGAGCAGATGTAATATACACAGACTTTGCAAAAGCCTTTAACAAGTGCGATCATGGTGTAATAACACACGAAATGCGTGCTAAAGGGATAATTGGCAAAGTGTGCAAAAGGATCTTCAACTTTCTAGCCAATAGAACACAAAGAGTAGTGGTAAACAGAGTTAAATCGGAAGCTCCCATAGTGAAAAGCTCTGTTCCACAAGGCACATATCAGACATAGACAGAGATGTAATCCATAGAACCGTGTCTTCCTTTGCATACGATACTAGGATCTGCATGAGACTGTCATCCATTGAGGACACGGTTAACCTCCAAGAGGCTATAAACCAAGTTTTCCAGTAGGCAACGGAAAACAGTATGATCAGTGACGGCAAATTCCAACTATTCTGTTATGGAAAACTGGAGCAGATAATAATTAGAAATGAGTATACTACAAACTCTATTTGTATAATAGAGAGGAAAAGTAATGTGAAGGACCTTGGATTGGTAATGTCTGAGGATTACTAAAGTGCCAGTACCACATGTGCGAAGAAAATGATAGGATGGATAATGAGAACATTCAAAACAAAAGATACCAAGTCAGTAATGATCCTTTTTAAATCACTTGTTCCCTCTAGGCTGGAATACTGCTGTTCATTAACATCTCCATTCAAGGCAGGTGAAATTGCTGATCTAGAGAATGTACAGGGAACCGTTACTGCACATATAAGTTCTGTCAAGCACCTTAACTACTGGAAACGCTTGGAAGCACTTGACTTGAACTCGCTGGAATGCAGGCTAGAGAGATATATCATAATTTACACTTGGAAAATCCTAGAAAAAATGGTCCCTATTCTGCACACACAAACCACTCCCTACGAAAGCAAAAGACTGGGCAGGTAGTGCAAAATATCCTAAATGAAAAGTAGAGGTGCCATTGGTAAACTATGAGAAAGCACAACAAGTGCCTGGGGCCCAAGACTGCTCAAAAGCCTCCCACCAGGCATAAGGGAAATTACCAATAGACCCTTGGCTGCCTTCAAGAAGGAGCTGGACAGATACTTAAAGTCGGTGTCGGATCAGCCGGCCTGTGGTTTCTATGTTGGATACGTGCGTTCAGCAGTAACAGCCTGGTTGATCAGGCTCCGATCCACCGGAAGGCCTGGCCGTGGACCGGGCCGCGGGGACGTTGATCCCCGGAATACTCTCCAGGTTGACTCCAGGTAGCATAATAACGAGCACATCTCCTAAGGCATACATCAACCAAGTAAGTGCTGCAGCATAAGGGCGACTAACAAACCTAAGAATACAATTCCGACACCTCAGTAAAGAATCATTCAGGACTCTGTACTGTGTACGTGAGGCTAATATTGGAGTATGCAGTACCAGTTTGGAGCCCATACCTGGTCAAGCACATCAAGAAATTAGAGAAAATGCAAAGGTTTGCAACAAGACTAGTCCCGGAGCTAAGGGGCATGTCCTACGAGGAGAGGTTAAGGGAAATCGACCTGACTAAACTGGAGGACAACAGAGAAAGAGGGAAGACATGACAACGACATATAAAATACTAAGAGGAATAGACAAGGTCGACGGAAACAGGATGTTGCAGAGATGGTACACGGCAACAAGGGGTCACAGTTGGAAGTTGAAGACTCAGATGACTCACAGGGATGTTAGGAAGTGTTTCTTCAGTCAAAGAGTTGTCAGGAAGTGGAATAGTCTGGAGAGTGATATAGTAGAGGCAGGATCCATGCATAGCTTTAAGAAGACGTATGATAAAGCTCATGGAACACAGAGTGGTCCTAGTAGTGACCAGTGAAGAGGAGGGGTCAGGAGCTGTAACTCGACACCTGCAACCACAAGTAGGCGAGTACACCAAGTAGGAACGCTGCAGGACGATTGGGGAATGTGAAGGCTTACTCAGCCCTGTAATAACTTCAGACAGTATTACCAAGGCTGGCTCCTCCTCAGGAAAATTAATAATAAAACACTTAAATATGAAATATTAATCCTACATTAAAGAAAATGAAAAATATAAATAACTGAATTCAACGCTAATTTAAAACTTGGGTGTCTGGTGTTGGTGACACTGTGTTGTTGAAATCATAGCCATTGCTGATGATGGCAAGGGAAGGGGTCGCAGGTGTTGGTTACAACCCACCAGTTCGTTCTTCACAGTATAGCCATGAGTATTATATCCCAATGACAGGAAAGCAGGTTCTTTACCACTGCAATGATGAGGGGTTACGTCCTGCAATGTCATACAGGTGCACAGGTAATTAAATCCAAAAAGGGGAAGTCTCAGGACGTTAGTCCATCTCCATCAGTTCAACTCGTTGATTGGCAGGTGACCCTCTCTGTCATCCAAGAGTAGTGCTGGGAGCTGTGAGTCTAGTAATTACTGTTTGGACTGGAGCCCCACACGTCACCTTTCGGGGGGGGGGAAGGAGGGGAAGGGATAGCGGGAGCTAGACTGACCCTACCTTAACAAGCAGCCGGCAGTCAAACTATCACTTTCGGGGTGGGGGAAAAAAGCCGGGAATAGCGGGAGCTTGACTTACCCTACCTTAACAAGTAGCCGGCAATGAAACTATTGTTACTATATACTCCCTCGCTACTCCTATCTATTGAACTTTTCCCTCACACTCCCCCATACCAAGACTTATAGTCAAGGAGTATAAGAAGAATAGGTGAGGAAAAAGTTCTAACATGTGGAAGTTGCGTAAGGCAACAAATCTACTGACTGTCATGACTTAACCAGTCAGAGAAAAAATTGGATGAACCATTGATATACACAATATGGAACTTAAAAGCCTGGAGTGCCAATGTCCACCTCAAGAGGCGACTGTTGGTTCCCTTAAAAGTTTCTAGGTATATCAAAGGTTTGTGGTCCATTTCTAAAATGAATTCTTTTCCCAGCAAATAAAATTTAAGTTTGGAGATACCCCACACAAGGGCCAAACATTCCTTTTCTATGATGGAGTATCTCGTTTCTGTGGGAAGGAGTTTCCAGCTTAGGAAGCATACAGGGAAGGGAGTACCATCATGGTATTGTAGTAGCACCGCACCTAAGCCAGTATTGGAGGCATCAGTTCTTAAACAAAATGTTTTATTAATATCTGGAATCTTAAGCATAGGGTCTTTCGAAAAGATACTTTTAATCTCATTAAACTTTTTCCGAGCTACGTTGGAAAGTTCAAGAGGTTCCTTCACAGACTTTTTAAGGAAGTCGGATAAGATGCCTGTAAGATCAGTAAGGTTCGGGATAAACCGTGCATAAAAATTTACAGAACCAAGAAAGCTACGCATGAGCTTCTTGGTTTTGGGGAATTTAAATTCTAATAAAGCTTTGATCTTACTGGGGAGAGGCTGCAGAGAGTTATTAGAAAGTATCAGTCCAAGATATCTAATCTTGTTATACCCAAGGAAGCATTTCTTCGGCTTGGCAGTGAGGCCATGTGAGCATAACCTACGCAAAATTGATGTTAATGTTTGGGTATGTTCGCCCCACGTGGATGTCATTACGTAAGTGTTATCAAAATAAACTGAAACATTTGGCATATTACCCAAGACCTTTCTCATCAGTCTCACGTAGGTAGCACAGGCAGTTACCAAACCGAAGGGCATAGTTCTATATTGCATCAGTCCTTGGTGTGTAGGAAAAGCAGTGTACTGCTTAGAAGAAGGATCTAACATTACTTGATGATATGCCTGCGCAATATCAATCTCTGAAAAGAAGGAAGAGTCATAAAATTTGTGTAGATCGCTATCTATTAAGGGCATAGGCTCAGCATCCCACCGAGTTATAGCATTAAGGCCTCTGAAGTCAATAGCAAGTCTATATGAATTATCCTCCTTCTTAACCATGACTACTGGTGAACAATATGAAGATACTGAAGGTTCAATGATCTTTAGTTTTAATAATTTGTCTACCTCTCGGTCAAATACATCCCTAAGGTGAACTGGAACTGGGTATAATTTTCGTTTGATAGGATTGTCCGTCACTAAGTCAATCTTAGGGACTACCGTGGAGGTAACACCTGGAATATCAGTAAAGACGTCTGAAAAGTTACTCACACATTGAAGTAGTTCATGTCTCTTATGGTCATCCAAAGATTCATTAATATTAATGTTGGTTGTGCCCGAGTGGTCAAGAGTCACCAAGTCATGTAGTTCTTCATCATAGTCTAAGTTAGAGGTGCCAATTACGCACACCTTACATTCTTCAGTTGTCGTATCAAGTTCGTGTGGAAAAACTAAGTCAAAGTTATTAAGGCAGTTAACCGAATTTCTTCGGTAATATTTCTTAAGGATGTTGATATGATAAAGCTTAGGTTTCCCCTTGACTTCTATGAGGTAGTCAACTTTCCCACAAATTTTTAATACTTTATATGGACCTTTCCATGCTACTAATTTATTTGACTTGATCGGCAAAAGTACAAGAACTTCATCCCCTACTTTAAAACTTCTCTGACTTTTGGAATCAAAATAGGTTTTATACTGGTCCATTGACAAGCTTAGGTTTTTCGAAACTGTCAGAGGTCTCCTCAAGTTTGGATCTAAGGTCAAGGAGAAACTGGTAAGAAGACTGAACCTCAGCATTTACCTCCTCATTAGTTCATAAGTCATGAAGGATGGACAGTGGACCTCTGGCCTGTCTACCATAGAGAAGTTTAAAAGGTGAAAACCCCAAAGAGTCACTGGGAACTTCCCTCATGGCAAACAAAGCACAGGGTAGGTAACGATGCCACTCCTTAGGTTTAAGGGAGCAAAGTTTCCTTAAAATAGACTTGAGAATCGAATGCTGGCGCTCAATCCTCCCACAGCTGGGATGATAGGGTGTGGTGAAGAGAGGCTTCACTCCCAGAAGTTGGTATAGATGTTGCATTAAGTCAGATGTGAATTGTGTCCCATGGTTAGACAAAATTTCTCTAGGGATGCCCACTCTGGAGAAGATGGACAAAAGGGCTTCAGCCACCTCTGTAGTAGTTACGGTTTTTAAGGGAACGGCTTCAGGGAAGCTCGAAGCATAATCAACTAATGTTAATATATATCTATGTCCCCCAGATGAAAGTGGAGATAAAGGACCAACGATGTCAATAGCTACTCTTTCAAAAGGTACCGTAAAGACTGGCATTTTGACCATAGGTACTTGCCTGGTACCTCGGGAGGATGACAGTTGGCAAACTTTACACGATCTACAATAGGTAGTGACATCTGAGGACATTTTTGGCCAAAAATAGGTTTCTCTAATTTTATTTAAGGTTTTACGATGCGAGAAATGTCCGGCCACTGGCAGGTCATGAGCCATTTTAAGAACAGTCTCTCTGCATTGACTTGGAACAACTAAGATGGAATAGTCTGTCTCATCTGAATTTAATTTGAATACTGACTTGTACAAGATACCTTTTATATATTCAAATTTATATGAAAAGTTTTTCCTTTGGATAACTTGATTTTGTTTAGCGGCATTATGGCAATTCTGAAGAGAAGGGCAATTACGTTGTAAATTGACAAAGGAGTCCTTCGATATGTCTAAAGGCTTAAAGTCAGGGAAAATCAAAGGATGGACAGTAGGAGAAGCCTGGGCTTTGGTCTGAGCCCTAGTCAAGACATTTATGGTATCGGAGGTGATATCTTCACTTTCATCTAACAAGTGAACCGGTGATCCTACTTCCTCGCTTTCGAGAGTATCATCACTGGTTTTTAATCCCACATGAATCTCACTAGACATTGTCTCATCTGAACTTTCGAGGGGCTTCTCTGACTCTACAGGAAGAGGAACTGAAAAGCTTATGTCCACCTTTGGTGATGAAAGGTCAACCTCAGAAGGAAGAATGGCACCTTTTACATTACCTATTAGTACGGAGCAAGAAGTGATGGGAGCTAGTACGGCTTCAGACCAACCTGTGAACCATTTAGACCTAATGTAACAACGGATGGTAGGAAAAGTGTCCGTACGGCCCAAGTAGTCTGAAAGTATAGCAGAGGAATGAGTTTCTTTAAGGTTAGGGAACAGCTTATCAGAAATGACTATACATGTGCATCCAGTGTCTCGTAAAATGGTAGATACATTAAGTCCATTAACTGTTCCTGAACAGAAGGGTGCTTGGTCATTACAGTCTTTAAAACATCTTCCAACTTTTTGCACCTTCTTAGAAGGACAATCTGGACGTTTATGTCCCTTAACACCACACAAATGACAAACAGGAATAAAAGAAGTCATTTTTACTTTCCACTAGAGGCTTTGATTTCTTAAGGTCTGATGAACCCTTGCCCTTAGGGTTCGATCCCTTTAGGTCTTTATAGGAATTCTGAGCCTCAGCATACAGGTCAGCAGCCTCAGCAACTTCCTCAGCTTTAATCAGGTTACGTTCTCTGATGAATGTTCGTATCTGGTGAGGAAGAGCTGTCAGGAACTGGTCAGCAACCATGAAGTTTCTAAGAGATTCATAACTGTGATCAATTCCTGAACTCTCTATCCAAAAGTCGAACAAACGAAAGAGTGTTACCTGTAACTGCTGAAAGTTCTGGCCAGGCTGTAAGGTGGCATACCTGAAATCTTTCCTGTAAGAATTAGTGGTTTTTTGATATGCTTTAAGGATTGCCTTCTTCAGTAGGTTATAATTACATATATCCTGCGACAAAGTTGCATAGATATTCAAGGCTGTACCAGAAAATAACATTCCTAACCTGGTAGCCCAGGTGTCAGCAGGCCATTCACAGAGGGTAGCAGTATTTTCAAACCTGATAATGTATGAAGTTATGTCTTCCCCCTCTGTGAAGGGAGGTAAATTAGGTGTTGGAATATGTGCACTAGCTGCATGATGTTCAATTACTCCTTCCTCTAATTGTTGTTGTGTAAGAGTTAACTTTTTATTCCCTAATTCAAGGCGAGCTTTTTCGAGTTCGCGATCCTTTTCTCTCTCTATTAACTCCAAATTCTCTAGCTTTTTCCTCAACTTCTCTATCCTTTGTTCTTTCCTCAAGTTCTCTTATTTTAGCCTGTTCCTCATGTATTTTAGCTTGTTCCTCACGTTCTCCATCCTTTGCTCTTTCCTCAAGTTCTCTTAATTTAACTTGTTCTTCACGTACTCTAGCTCTCTCCTCACGATCAAGTCTATCACGCTCCTTTTTGTCTTCTCTCTCTCTTTCTAACTGTCTTTCTTGGATTTCTCTCTCAATTCTCTCTCTCTCCTTTTTCTCCTGTCTTTCAAGGTTCTCTTTCTCCTTTTTCTCTTCTCTTTTGATTCTCTCTCTCTCTCCTTTTCTTCTTCTCTTTCCCTTTCTAACTGTCTCTCTTCTCTCTCAATTCTCTCTCTTTCAAGTCTTTCCTGGATCTTAGCACTAATGAAAGATTCTAAATTTTTCCCTGTTATTCCTAACTTACTTCCAACGTTCATCCAAAACTGGTATACCTCCATGCTTGCAAGAATAACTTAAACTATCAGGGGAAATGAAACGGGTATTAAAGAAAACAGAGGGTTCAATTCCTACTCCGCTCAAACTGTAAATAAACCAGAGGGCTCGATCCCTGCTTCAATTAAACAATATGTATTAATTAAAACGAAGGGTTCTATGCCGGCTCCGAGCAAACAGTAAGTAGAATGGGGTCACTTGACCATCCAATCTTCTCACCAACAAATCAAGAGTGTCCAACGACAGTTCCCTTGATAAAATAAAGAGCTCAATGAAACAAATTGTCACTGGAAAATCTCGGGTCCCTAGAGTCTAATCCTCCAAAGTGTTTCAAGCTCACACAAAAAGGTGGCAGAATTAAATATTATATCCTGCCCGACTTGACTTACAATAAATTGAGACTATAACAATCACCAAATCTTTTAAATACCTGTACTGTAGTCCTACCGCTGTATAGCCCTTGTGGCTTAGCGCTTCTTTTTTATTATAATAATGTAGTCCTACCATAGAGAATGATTACTCATGGCTGGTGGTAACCGTCTGTGGTATGCGGTGTTGAAGTTCCAATGGTAGAATCGAGATGGAGTTGAATCTTGATTCAGTAGAGTTGATCCTGGCAAGGTTGCCACTTGTGAAGGCTTACTCAGCCCTGCAATAACTTCAGACAGTATTACCAAGGCTGGCTCCTCAGGAAAATTAATGTATAGAAAAAGAATAAAAACTGACAAACATAAACACTTTATTATTTAGAAAATATAAAATATAAAACACTTAAATATGAAATATTAATCCTACATTAAAGAAAATGAAAAATGAAAAATATAAATGATAACTGAATTCAACGCTAATTTAAAACTTGGGTGTCTGGTGTTGGTGACACTGTGTTGTTGAAATCGTAGCAGTTGCTGATGATGGGGAGGGGGGGGTCGCAGGTGTTGGTTACAACCCACCGGTTCGTTCTTCACAGTATAGCCGTGAGTATTATATCCCTATGCCAGGAAAGCAGGTTCTTTACCACTGCAATGATGAGGGGTTACGTCCTGCAATGTCATACAGGTGCACAGGTAATTAAATCCAAAAAGGGGAAGTCTCAGGACGTTAGTCCTTCTCCATAATTTCTTCTTGTTGATTGGCAGGTGACCCTCTCTGTCATCCAAGAGTAGTGCTGGGAGCTGTGAGCTGTGAGTCTAGTGATTACTGTTTGGACCAGAGCCCCACACGTCACCTTTCGGGGGGGGGGGAAGAAGGAGGGGAAGAGATAGCGGGAGCTAGACTGACCCTACCTTAACAAGCAGCCGGCAGTCAAACTATCACTTTCGGGGTGGGGGAAAAAAGGCGAGAATAGCGGGAGCTTGACTTACCCTACCTTAAGAAGTAGCCGGCAATGAAACTATCACTTTCGGGGAGGGGGAAAAAAGGCGGGAATAGCGGGAGCTTGACTTACCCTACCTTAACAAGTAGCCGGCAATGAAACTATTGTTACTATATACTCCCTCGCTACTCCTATCTATTGAACTTTTCCCTCACAGGGAACTACTCAAGAGAATGGTAAAAAGAAGTCATAAATGAGGGGCAGTATAAAAATGACAAGAGAGGAACACTACAGAAAAGTACTGAACATGGAACAAGCCAGCCAGTCCCGTGGCCTAGTTGGCAACACTCTCGACTCGCACACTGTCCAGGGTTCGATCCCCAGCACGGGTGAAAACATTGGGCGTGTTTCCATACACCTGCTGCCTCGTTCACCTTACAAGCAGTAGGTACCTGGGTGTTAGTGGACTGGCGTGGGCAGCATCCTGTGGGACAACATTCAAAAACCACAATGGAAATAAGACAGTCCTTGATGACGCACTGACTTTCTTAGGTTATCCTGGGTGGCTGACTCTCCGGGGTTAAAAATCCGGAGAAAATCTTATCTCTCTCGACTCACGAAATCGTAATGACACGATTGCAAACACGTTTGCAATTGTGTCATTACGATTTCGTGAGTGATGTTGACGGCATTGAGGGGACTTGAGCTAGGGTTTGTCACGGCCACGCTAGCGGGAGATTCATCTGTAAAAACTTGCATTTGTGGTCACATTGTTGCCTATGCTAACCTTCCTGTGGTGTATAAATATACCTAGTTGGATGAATCCTATTGTAGCTAGCTGGCCTAGTGGCTAACGCGTCGGTCTACAGTTTTATGACTCTCTGATCGCGGGTTCTAACCCCACCCGCTTATAAGCGAGCCAGGAGACAGGAATTTCTGGAACTGAACAAGCGCACTCCACCACACATACAGAAGCACGGGCACCTGCAAATACATGGCTCTATGTGAGGTGTGGGTGTGGCTTATCCGCAGCACTTGGTTCTGTGGAAGGTGTGTGTGTATGGTGTATCCACAGTACGTGGTTCTGTGGGAGGTATGTGTCTGAGTGTGTGTGTGTGTGTATTGCGACCCCTGAATGGGCCACAATGTATATAATGTATATTATCTGTTCATATAATTTTATAGTGCTTATATTTGCGATATTAGCTAAATCGTAAATATATTGCTTTATATTATTATTTGACTTAGTTATATTATTAGGTAGGATATAACATTTATATATTATTCAGTGCTCATAGTTTGTGAGTGTTAAGTAGCTGCTGGCCTTGTCTAACTACTGCTCCGCTTGTTTCATTGCCAGCTTCTCTGTGTTGCTGGGCAGCAGCAGTCCACGGAGAGTCACGTGATCAGGGTGGGGTGATCACACCTCACCTAGGTGAGGAGACTGCCTGGCCTTCGCTAGCTCTTTTTCTGGTTGACGTTGCTTCCAACAAGACGTCCCTCTCCAGCTCTCCATTGCTGGCCCTTGTTGGAAGATCCTCTCTGTGGCTTTCTTGTTGCTGGTTCTGTGTAACTGAGGTGTAGCTTCTGACCTAATTTTTAGTGGTATCTGTGTAGTGTCACAGTAGGGGATTTTCTAATGCTGAACTTAGATTCTGTAGTATGGGAGTTTTGTGACTTTTGTGGATGATCTGCAGATGGTCCCTACTTAGTGTCGTTATGTTGTCTCCTTGTTCCTGATTCTGTGTCGCTGTTGCTTGTTATGTTGCTGTTCGGCTTATCAGTCGTTTTATTGTTCAAACAAGCTGTTCTGATTGCCAGGTTGGTCAAGAAGTTTATGTGAGGACTTTTAGTCAATCACTGGTTAAGTCTAGTCGAGTCTTGAGACATGGCGAACTACTTAGAGCACTTACACACATACACACAAAGTTACTTGTATATATTTGTATTATGTTATTGAATGATAACAATGTGCCAGACGGTACTTAAAATCCATAAAGATGTGATATGTGCCTTCGGCACAATACTACTGTACACGAGAGAAGTGTAGAAACTTGTATCCTGTATTATATTCAATTGATCACTTTAATTTACTTTGATAATATACGCCTAGACAACTTTATTGTTAAGAAAGCCTAGAGAACAAATGGATTTGTCAGTTAAAAATAGGAGAGGAGAGTTACTAAATGGAGAGTTAGAGGTATTGGGAAGATGGAGGGAATATTTTGAGGAATTGTTAAATGTTGATGAAGATAGGGAAGCTGTGATTTCGTGTATAGGGCAAGGAGGAACAACATCTTGTAGGAGTGAGGAAGAGCCAGTTGTGAGTGTGGGGGAAGTTCGTGAGGCAGTATGTAAAATGAAAGGGGGTAAGGCAGCCGGGATTGATGGGATAAAGATAGAAATGTTAAAAGCAGGTGGGGATATAGTTTTGGAGTGGTTGGTGCAATTATTTAATAAATGTATGGAAGAGGGTAAGGTACCTAGGGATTGGCAGAGAGCATGCAAAGTTCCTTTGTATAAAGGCAAAGGGGATAAAAGAGAGTGCAAAAAATATAGGGGGATAAGTCTGTTGAGTATACCTGGCAAAGTGTATGGTAGAGTTATTATTGAAAGAATTAAGAGTAAGACGGAGAATAGGATAGCAGATGAACAAGGAGGCTTTAGGAAAGGTAGGGGGTGTGTGGACCAGGTGTTTACAGTGAAACATATAAGTGAACAGTATTTAGATAAGGCTAAAGAGGTCTTTGTGGCATTATTTATGGATTTGGAAAAGGCGTATGACAGGGTGGATAGGGGGGCAATGTGGCAGATGTTGCAGGTGTATGGTGTAGGAGGTAGGTTACTGAAAGCAGTGAAGAGTTTTTACGAGGATAGTGAGGCTCAAGTTAGAGTATGTAGGAAAGAGGGAAATTATTTCCCAGTAAAAGTAGGCCTTAGACAAGGATGTGTGATGTCACCGTGGTTGTTTAATATATTTATAGATGGGGTTGTAAGAGAAGTAAATGCGAGAGTCTTGGCAAGAGGCGTGGAGTTAAAAGATAAAGAATCACACATAAAGTGAGAGTTGTTACAGCTGCTCTTTGCTGATGACACTGTGCTCTTGGGAGATTCTGAAGAGAAGTTGCAGAGATTGGTGGATGAATTTGGTAGGGTGTGCAAAAGAAGAAAATTAAAAGTGAATACAGGAAAGAGTAAGGTTATGAGGATAACAAAAAGATTAGGTGATGAAAGATTGGATATCAGATTGGAGGGAGAGAGTATGGAGGAGGTGAATGTATTCAGATATTTGGGAGTGGACGTGTCAGCGGATGGGTCTATGAAAGATGAGGTGAATCATAGAATTGATGAGGGGAAAAGGGTGAGTGGTGCACTTAGGAGTCTGTGGAGACAAAGAACTTTGTCCTTGGAGGCAAAGAGGGGAATGTATGAGAGTATTGTTTTACCAACGCTCTTATATGGGTGTGAAGCATGGGTGATGAATGTTGCAGCGAGGAGAAGGCTGGAGGCAGTGGAGATGTCATGTCTGAGAGCAATGTGTGGTGTGAATATAATGCAGAGAATTCGTAGTTTGGAAGTTAGGAGGAGGTGCGGGATTACCAAAACTGTTGTCCAGAGGGCTGAGGAAGGGTTGTTGAGGTGGTTCGGACATGTGGAGAGAATGGAGCGAAACAGAATAACTTCAAGAGTGTATCAGTCTGTAGTGGAAGGAAGGCGGGGTAGGGGTCGGCCTAGGAAAGGTTGGAGGGAGGGGGTAAAGGAGGTTTTGTGTGCGAGGGGCTTGGATGTCCAGCAGGCATGCGTGAGCGTGTTTGATAGGAGTGAATGGAGACAAATGGTTTTTAATACTTGACGTGCTGTTGGAGTGTGAGCAAAGTAACATTTATGAAGGGGTTCAGGGAAACCGGCAGGCCGGACTTGTGTCCTGGAGATGGGAAGTACAGTGCCTGCACTCTGAAGGAGGGGTGTTAATGTTGCAGTTTAAAAACTGTAGTATAAAGCACCCTTCTGGCAAGACAGTGATGGAGTGAATGATGGTGAAAGTTTTTCTTTTTCGGGCCACCCTGCCTTGGTGGGAATCGGCCAGTGTGATAATAAAAAAAAACTTTGTTATTAATAAACTTATTAAATTTTCATGTCTTTAGTTAGTAGCCTACCAGTTGTAATCCTGAAGCACTATTGAATCTTACTAAATTCTAATGGATAATTGGACCAGGATACTGACTACTTGTTACAAAAACCCAGTAACAGGCTGGATGCTAGAAGGGCAGTCCTTTCTAGTATTCACTAGAGATCTCTATCATTATTAGATATCGCGTTTTTTGTAACAGTGTGTGTGTGTGTGGCCTACATAGAGCACACTGGAAACTGTTTCAGTGTTCAGGGTATTATGGAGAGAAGAGAGTCACAGAGGGAGTCACGTGTATCTGACGTAACCACAGATAAGTAAGTTTTGGAAACTTCTAAAATAGTATCTTCTTACTGCGTTATGATGTGAGGGATGTGAGGCTGAAGTGATGGGGGGTGAGGCTGAAGTGATGGGGAGGTGAGGCTGAAGTGATGGGGATGTGAGGCTGAAGTGAGGGGGAGGCGAGGCTGAAGTGAGGGGGAGGTGAGGCTGAAGTGATGGGGAGGTGAGGCTGAAGTGAGGGGGAGGCGAGGCTGAAGTGAGGGGGAGGTGAGGCTGAAGTGAGGGGGAGGTGAGGCTGAGGTGCGGGGGAGGTGAGGCTGAAGTGAGGGGGATGTGAGGCTGAAGTGAGGGGGAGGTGAGGGGGATGTGAGGCTGAAGTGAGGGGGATGTGAGGCTGAAGTGAGGGGGAGGTGAGACTGAAGTGATGGGGAGGTGAAGCTGAAGTGATGGGGAGGTGAGACTGAAGTGAGGGGAAGGTGAGGCTGAAGTGAGGGGGATGTGAGGCTGAAGTGAGGGGGATGTGAGGCTGAAGTGAGGGGGATGTGAGGCTGAAGTGAGGGGGAGGTGAGGCTGAAGTGAGGGGGAGGTGAGGTTGAAGTGAGGGGGAGGTGAGGCTGAAGTGATGGGGAGGTGAGACTGAAGTGAGGGGAATGTGAGGCTGAAGTGAGGGGAATGTGAGGCTAAAGTGAGGGGGATGTGAGGCTGAAGTGAGGGGGAGGTGAGGCTGAAGTGAGGGGGAGGTGAGGCTGAAGTGAGGGGGAGGTGAGGCTGAAGTGATGGGGAGGTGAGGCTGAAGTGATGGGGAGGTGAGGGTGAAGTGATGGGGAGGTGAGGCTGAAGTGATAGGGAGGTGAGGGTGAAGTGATGGGGAGGTGAGGCTGAAGTGATGGGGAGGTGAGGCTGAAGTGATGGGGAGGTGAGGCTGAAGTGATGGGGAGGTGAGGCTGAAGTGATGGGGATGTGAGGCTGAAGTGAGGGGGATGTGAGGCTGAAGTGATGGGGAGGTGAGGCTGAAGTGATGGGGAGGTGAGGCTGAAGTGATGGGGAGGTGAGGCTGAAGTGATGGGGAGGTGAGGCTGAAGTGATGGTGATGTGAGGCTGAAGTGATGGTGATATGAGGCTGAAGTGACGAGGTGAGGCTGAAGTGAGGGGGAGGTGAGGCTGAAGTGAGAGGGAGGTGAGGCTGAAGTGATGGGGAGGTGAAGCTGAAATGAGAGGGAGGTGAGGCTGAAGTGAGGGGGATGTGAGGCTCAAGTGAGGGGGAGGTGAGGCTGAAGTGATGGGGAGGTGAGGCTGAAGTGATGGGGAGGTGAGACTGAAGTGAGTGGAAGGTGAGGCCGAAGTGAGGGGGAGGCGAGGCTGAATTGAGGGGGAGGTGAGGCTGAAGTGAGGGGGAAGTGAGGCTGAAGTGACGGGGTGGTGAGGCTGAAGTGATGGGGAGGTGAGACTGAAGTGAGGGGAAGGTGAGGGGGGATGTGAGGCTGAAGGGAGGGGGAGGTGAGGCTGAAGTGAGGGGGTGGTGAGGCTGAAGTGATGGGGATGTGAGGCTGAAGTGATGGGGAGGTGAGGCAGAAGTGATGGGAAGGTGAGGCTGAAGTGATGAGGAGGTCAGACTGAAGTGATGGCGAGGTGAGGCTGAAGTGATGGGGAGGTGAGGCTGAAGTGATGGGGAGGTGAGACTGATGTGAGGGGAAGGTGAGGCTGAAGTGAGGGGGATGTGAGGCTGAAGTGATGGGGAGGTGAGGCTGAAGTGATGGGGAGGTGAGGCTGAAGTGAGGGGGATGTGAGGCAGAAGTGAGGGGGAGGTGCGGCTGAAGTGAGGGGGAGGTGAGGCTGAAGTGATGGGGAGGTGAGGCTGAAGTGATGGGGAGGTGAGGCTGAAGTGATGGGGAGGTGAGGCTGAAGTGATGGGGAGGTGAGGCTGAAGTGAGGGGGATGTGAGGCTGAAGTGAGGGGGAGGTGAGGCTGAAGTGATGGGGAGGTGAGGCTGAAGTGATGGGGAGGTGAGGCTGAAGTGATGGGGAGGTGAGGCTGAAGTGATGGGGAGGTGAGGCTGAAGTGAAGGGGAGGTGAGGCTGAAGTGAGGGGAGGTGAGGCTGAAGTGATGGGGAGGTGAGGCTGAAGTGAAGGGGAGGTGAGGCTGAAGTGAAAGGGAGGTGAGGCTGAAGTGAGCTGGATGTGAGGCTGAAGTGAGGGGGATGTGAGGCTGAAGTGAAAGGGAGGTGAGGATGAAGTGAGGGGAGGTGAGGCTGAAGTGATGGGGAGGTGAGGCTGAAGTGATGGTGATGTGAGGCTGAAGTGAGGGGGAGGTGAGGCTGAAGTGAGGGGGAGGTGAGGCTGAAGTGAGGGGGAGGTGAGGCTGAAGTGATGGGGAGGTGAAGCTGAAGTGAGGGGGAGGTGAGGCTGAAGTGAGGGGGAGGTGAGGCTGAAGTGAAGGGGAGGTGAGGCTGAAGTGACGGGGAGGTGAGGCTGAAATGAGGAGGTGAGGCTGAAGTGAGGGGGACGTGAGGCTAAGTTAGGGGGAGGTGAGGCTGAAGTGATGGGGAGATGAGGCTGAAGTGAGAGGGAGGTGAGGTTGAAGTGAGGTGAGGTGAGGCTGAAGTGAGGGGTAGGTAAGGCTGAAATGAAGGGGGAAGGTAAGGAGGAAGTGAAGGGGAGGTGAGGCTGAAATTACGGGGAGGTGAGGCTGAAGTGAGGGGAAGATGAGGCTGAAGTGAGGTTGAGATGAGGCTGAAGTGAGGGGGAGGTGAGGCTGAAGTGAGGGGGAGGTGAGGCTGAAGTGATGGGGAGGTGAGGCTGAAGTGATGGGGAGGTGAGGCTGAAGTGATGGGGAGGTGAGGCTGAAATGACGGGGAGGTGAGTCTGAAGTGAGGGGGAGATGAGGCTGAAGTGAGGGGGAGGTGAGGCTGAAGTGATGGGGAGGTGAGGCTGAAGTGATGGGGAGGTGAGGCTGAAGTGAGGGGGAGGTGAGGCTGAAGTGATGGGGATGTGAGGCTGAAACGATGGGGATGTGAGGCTGAAGTGAGGGGGAGGTGAATCTAAGTTATGGGGAGGTGAGGCTGAAGTTATGGAGAGGTGAGGCTGAAGTGAGGGGGAGGTGAGGTTGAAGTGAGGGGGAGGTGATGCTGAAGTGAGGGGGAGGTGAGGCTGAAGTGAGGGGGAGGTGAGGCTGAAGTGATGTGGAGGTGAGACTGAAGTGAGGGGAAGGTGAGGCTGAAGTGAGGGGTAGGTGAGGCTGAAGTGATGGGGAGGTGAGGCTGAAGTGAGGGGAAGATGAGGCTGAAGTGAGGGGGAGGTGAGGCTGAAGTGATGGGGAGGTGAGGCTGAAGTGAGGGGGAGGTGAGGCTGAAGTGAGGGGGAGGTGAGACTGAAGTGAGGGGGAGGTGAGGCTGAAGTGAGGGAGAGGTGAGGCTGAAGTGATGGAGAGATGAGATTTAAGTGGCGGGGAGGTGAGGCTGAAGTGAGGAGGTGAGGCTGAAGTGAGGGGAAGTGAGGCTGAAGTGATGGAGAGATGCGGCTGAAGTGAGGGGGAGGTGAGGTTGACGTGAGGTGAGGTGAGGCTGAAGTGAGGGGGTAGGTAAGGCTGAAATGAGGGGGGAGGTAATGATGAAGTGAAGGGGATGTGAGGTTGAAGTGAAACGGGGTAAGGGTGAAGTGAGGGGGAGGTGAGGCTGAAGTGACGGGGAGGTGAGGCTGAAGTGAGGGGGATGTAAGGCTGAAGTGACGGGGGAGGTGAGGCTGAAGTAATGGGGAGATGAGGCTGAAGTGAGGGGGAGGTGAGGTTGAATTGAGGTAAGGCGAGGCTGAAGTGAGGGGGTAGGTAAGGCTGAAATGCGGGGGAGGTAATGATGAAGTGAAGGGGAGGTGAGGTTGAAGTGAAGAGGGGTAAGGCTGAAGTGAGGGGGAGGTGAGGCTGAAGTGAGGGGGATGTAAGGCTGAAGTGAGGGGGAGGTGAGGCTGAAGTGATGGGGAGATGAGGCGGAAGTGAGGGGTAGGTGAGGTAGAAGTAAGGTGAGGTGAGGGGGTAGGTAAGGCTGAAATGAGGGGGAGGTAAGGATGAAGTGATGGGGAAGTGAGGCTGAAGTGAGGGGGAGGTAAGGCTGAATTGAGGGGGGAGGTAACGCTGAAGTGGTGGGAGGTGAGGCTGAAGTGTGGAGGTGAGGCTGAAGTGAGGGGGAGATGAGGCTGAAGTGAGGGGGACTTGAGGTTGAAGTGAGGGGGAGGGGAGGCTGAAGTGAGGGGGAGGTGAGGCTGATGTGAGGGGGAGGTGAGACTGATGTGAGGGGGAGGTGAGGCTGAAGTGAGGGAGTGGTGAGGCTGAAGTGTGGAGGAGGTGAGGCTGAAGTGAGGGGGAGGTGAGACTGATGTGAGGGGGAGGTGAGGCTGAAGTGAGGGAGTGGTGAGACTGAAGTGAGGGGGAGGTGAGGCTGATGTGAGGGGAAGGTGAGGCTGAAGTGAGAGGGGAGGTGAGGCTGAAGTGGGGGGGAGGCGAGGCTGAAGTGAGGGGGAAGTGAGGCTGAAGTGACGGGGAGGTGAGGCTGAAGTGAGGGGGGAGGTAATGCTGAAGTGAGGGGGGAGGTAACGCTGAAATGATGGGGAGGTGAGGCTGAAGTGAGGGAGAGGTGAGGCTGATGTGCGCGGGAGGTGAGGCTGAAGTGAGGGGGAGGTGAGGCTGAAGTGAGGGGGAGGTGAGGCTGAAGTGTGGAGGAGGTGAGGCTGAAGTGAGGGAGTGGTGAGACTGAAGTGAGGGGGAGATGAGGCTGAAGTGATGGGGAGGTGAGGCTGAAGTGAGAGGGGAAGTGTGGGGAGGCGAGGCTGAAGTGAGGGGGAAATGAGGCTGAAGTGAGGGGGAGGTGAGGCTGAAGTGAGGGGGAGGTGAGGCTGAAGTGAGGGGGAGGTGGGGCTGAAGTGTGGAGGAGGTGAGGGGGAGGCGAGGCTGAAGTGAGGTGGAGGTGAGGCTGAAGTGAGGGGGAGGTGAGGCTGAAGTGAGGGGGAGGTGAGGCTGAAGTGAGGGGAGGTGAGGCTGAAGTGAGGGTTAGGCGAGGCTGAAGTGTATAGGAGGTGAGGCTGAAGTGAGTGTGAAGTGAGGCTGAAGTGAGAGGGAGGTGAGGCTGAATTGAGGGGGAGGTGAGGCTGAATTGAGGGGGAGGTGAGGCTGAAGTGAGAGGACGTGAGGCTGAAGTGAGGGGGAGGTGAGGCTGAAGTGAGGGGGAGGTGAGGCGGAGATTAGGTGAGATGGGGTGGTGGGAGGAGAAGGAACCTTTAAAAATAATCGATCGCCGGAATAACAGTTATGATTCAACACTGTGTGACTCAGTGGGATCCTAGCACCTGTGTGACTCACTGGTGCCCAACACAAGTGTGACTCAGTGGATCATAGCAACAGTGTGACTTAGTGGGATCCTAGCACCAGTGTGACTCACTGGATCCAAACACAAGTGTGACTCAGTTGATCCCAGCACCAATGTGAACCAGTGGATCATAGCACCAGTGTGACTCAGTGGATCCCAGCACCAGTGTGACTCAGTGGGATCTTAGAACAAGTGTGACTCAGTGGATCCCAGCACCAGTGTGACTCATTGGGAAACTAGCACCAGTGTGACTCAGTTGATTCCAGCACCAGTGTGACTCAGTTGATTCCAGCACCAGAGGGACTCAGTGGGATCCTAGAACAAGTGTGAATCAGTGGATCCCAGCACCAGTGTGACTTATTGGGAACCTAACACCAGTGTGACTTAGTGGAGCTCAGCACCAGTGTTGCTCAGTGGGATCCCTGTACGTACGACTCGGTGGGATCCTAGCGCCAGTGCGACTCAGAGGTTCCCAGCACCAGTGACGCAGAGCATCCCAGCACCAGTGTGACTCAGTTGATTCCAGCACCAGAGGGACTCAGTGGGATCCTAGAACAAGTGTGAATCAGTGGATTCCCGCACCAGTGTGACTCAATGCATCCCAGTACCAGTGTGACTCACTGAATCCCAGCACCATTGTGACTCAATGGTTCCCAGCACCAGTGTGACTCAGTGGATCCCAGCACTTGTGTGACTCAGTGGATCCCAGCACCAATGTGACTCAGTGGGATCCTAGCACAAGTGTGACTCATTGGGAATCTAGCACCAGTGTGACTTAGTGGAGTTCAGCACCAGTGTGAATCAGTGGGATCTTAGTAAGTGCGCCTCACTGGATCCCAGCACCAGTGTGACTCAGTGGGATCTCGCACCAGTGTGACTCAGTGCATCCCAGCACCAGTGTGACTCACTGGTTCCCAGCACCATTGTTACTCAATGGTTCCCAGCACCAGTGTGACTCAGCTGTTCCCAGCACCGGTGCGACTCAGTGGATCCCAGCACCAGAGACTCACTGGGATCCTAGCACAAGTGTGACTCAGTGAATCCCAGCACCGGTTGTGACTCAGTGGATACCAGCACCAGTGACTCAGTGAATCCCAGCACCGGTTGTGACTCAGTGGATACCAGCACCAGTGACTCAGTGGGATCTCAGCACCAGTGTGACTCAGCGGGTCCTAGCACCAGTGTGACACAGTTGATTCCAACCCCAGTGTGACTCAGTGGATCCCAGCACCAGTGTGACTCAGTGGATCCCAGCACCAGTGTGACTCAGTTGATTCCAGCACCAGTGTGACTCAGTGGGATCCCAGCACCAGTGCGATTTAGTGGATTCCAACCCCAGTGTGACTCAGTGGATTCCAGCACCAGTGTGGCTCAGTGAATCCCAGCACCAGTGTGACTCAGTGGATCCCAGCACCAGTGTGGTTCAGTGGAATCCTAGCACCAGTGTGATTCAGTAGGATCCTAACACCAGTGTGACTCACTGGGATCATAGCACCAATGTGACTCAGAGGGAGATTAACACCAGTGTGACTCAGTGGGGTCCTAGCATCAGTTTGATTTAGTGGGATCCTACCATAAGTGTGACTCAGTGGATCCCAATACCAGTGTGATTCATTGGATTCCAGCACTAGTGTGAGTCAGTGGATCCCAACACCAGTGTGACTCATAAGAACATAAGAAAGAAGGAACACTGCAACAGGCCTACTGACCCATGCGGAGCAGGTCCATGTCCCTCCCCCGGATTAGACCAATGACCCACCCCCGGATTATCCCAATGACCCACCCAGTCTGGTCATCCCCACTCAAGGATGGAGCACTGTACCAGACCCAGCAGCACAAGCTAATCAGGTCCAACTCACACCCACCCACACCCACTCATGTATTTATCTAACCTATTTTTAAAACTACACCAATGTGACTCAGTGGATCTCAGCACCAGTGTGACTCAGTGGGATCTGAGCACGTGCGACTCAATGGGATCCTAGCACCAGTGCGACTCGGTGGATCTCAGCACCAGGTTCACTGAGTGAGATCCCAGCACCAGTGTGACTCAGTAGATCCCATCAACAGTGTGACTCAGTGGATCCCATCACCAGTTTCACTGAGTGAGATCCTAGCACCAGTGTGACTCGGTGAGATCCTAGCACCAGTGTGACTCAGTGACATCCTAGCACCAGTGTGATCCAGGAGATCCCAGCACCAGTGTGACTCAGTGGGATTCCAGCACCAGTGTTATTCTAGCACCGTGGGACCCAAGCACCAGCTGTGACCCCGTGGGGGTCCCAGCCGTAACTCTCTGGGATCCCAGCACCAGGTGTGACCCAGTGGGATCCTGGCATCAACTACATCATAAAAAATTACTGAAGTTTGAAGTGCTGAAAAAACGTCAAATATTTAATATCAGGAAAACTAATAAAACTGTCTTTAAGATATGGACTTTTTTATATTTTAACAAGCATCAAGAAAGGTTGCGTTCCATTAATAAAGTTTAAAAGGCTGGTCTCCTCTCTGGACACAATATCAGCCATCAGTGTATCATCCAACAATTTTATTTTTACAGCTAGAGAGAAAATGCGTACTCTTAAGACACCAGACATCCCTGAACAAAGTCTTATGGACTCCTCTTCAAACTCCTACGGGGTCTATCAACCCCGTCCTCTACTGTCCTCCTATTATCGGAGAAACACCCTTATCCCCGGAGCTAGGACGTAGGGCTCAACGCCAACACACTCTAAGGCATAGTGACCAAAACGTCGATGGTGATCTGCCAGTGGATCGCAGAGCAATTTTTAGTAGATCGCAGGAGGACCATGTAAAGGAAATGGTTACAGAGTGTCGGGTTGACTCGTGTATGCCTATTACGGTTTTATGTTCTCTCTCCAGACGGGCCGTATGGCGCCAATTTTTTTCCTGTTTCGTCAACTGCCTCTTTCCTATTCACTCTTAGGGGGCCTCTCATCTGTTTCTCTTTTTTTTTTTCAGGAAAGGTGAATTTTGTCTCTTCACTTCACCTACACTCGCCTTGCAGTCCAGGTGTTGGGACGAACTAGTGTTCTGAAGGCTCCAAGCAGCCTCCCCTCAAGGAAGGTTCCTTGATGCTGGTGAGGGGCTCTTGATCTAGGGAACTGGATCTGTGCTCCAGTTCCCTGAATTAACCCTGAATACCTTCCATCCCCCCACAGGCGCTGTATAATCCTACGGGTTTAGCGCTTCCCCTTGATTATACTAATAATCCAAACAGCCTGCCTCCCTTACTTTCCTTAAGTATTGGCATATGCCCTGATATTCAATGTTATGCATTTAATCTTATGTTTTCTTCCAGTTCTTGGTGACATGATTCAGTCCTCAGTGGCATGACTCATTCATCAGTGACATGATGCAGTCCTCAGTGACATGATGCAGTCATCAGTGACATGATGCAGTCATCAGTGACATGATGCAGTCCAAAGTGACACAATATACTCCTCAGTGACATGATGCAGTCCCCAGTGACATGATGCGATCCCTAGTAACATGATGCAGTCCTCAGTGACATGATGCAGTCCCTCAGTGACATGATGCACTCCTTAGTGACATGATGCAGTCCCCATTGGCATGATGCAGTCCCTCAGTGATATGATGCAGTCCCTCAATGACATGATGCTGTCCCTCAGTGACATGATGCCGTCCCTCAGTGACATGATGCCGCCCCTCAGTGACATGATGCAGTCCCTCAGTGATATGATGCAGTCCCTCAGTGACATGATGCAGTCCCTCAGTGACATGAGGCAGTCCCTCAGTGATATGATGCAATCCCTCAGTGATATGATGCAGTCTCTCAGTGATATGATGCAGTCCCTCAGTGATATGATGCAGTCCTCAGTGACATGATGCAGTCCCTCAGTGACATGATGCAGTCCCTCAGTGACATGATGCAGTCCGTCAGTGATATGATGCAGTCCATCAGTGATATGATGCAGTCCCTCAGTGACATGATGCAGTCCATCAGTGATATGATGCAGTCCCCAGTGACATGATGCAGTCCCTCAGTGACATGATGCAGTCCATCAGTTATATGATGCAGTTCCCAGTGATATGATGCAGTCCCCAGTGATATGATGCAGTCCCTCAGTAACATGATGCAGTCCATCAGTGATATGATGCAGTCCCCAGTGATATGATGCAGTCCCCAGTGATATGATGCAGTCCCCAGTGATATAATGCAGTCCCTCAGTGACATGATGCAGTCCATCAGTGATATGATGCAGTCCCCAGTGATATGATGCAGTCCCCAGTGATATGATGCAGTCCCCAGTGATATAATGCAGTCCCTCATGACATGTGCAGTCCCCAGTGATATGATGCAGTCCCCAGTGATATGATGCAGTCCCCAGTGACGATGCAGATCTAATCAATTTCTTTTTGATATGCTCCACTAAAGAAAGACTTTAATGAACTTCTCGCAATGTTTCACACTGAGATATGATTCCTCTGGTACAGATACAAGCCTTCACTGAAGCAACGCGTCGCTCGTTGTTGAGCTTATTAAGTCTTGATAAATGCCCCACTCAGCAAATCAGTACTTAAAATATTAATTAGAATGGAATTTAGGTGTATGGATGTATACGAGGCCCGTACGCCTCTAAGTGGGCGTGGGGGGCGGGGATAGGGCCAGTCTTACACCCTGAGCGGACATAACTGAACGAGACTCTGGGTTGATGTTAATTAACTAAATCAGTGATGCCTCAGTCACTTTTATTATTATTATTATTATTATTATTATTATTATTATTATTATTATTATTATTATTATTATTATTATTATTATTATTATTATGTTGCAGTTTTTGAAATGTATAACGACACGCTTCTGGCAAGACAGTGGTGGAGTGAATGATGATGAAAGTGTTTCTTATTTTTCGGATCACACTGCCTGTGTGGGAAAGGGCCGATGTGTTAATAAATAATAATAACAATAATAATAATAATAATAATAATAATAATAATATTATTAGCGGTAGTTTACTTATTATTATTAATACTATTAGTAGCAGCAGCAGTAGAAGTAGTAGTAGTAGTAGTAGTAATAGTAGTAGTAGTACTAGCATAAGTAGTAGTAGTAGAAGTAGTGGTAGTAGAAGTAGTTGTAGCAATAGTAGTAGTAGTAGTTGTAGTAATAGAAATATTATTATTAGTAGTAGTGATAGTATTATTATTAGTAGTAGTAGTTGTAGTATCAGTAGTAGTAGATGTAGTTGTAGTAGTACAAGTAGTAGTAGTAGTAGTAGTAGTAGTAGTATAAGTAGTAGTAGATGTAGTTGTAGTAGTACAAGTAGTAGTTGTAGTATAAGTAGTAGTAGATGTAGTTGTAGTAGTACAAGTAGTAGTAGTAGTAGCAGTAGAAGTAGTAGTATAAGTAGTAGTAGTAGTATAAGTAGTAGTAGTAGTACAAGTACTAGTAGTAGTAATCATAGTTGTAGTAGTAGTAGTAGCAGCAGTAGTAGTAGTAGTAGTAGTATAAGTAGTAGTAGTAATAGTAGTAGTGTGTTAGTGTATGTTCTTTGTACTGAACAAATACACGTTTTATGTAATCAGGACTGATCCGAGAAATGAGAGACTAGCTCTGTTTACTGGATCAAGAGCTCTTCACCGTCTTCAAAGCGCTTCCCTTAAAAGGTGTGAACCGAGTCACACTTATCTCTCATAAGCATGGTAAGTGTTCCTGGCACCAGTGTTGGCTGCCGAGTGTTCCTGGCACCAGTGTTGGGTGCCGAGTGTTCCTGGCACCAGTGTTGGCTGCCGAGTGTTCCTGGCACCAGTGTTGGGTGCCGAGTATTCCTGGCACCAGTGTTGGCTGCCGAGTGTTCCTGGCACCAGTGTTGGCTGCCGAGTGTTCCTTGCACCAGTGTTGGCTGCCGAGTGTTCCTGGCACCAGTGTTGGCTGCCGAGTGTTCCTGGCACCAGTGTTGGCTGCCGAGTGTTCCTGGCACCAGTGTTGGCTGCCGAGTGTTCCTGGCACCAGTGTTGGCTGCCGAGTGTTCCTGGCACCAGTGTTGGCTGCCGAGTGTTCCTGGCACCAGTGTTGACTGCCGAGTGTTCCTGGCACCAGTGTTGGCTGCCGAGTGTTCCTGGCACCAGTGTTGGCTGCCGAGTGTTCCTGGCACCAGTGTTGGCTGCCGAGTGTTCCTGGCACCAGTGTTGGCTGCCGAGTGTTCCTGGCACCAGTGTTGGCTGCCGAGTGTTCCTGGCACCAGTGTTGCTGCTGTTCCGAGTGTTTAGTGTTCCTGGCACCAGTGTTGGCTGCCGAGTGTTCCTGGCACCAGTGTTGGCTGCCAGGTGTTCCTGGCACCAGTGTTGGCTGCCGAGTGTTCCTGGCACCAGTGTTGGCTGCCGAGTGTTCCTGGCACCAGTGTTGGCTGCCGAGTGTTCCTGGCACCAGTGTTGGCTGCCGAGTGTTCCTGGCACCAGTGTTGGCTGCCGAGTGTTCCTGGCACCAGTGTTGGCTGCCGAGTGTTCCTGGCACCAGTGTTGGCTGCCAGGTGTTCCTGGCACCAGTGTTGGCTGCCAGGTGTTCCTGGCACCAGCTGTGGTTGCGAGGTGTTCCTGGTACCACTGGGGGTTTCCAGGTGCTCCTGGCACCAGTGGTGGTTGCCAGGTGTTCCTGGTGCCACTGGTGGTTTCCAGGTGTTCCTGGTACCACTGGTGATTGCCAAGAGTTCCTGGCACCAGTAGTGGTTGCCAGGTGTTCCTGGCACCAGTGGTGGCTGCCGTGTTCCTGGATTACATCTACAGTTTGCACTCACCAGCTACTCGCATCCAAAATGAGACAATGTATGTGCAGCCCCTCCGAAATTTTTGCTCGGCTGGGAATTATTATTTGGGACAGGAGGAGGACGAGGAAAGTAGAGGAGGAGAAGTGGGAGAGTACAGTTGAGAAGGAGGGGAAAGGGAGAATTGGAGGAGTATATGTACTTGGAAGTCAGAAACACTGGGATAAAGGGAGGCCTAAACCAAGATTTCAATCAGGGAAGGAGGGGGGACTCAAAAGCCGTAAGAGGCTGAAAAAATCAAAGAAGTCGACTTTAAAATCTTAAGATTACTAAGCTATCGTACTTATGTGGTCACTGGTTAGTATAGTATAGTAAAAATTAGCCAATACTTTAAAAAATTATAAAATGTTCCATATTTGTATGTCTCGTAACAGTAAAATGCTTCTAAATGAGTTGATGTACACAACAGCTCTTAGCTTGCGAAACAAGTTAGGAACCTTAACTTAACCTTGTAAAACCCTATGTAAAGAAGAAAAAAAAAACAGGAAAGCCTCTCTGGGAAGACTGTAGCCTCTTAGCCCTAGTCCCCAACCCTGACCCTGGCTGCCCCACTGATGGTCGTACATGGGAAAGACAGATAACAAAGGACTTGGAATTCTACACCTAGACTGTCTGCCGAGAACTATCCACTTGCATCTGGATTCAGGAATATCGTGTATTATTTAGGTGCATTAGTCAGGGACACAACAGAAGAAGGGGAGGAAGATGTTGATTAGAAGGGAAAGTAGAGAAGGGAAGGAGAGAGTAGAGAAGCGGGAGGAGACGACATTGATCTGTTATTCTTTCTGATTTGCTTATGTAAGACAGTTTTAATGTCAGCTAAACTTGTGGTGAAAATATTTATAAAGCAGCTTTTACCGGGGAGATCACCAACTGATCTTGTCACGGAAAAATAAGAATAAGAGACACACGAAACATCACTCTAGTGGTACACTCTGTAATCATTATTTAACTACATGTAAACCACACAACAACCAAATTCTGTAAATTCAACATTGTAATCTTTATAGAGAATAAACTTTGAATTTGAATTTGAATGTAAGAGAAAATACAAAGATATAAACCAGCACGAACGAAGCACAGAACAAAATTAAATATTATCACACCAGTGCAGCATTTGGGAATCTTTACTGTGGGAACTTTTCGCCAACCAGTGGCTTCTTCAGTGTAATACAGAAAAGAACGGTAGAAGATGAAAAGTAGTTTATGATAACCAGTCCCTCAGCCTGGAGTCGATGTGCTAAGTCCATTAATTTTCAGAAAAGTGCTTTTTTCAAAACTGATGGAGTGAACACATCAACTCCAGCTGAGGGACTGATTACCTTCAATTCCTCTTCTTCTTCTTCCACGTACTAGACTGGAGAAGTCACTGTTAGGCAAAACATTTCCACAATAAAGATTCCCAAATATTGCACAATTTGTCGGTTTTCTAAACCATTTACATCATTATCGCACCAATTTAAAAAAAAACATCAGAAAATATATATGGTGATCTAACAATGTACTTGTATCATGTATTTCTATCGAGCCTCGTTTGAGGAAGATACGACGTTGTTTATGTTACAGACTCTTCCTGTTTAGCTTCCGCCTAAGAATTTGCCTGGCAAATATAAGAGTACTAGAAAAATATTTAAATAAAGGAATGCGCAGAAATACATTAAAAAAAGCATATAAGAATACAGTAGACTGTTAAGACCTTAAAGAATTAAAACAGAAGTTCGGAACAGGAAATGCCTGTAGATACAGAAAGCATAAACAAATAATGGAAAACGTACAACAGAGTGAGTAATAGGGTATTAGTGGTTTATAGAGCAGCAGCAGCAGCAGCAGAAGAAGAAGAAGAAGAAGAAGAAGAAGAAGAAGACGAAGACATAATATTCACCTTCTTCCCCTCCTTCTTGATTGTGATAATTAAATGATTATCTCCCCCAAGTGTAATTATCATATGAAACTTTATGTCGAGCTTACCAAGCCTCAATACTCAGATCAATGTCTGATGTGTTATATTTATATTAATTATACGGGAATATGATGGATTTAGTGACAAGGAAGTAATGGGGAAAAGTGATCTATCCACCAGTAGGTTGAATAATTATTCTTCCCCCTTGACAAACAAATACATATATCTATAGCATAAATTTAGAATAAACAATCACTATACCGTGGCTGGAACAATACACAAATAACCGGCATTTAAGACTAGACAGAAACTTATGACAACGTTTCGGTCCGATTTGGACCATTAACAAGTGTGACTTGTTAAGGGTCTAAGTCGGACCGGAAACAAATCACAGACTTGGGGGTCTGGCTACGTGGTAAAGTACTGTGTACTCTGGTACAGAATTTGCAGGTTCGAGTCCTTCTGTGGACGTAGGGAGAATGTTTACATATATATATATATATATATATATATATATATATATATATATATATATATATATGTGTGTCGTGCCTAATAGGCAGAACTTGCGATCTTGGCTTAAATAGCAACGCTCATCTTGCCAAATAGGACAAGTGAAAATTTGTGTATGCAATAATTTCGCCAAAATCATTCCGAACCTAACGAAAAAACTATATTTCGTTGTGTTTGTTTAGTATTAAATTATTGTAAAAGTATCTAAAATATATTTAGTTGGATTAGGCTAAAATAAATTATGATTGTTATTATAAGGTTAGGTAAGTTTTCTAAGATTCTTTTGGTGCAAAATTAAAAATTTTTACATCAACATTAATGAAAAAAATGTATCTTTAAACGTACAAGAGAAATTTTTAGAAAGGACTTAATTTTAAGTGAGTTCTTGCTAATTGACCAGTTTTACATATTCGGCACGACATATATATATATATATATATATATATATATATATATATATATATATATATATATATATATATATATATATATATATTATACCAGTACACATACTTATACTCACTACTTTTTTAGATCCCCCCCCCCAAACTTTCATTCGGGTCACTGCAAGAGGTCGCACATAAAGAAAGAATCTTTGCGAGTTTCTGTCAGAGGATCGATGCAGCAACGCCTCCTTCCCTTCCCCCCTCCAATCCGTCCCTTCCCCTCCCATCTTTCCCTTCCCCTCCCATCCTTTCCTCCTGCTCTTCTCCTTCCCTCCCTCCCTCTCTCCCTCCCTCCCTCCTTCACTGGCTATATTTGCTCAGAGAAACACCAAGTTCACCAGATGACCTTAACTTCAGGATTAAAAGTTAAAGCCAGTGAACGCCAGAGTCAAGACTCCCTGAATTTGTATTTATAACAAAATTACTCAATTACACAAGCCTATCTGATGTTATCCTGACGCCAAATGACTTCGAACAGGCGATAAATGACATGCCCATGCACTCTGCCCCAGGGCCAGACTCATGGAACTCCGTGTTCATCAAGAACTGCAAGAACCCCTATCACGAGCTTTTACTATCCTATGGAGAGGGAGCATGGACACGGGGGTCGTCCCACAGTTACTAAAAACAGCAGACATAGCCCCACTCCACAAAGGGGGCAGTAAAGCAACAGCAAAGAACTACAGACCGATAGCACTAACATCCCATATCATAAAAATCTTTGAAAGGGTCCTAAGAAGCAAGATCACCACCCATCTAGAAACCCATCAATTACACAACCCAGGGCAACATGGGTTTAGAACAGGTCGCTCCTGTCTGTCTCAACTATTGGATCACTACGACAAGGTCCTAGATGTACTAGAAGACAAAAAAGAATGTAGATGTAATATATACAGACTTTGCAAAAGCCTTCGACAAGTGTGACCATGGTGTAACAGCGCACAAAATGCGTGCTAAAGGAATAACGGGAAAAGTCGGTCGATGGTTCTATAATTTCCTCACTAACAGAACACAGAGAGTAGTAGTCAACAGAGTAAAGTCCGAGGCAGCTACGGTGAAAAGCTCTGTTCCACAAGGCACAGTACTTGCTCCCATCTTGTTCCTCATCCTCATATCTGACATAGACAAGGATGTCAGCCACAGCACCGTGTCTTCCTTTGCAGATGACACCCGAATCTGCATGACAGTGTCTTCCATTGCAGACACTGCAAGTCTCCAGGCGGACATCAACCAAATCTTTCAATGGGCTGCAGAAAACAATATGAAGTTTAACGATGAGAAATTTCAATTACTCAGATATGGCAAACACGAGGAAATTAAATCTTCATCAGAGTACAAAACAAATTCTGGCCACAAAATAGAGCGAAACACCAACGTCAAAGACCTGGGAGTGATCATGTCGGAGGATCTCACCTTCAAGGACCATAACATTGTATCAATCGCATCTGCTAGAAAAATGACAGGATGGATAATGAGAACCTTCAAAACTAGGGATGCCAAGCCCATGATGACACTCTTCAGGTCACTTGTTCTATCTAGGCTGGAATATTGCTGCACACTAACAGCACCTTTCAAGGCAGGTGAAATTGCTGACCTAGAAAATGTACAGAGAACCTTCACGGCACGCATAACGGAGATAAAACACCTCAATTACTGGGAGCGCTTGAGGTTCCTGAACCTGTATTCCCTGGAACGCAGGCGGGAGAGATACATGATTATATACACCTGGAAAATCCTAGAGGGACTAGTACCGAACTTGCACGCGAAAATCACTCACTACGAAAGCAAAAGACTAGGCAGACGATGCAACATCCCCCCAATGAAAAGCAGGGGTGTCACTAGCACGTTAAGAGACCATACAATAAGTGTCAGGGGCCCGAGACTGTTCAACTGCCTCCCAGCATACGTAAGGGGGATTACCAACAGACCCCTGGCAGTCTTCAAGCTGGCACTGGACAAGCACCTAAAGTCGGTTCCTGACCAGCCGGGCTGTGGCTCGTACGTTGGTTTGCGTGCAGCCAACAGTAACAGCCTGGTTGATCAGGCTCTGATCCACCAGGAGGTCTGGTCACAGACCGGGCCGCGGGGGCGTTGACCCCCGGGACTCTCTCCAGGTAAACTCCAGGTATCTTATGAGTGGGACGTCGAAACACGAACAATAATCAAAAGGTCATTGTTAACTTCCTTCATAAACATCTATGTAATTATTATATTAACGTGGCAATTTGCTGTAAATTTTAAGTCACCACAGAGAATCAGCATAACTTTTTTACTGGGGGGGGAGAAGTTCTTGATCCAAAGGAATCAGAGAGGCCCTTCCCTTCCCTTCCTCTGGACAAGCCTGATTACCTTCCCTTACCCAAGAGCTATGTGACTTACCGGTTTAACGATTCCCTCTGAGTATAATATACGTAATAATAATAATAATGCAGAGGTATTAAACATAAACTACATCCTCCAGGTATCCTTTTCAGTTCCATATTTTCTTTCACTCTCTTAAATATACTTAAAACTTGTGTCTGACTGAATGCTCTGCTCAGAGGAGCGCATTTTTCATTGTAATCCACACAGCTAGAAGACGCCCCATTTCTATCACTGTAACATTTTTATTCTAGACTCACGAAATCGTAATAACACGACTGCAAACAAACCAGGTTTGAACCCCTGACAAGCGAGTCGCAAAACTCCAGGCCAGCAAGTAAGCCACTGGGCCAGCTTACGCACTGACCTGGAGAATAAAAGTGAACCACCCATACTATGGTTTACTTCTGTTCGTTATGGTTGTTTTCAGACCACAAAAAGCTGATGCTACTTCGCCTGTTGTATTGTGCATGATTTGAAAAGTTTGGGAGAAAAAAATCGCTTTTATTAAATTTTGGTTGGCAGTAAGTGCGACCTGGTATCATTTAATAATTCCCACTAAATCGAATTTTGCAGCTCAGAGTCTCCTACCCAC
>NC_091293.1:48135806-48153306 GCF_038502225.1 Cherax quadricarinatus
CAAGGAAGGTTCCTTGATGTTGGTGAGGGGCTCTTGATTTAGGGAATTGGATCTGTGCTCCAGTTCCCCGAATTAAGCCTGAATGCCTTCCACATTCCCCCCCCCAAGGCGCTGTATAATCATCCGGCTTTAGCACTTCCCCCTTGATTATAATAATAATAATAATTGAAGAGTGGGGGGGGGGTTGCCTGGCACTAGAGTGGGTTGTCATTCGTAGGGGGGGTGCCTGGCACTAGAGTGGGTTGTCATTCGTAGGGGGGTTGCCTGGCACTAGAGTGGGTTGTCATTCGTAGGGGGGGTGCCTGGCACTAGAGCGGGTTGTCATTCGTAGGGGGGTTGCCTGGCACTAGAGTGGGTTGTCATTCGTAGGGGGGGGTGCCTGGCACTAGAGCGGGTTGTCATTCGTAGGGGGGGTGCCTGGCACTAGAGCGGGTTGTCATTCGTAGGGGGGGGTGCCTGGCACTAGAGCGGGTTGTCATTCGTAGGGGGGGGGGTGCCTGGCACTAGAGCGGGTTGTCATTCGTAGGGGGGTGCCTGGCACTAGAGCGGGTTGTCATTCGTAGGGGGGGTGCCTGGCACTAGAGTGGGTTGTCATTCGTAGGGGGGGGTGCCTGGCACTAGAGCGGGTTGTCATTCGTAGGGGGGGTGCCTGGCACTAGAGCGGGTTGTCATTCGTAGGGGGGGTGCCTGGCACTAGAGCGGGTTGTCATTCGTAGGGGGGGTGCCTGGCACTAGAGTGGGTTGTCATTCGTAGGGGGGTGCCTGGCACTAGAGCGGGTTGTCATTCGTAGGGGGGGTGCCTGGCACTAGAGCGGGTTGTCATTCGTAGGGGGGGTGCCTGGCACTAGAGCGAGTTGTCATTCGTAGGGGGGGGGGTGCCTGGCACTAGAGCGGGTTGTCATTCGTAGGGGGGGGGTGCCTGGCACTAGAGTGGGTTGTCATTCGTAGGGGGGGGTGCCTGGCACTAGAGCGGGTTGTCATTCGTAGGGGGGGGGTGCCTGGCACTAGAGCGGGTTGTCATTCGTAGGGGGGGGTGCCTGGCACTAGAGCGGGTTGTCATTCGTAGGGGGGGTGCCTGGCACTAGAGCGGGTTGTCATTCGTAGGGGGGTGCCTGGCACTAGAGTGGGTTGTCATTCGTAGGGGGGGGTGCCTGGCACTAGAGCGGGTTGTCATTCGTAGGGGGGGTGCCTGGCACTAGAGCGGGTTGTCATTCGTAGGGGGGGTGCCTGGCACTAGAGCGGGTTGTCATTCGTAGGGGGGGTGCCTGGCACTAGAGTGGGTTGTCATTCGTAGGGGGGGGTGCCTGGCACTAGAGCGGGTTGTCATTCGTAGGGGGGGTGCCTGGCACTAGAGCGGGTTGTCATTCGTAGGGGGGGTGCCTGGCACTAGAGCGGGTTGTCATTCGTAGGGGGGGTGCCTGGCACTAGAGCGGGTTGTCATTCGTAGGGGGGGTGCCTGGCACTAGAGCGGGTTGTCATTCGTAGGGGGGGTGCCTGGCACTAGAGCGGGTTGTCATTCGTAGGGGGGGGGTGCCTGGCACTAGAGCGGGTTGTCATTCGTAGGGGGGGTGCCTGGCACTAGAGCGGGTTGTCATGCGTAGGGGGGGTGCCTGGCACTAGAGCGGGTTGTCATTCGTAGGGGGGGTGCCTGGCACTAGAGCGGGTTGTCATTCGTAGGGGGGGGTGCCTGGCACTAGAGCGGGTTGTCATTCGTAGGGGGGGTGCCTGGCACTAGAGCGGGTTGTCATTCGTAGGGGGGGTGCCTGGCACTAGAGCGGGTTGTCATTCGTAGGGGGGGGGTGCCTGGCACTAGAGCGGGTTGTCATTCGTAGGGGGGGGGTGCCTGGCACTAGAGCGGGTTGTCATTCGTAGGGGGGGGTGCCTGGCACTAGAGCGGGTTGTCATTCGTACAGCCGCATTTGTCGAGTTATTATTGGCTTTAGGTGATTTACTGCAGTGTATTCCCAGGCACAAATACCATAGGTGAGGTAAGAATTGATTAGAGAGTAGTACAGAGTAAGAAATGTTGTTTGAGGTACATAGTAACGTATCATAGAGGGGATACCTACTGTTGGAGACCTTTATGTGCTGGATGTGGGTGTTGAATTTCAAGTTGCTGTCAAGGTGGAGACCTAAAAAATTTCCCTCATTTTGTCTTATAAGAATCATATTTAGTTAGACATTTGCAACTGTATTCTCAAACAGCGTATAGAAAGTCTTGCCAATATTAATAATGAGTCTGTTGGTAGCCATCCAAACAGATATCTTTCTGAGCTCCTCATTAACAGTGTTATTCAGAGAATTCGGATTTAAATAGGATACCAAAAGTTGCATTATTTGAAACAGAAGTTTCAGTATTTGAAATCCAAATCAAATCACAGAACGGGTGGGGGTTGAACCCAGGGAAAGTGAGTCCTAAAACTTAAAGGGCAGTGCGCAAACCACTCGGCCAGCTAGCTCCGATAAGATTCATTGATCTAGGTATATTTATACACCATAGGAAGGTTAGCATGAGCCACCACTGTGACCACAAATGCCGGTTTTCACAAACGAATCCCACACCAGCGTGGCTGCGGCGTGCTCTAGCTCTTGTCCCTTCAAAGCCGCCATCATGACTCACTTGCCACGGCTTCAAGCCCCACCCGTTCCCTGATTTATATTCAGTGTGCTATTACAATTTCGTGAATACTTGAGATCCACTGAGAGAGTTAGCGATCTATATGAGGAAGAGCACAAGACCGAGAACACTGCCCCGAGGCATCCCTATGATCAAAGTTCGAGTCGACGAGGTTATGTCCTTGATGAAGAAATACTGGTGTCTGCTGCTAAGGTAGGACTTAAGTATGTTAGAGTATGACCTGTGATACTATATTTTGGTTTACGATACAGATACAGAAAGTTTTCCTAAGGTTTATGAAGAGGCCCATTACATATTTATTATTCTCGAGAGCTGCATAAATTAAGTAAAACATTTTTGTGACTGCATCATTCAAACTTTGTCCTGTCCTGAAACCAAACTGGCAGGGGCTAATTACTAGTACACTGCGGCACACTAGAAAAAAGAATACATATGAATGAGTTTGTCGATGATTCTAGTGAACAGTGATAAATTAGGTAGCGACCTATAGTTATTTACATTGACTGGTCTTCTCTTTTATGTACTGGAGTAAGTCTTACTATATTAAGCATTTCTTGAACAATGTTGCATTGGTGAGTGGTAGTATGTGCTGTTTTTTTGTACACTAGTGTAGGTAAGTTAGCTAAGTTTCCTGCCTTGGTTTTTAGTCAATTTATCATCGAAGTGACCTCAAGAGGATTAGTTGGAGCTAGATGCGAGGAGTCTGGGAAATTTCTAGCAAGATAGTCGCTAGCATGAGCATTGGAACTTGGGATTTTGCTGTCTAGGTTTGATCCTATAGTAGAGAAGAAACCATCTACTATTTTGGTTGTTTCAGGAGGCTGGATGTGTGAGGCTCATCTGGTTTACTTAAGATAATATCTCTGGTTCTGGTCAGTTTTCTAGAGCCCAGGATTTGAGAGTCTTTTCCAGGTCTTTTTCATATCCCTTTTTGTAACCTATTAGCATAAAACAGTTGCTTAAACTGCCTTATTATATTAATAAGTATTGATGTATACTTTTTAGCGTGTTCTTTGTTTATTATTAATCCCGAGCAGTATTATTTTTATAGTTGTCTTTTTATCAATGGACCTGAGTATGTTATTCGTTAGTCATGGGCTACTTAGTCACTTTGCTGTAATCTTCTTAGTTTTAATAGAACAATGCCTGTTGTAGAGGTTCTGTATTATTTATTTGTAGAAAAACACTGACATATTGGTCAGTAAACTCTCTGTGCCAGTCATTGTCGCTTATTGATGTAATGAAGTTACTGATGTCTCATCATGGAGACGGAATGAGATCTTATTAGTTTCGAACGGTAATTTATACACACACACACAAATGACGACGTTTCAGTCAGACTTGGATCGAAACGTCTTGTATATGGTCCAAGTCGGACCGAAACGTTGTCATTAGCCTCTCTCTCCTACGTGCGGGTTATCTGTGCATTGTTCCAGTCACGGTACGTATGTTGACATATGTTGGTTACGAGGAAGATAGGGCAGCGATCAGTAGTATTGTCTGCAATTATCCTGGCTCTGAGAAGAGATATTATCCTGGTCCAGATATGGTCAAGTGAGGATCATTCGCCTAAGACATTCTTGTAGGTTAAATTATATCTGGTATTAGCCAACAATTGTAAATGTTAAGGAAGTCAGTTACTTGAGAGTGTTCAGCTTCGATAAGGTTTTTGTTGAAGTCCCCAGCGAGCATCGGCGAGGTTTGTTAATTAACATAGCCTATCCCAACCTAACCAGTTAATCTGTCCTAACATAGCTTACTGGAGTACGAGATACTAGACATGGTGCTGAATATACTTTATGAACAGCGGGGGTATCGTAAACACACTTACAGTACACTGGTAACATCCGTGTTCTAAAACCGTGGTCCCAGACTTTGCCAAGAAATGGGTGTTTCTGCGGAAGGTACTGGATCAGCAATGCAGTAGCCTGCGGACCCACTCTAGCAACAGCCTGGTTACTCAGGTCGCCAAAAGAAGACATTGTTATCAAAAGGTCGGTCCCGAGTGTAGAATAACTCTGGATACCGGTCGCAAGTACGTCAGAGGTACAAGAAGACTTTGGCGGAGCCCCGAGTGTCCTCTCTCGCCACCTCCTGTGATCTCTTGGCTTCTCTTGGAAATTATTTTTTGCAGTTTTTACGAGTGTCTCCTGACGTCTCCATCCTCTCTCTTTTTGATAGTGAAGGCTCTTTCTTGCGTTCCTCTTGTTAGTGATGGAGGCGCGTCCCTCACTCCTTCCTCATCTCTTCCTCTCTCTGATGGAGGAATTCTTCTCTTCCCTACCGCCTTCTCTCCTTCCCTCCAGTGACAGAGGTCCATCCTGGCCTCCTGAGGGTGGCCCCATCATTCAAACACGCGTACGTTAATCCATTATTAAGAAACGTATCAATGTTAGAAAAAGAAATCCCATAAAATGTCGTGACCTCTTGTCTAAAGAAGTGTGTCGTTCTTCCTCCTGTAAATTCTTTCACCCAGAAATGTGCCATTCGTCACTCCTCCAGAAACAGTGCTACAACATCAGCTGTCCTGCATACCATCTAAACGGGACCAGGAGGTACAGACTTCACAAGACAAACAATAGTAGTTACAACCCCACTCCAAGTGATTTTTTAGTGGCAAGAAACGAAAAAAGAAAATGGAAAGAAATAAAAATAGTCCACCACATTGGAGCCTTGTTGGACTGGAGGCACAGCCAGTGCCCCCCCCCTCCCCTTCCATGGCACTCCAGAACCACAACTAATGATGCCAATAACAAAATCCCCCAACAAACACAAAATACAACCTCGTTCATATTTGCCTTAAGCGATCCACCAACAACAAAATACCTGTTATCAGTGGACCACTAGAGGAGCCAAATGCGATGTTTGCAGCCTTCACAGAGACACATACAAAAGATCATTTTGACAACGAAATATGGATAAATGGGTACAACCATTTCAGATGTGACAGAAAGGCCAGGAAACAAGGGGGGAGGGTTGGTCTGTACGTCAAAGAGTCGCTCATCTGCACGGTGATGCTGACCACAAATGTAGTTGAAGTTATAACAATAAAGATCGAAATCCACCAGATGCAACCTCCCAACAGTTCAAGGAACAGTTACTGAAAATTTATTGCTGTCTGGAAAGCCTTTCAGCCCCATCCCCAAACATCTTACTGCTTGGTGATTTCAACCTAAGGCATACAAAATGGAAGAATGTAGCAAATAATGTTATAGCAGAAACAATCCCTGGAGGCAACGTAGATGAAAGGTCACACACACGTGAGCTACTAAATCTCTGCGATAAATACACCCTAAGTCAGCAGACAGTGGCACCAACAAGACTGGAAAACACTTGACCTTATCTTCACAAATAATGAGACCTGGTAAAAGACATTTCAATATCAAAAACAACTAATTTCGAGCACAATCTAATCGAAATTTAGACTTACATGCACGGGGGTCCTGACCAGCAAAATTCACGTAGCTGTGAAGGTGTCTTCACCAAATACAACTTCAAGAACAAGAACATCAACTGGGACCAGGTGAATCATCTTAAATGAAACATATTGGGAAAATATCTTAAATCACATAGATCAAAACCAATACCTTGAAAGGATCAACTTCCTGGCAGCTGAAATATGTTCAAGGCATATTCCCCTAAGAAAGAAGAAGAGAAGAAGTAAACTGGAGAGAGAAAGAAACTCCCTCTACAGAAGACGGCGAAGAATCACTGAGCTCCTCAAGAACACTAGTTTATCTGATACACGGAAGGAAGCGCTGACCAGGGAAGTGGAAAGTATCGAACTTTAAGTTAAAGGACTCATAGAGGACCCAGGAGAGACAGGAGCTAAAAGCGATTAGTGAAATTGAATGAAATTCGAAATATTTCTTTTCATATGTCCAAAACCAATCAAATACCACATCTAGTATCGGGCCCTTGCTCAGACAAGACTGGACTTATACAGATGACAACAAGGAAGTGAGATACTGAAATCCCAATATGACTCTGTGTTTAGCGAGCCACTAATCAGTCTAAAGATCGACAATACAAATGATTTTTTCATGAATGAGCCTCAAAATCCATCAATGTATGCCATATTTCCGACATTACCCTAACTCCGATAGACCTTGAGAAAGCCATTGACAACGTGCCCATGCACTCAGCTCCAGGCCCAGACTAGTGGAACTCCGTGTTCATTAAGAACAGCAAGAAACCCCTTTTGCATGCCCTAAGTATACTATGGTGAAAGAGCTTAGACATAGGTGAAATTCCAGTCACTAAAAACAACAGATATAACCCCACTCAATAAAAGTGGCAGCAAAGCATTAGCTAAGAATGTAGGCCAATAGCTCTAACGTCCCACATCATAAAAAAATATTTGAAAGAGTGCTAAGAAGCACAATTGCAAACCACTTGGATTCCCAAAAACTGCACAATCCAGGGCAACATGGGTTCAGAGCAAGTCGCTCTTGCCTCTCTCAACTACTGGATCAGTATGATATGGTCTTGGATGCACTGGAAGTAAAACACAATGAATCTTTAACTTTGTAACCAATCGTGGTCAGCAGAGTTAAATCGGAAGCTGCAATAGTGAACAGCTCTGTTCCACAAGGCACAGTACTCGTCCCCATTCTGTTCCTCATCCTCATATCAGACATAGAGATGTAATCCACAGCACCGTGTCATCCTTTGCAGACGATACTAGGATCTGCATGAGATTGTCATCTATTGAGCAGACGATTAACCCCCAAGAAGATATAAACCAAGTTTTCCAATGGGCAACGGAAAACGATATGATAAATGAAGACAAATTGCAACTACTCCGTTATGAAAAACTGGAGGAGATAATAACTAAAACTAGGTATACTACAAACCCTGATCATACAATAGAGCGGAAAAGTAAAGTGAGGGACCTGGGAGTGGTAATGTCTGAGGATCTCTTTTTCAAGGATCACAACAGTGCCACGATCACAACTGCAAAGAAAATGATGGGATGGATAACGATAACGTTCAGAACAAGAGATGCCAAGCCAGTGATGATCTTTTTTAAATCACTTGTTCTCTCTAGGCTGGAATATTGCTGTACATTAACATCTCCGTTCAAAGAAGGTGAAATTGCAGATCTAGAGAGTGTACAGAGAACCTTGACTGCACATACAAGTCCTATAAAACACCTCAACTACTGGGAACGCTTGGAAACACTTGTACTCGTTGGAACGCAGGCGAGATATATATATCATAATCTACACTTGGAAAATCCTAGAAGGAATGGTCCCGAATCTGCACACACAAATCACTCCCTACGAAAGTAAAAGACTGGGCAGGTGTTAAATACCCCCATTGAAAAGTAGGGGCGCCATTGGTACACTAAGAGAAAACATCATAAGTGTCCGGGGCCCAAGACTGTTGAACAGCCTCCCACCATGCATAAGGGGAATTACCAATAGGCCCCTGGCTGCCTTCAAGAGGGAGCTGGACATTTACCCAAAGTCAGTGCCGGAACAGTCGGGCTGTGGTTCGTACGTTGGACTACGTGTGGCCAGCAGTAACAACCTGGTTTGTAGATGAATGGTTCAGAGAACCGACATGTTGATAAATTAGACACATGTGCAACTCTTGGGTATCTTTATTGAGGAAACGTTTCGCCACACAGTGGCTTCATCAGTCCATACAAAGGAGAATCTTGAAGAACAGGAGGAGAATGAGGTAATCAGTCCCTCAACCTTGAGTCGATGTGGTCAGTCCATCAATCTTGAATAGAATACGGCATACGTGCTGAGAAGGAGCTTATAAACCGTTGGCAGGAGAGGTGCAGCAGTCATAGGTCGTGTAACATTTGTTCAATGTTGAAGTAGGTCGTGCCCAAGAATTAGGCAAGCGAAGAATTCCCAAGTATTAAGATCCCAAGAAGTTGCAGTGTCTGACAGGTTTGTAGATGAATGGTTCAGAGAACCGACATGTTGATAAATTAGACACAAGAGTTGCACAACCTGGTTGATGAGGCCCTGATCCACCTGGAGGCCTTGTCGTGCACCGGGTCGCGGGGGCGTTGACCCCTGGAACATCCTCCAGGTAGACTCCAGATAGGATACCAGGTCTCTTGATCCCTTCCTTGGATCTAACCTGATTACCTTCTAATCCTCAGGCGCTGAATTTATCGCTTCCGCATGACTGCAGTTATAACAGAGCTCCAGACAACAGACCTTTCGTAACACATGTACTATACCTGTGACTGGTTTCGAGAGTTTTCCTACTCTTGTAGCCTGGTCTAGGCCAGGCTTGTCTCGTGCGTGCTGGGTCAACCAGGCTGTTGCTCCTTCACCGTTACGCAATGGTGGTGCCATCTATGGGCGGAGTCTGATGTCAGGGTTATTACTATTGCAAATTCCATCATGGGTTGGGCGCTAAATGCTGAACAATTTAATACTGGCAGGGATTATACTAAATTTAGATGAGGAACGTGATGCATGATAACAACACATACTGACGCAAGTTCAAACTGACGTTTCAGAGTAAATTGACTTTTTATGGACATTTCCAATTTGTTTGTATTAATCCAATAGCCAGAGATGATAACGAGGTAATTCGACTCTGCAAGTATGTACACACATACATGCGCGCACGCACGAACGCGCGCGCGCATACACACACACACACACACACACACACACACACACACACACACACACACACACACACACACACACAGAGGAAGTGGAATAGTCTGGCAAGCGATGTAGTGGAGGCAGGAACCATACATAGCTTTAAGACGAGGTATGATAAAGTTCATGAAGCAGAGAGAGGACCTAGTAGCGATCAGTGAAGAGGCGGGACCAGGAGTTATGTATCGACCACTGCAGCCACAAATAGGTGAGTACACACACATACACAATAACCTTCCCCCTGAACAGCATCCGACCTAGTAGCTCAAGCTAGTCAGGTCCAACACACACCTACCCACACCCACATATGTATTTATCCAACCTATTTTTAAAACTACACAACGTCTTAGCTTTTATGACGGTACTCGGGAGTTTGTTCCACTCATCCACAACTCGATTAACAACCAGTGCTTTCCTATATCCTTCCTGAATCTGAATTTTTCCAATTTAAAACCATTCCTGCGAGTCCTTTCTATGTTAGATATTTTTAGCACGCTATTTACATCCCCTTTATAAGAACATAAGAAAGAAGGAACACTGCAACAGGCCTACTGACCCATGCAGAGCCGGTCCATGTCTTCCCCCCCGGATTAGCCCAATGACCCACCCAGTCTGGTCACCTCCACTCAAGGAAGGAGGACGGCACCAGACCCAGCAGCACAAGCTAGTCAGGTCCAACTCACACCCACTCATGTATTTATCTCACCTATTTTTAAAACTACACAACGTTTTAGCCTCAATAACTGTACTCGGGAGTTTGTTCCACCCATCCACAACTCTATTACCAAACCAGTGCTTTCCTATATCCTTCCTGAATCTGAATTTTTCCAACTTGAAACCATTGCTGCGAGTCCTGTCTTGGCTGGAAATTTTCAGCACGCTATTTACATCCCCTTTATTTATTCCTGTTTTCAATTTATACACCTCGATCATATCCCCCTAATTCTACGCCTTTCGAGAGAGTGCAGATTCAGGGCCCTCAGTCTATCCTCATAGGGAAGATTTCTGATACATGGGATCATCTTTGTCATCCTTCTTTGTACGTTTTCCAGAGCATTTATATCAAACCATACCCCGGCCGGGATTGAACCCGCGGTCATAGAGTCTCAAAACTCCAGCCCGTCGCGTTAGCCACTAGTGGCTAACGCGACGGCCTGGAGTTTTGAGACTATGACCGCTGGTTCAATCCCGGCCGGGGTATGGTTTGTTTGCAATCGTGTCATTACGATTTCGTGAGTCAGGCATTTATATCCATTCTGTAATACGGTGACCAGAACTGAGCAGCATAGTCTAAATGAGGCCTAACCAAGGATATATAGAGTTGAAGAACAACCTGAGGCCTTCTATTATGAAGCCAAGAATTCTGTTAGCTTTATTGCGAACACTAATGCACTGTTGTCTTGGTTTTAGATTACTGCTAACTAGAACTCCTAAATCCTTTTCGCAATCGGTAGTATTAACATCTACATTATTTAGTTTATACGTCGCATGGTTATTTTCCTGTCCAACATTTAGAACTTTGCATTTGTCTATATTAAACTGCATCTGCCACTTCTCCGACCATTGCATCAGTCTATTCAAATCATCCTGGAGTGCTCTAGTGTCCTCACTAGAATGAATTGGACGGCCTATTTTGGTGTCATCAGCAAATTTGCTTATGTCGCTATTTATTCCCTCATCTATGTCGTTTATATAAATTGTGAACAACAACGGGCCCAACACTGACCCCTGAGGAACACCGCTTGTGACGTGCCCCCATTCTGATTTCTCCCTATTTATGCAAACTCTCTGCTGCCTATTTGTCAGCCATGCCTCTACCCAGGAAAAAATTTCTCCTCCTATTCCGTGTGCCTTAAGTTTCCTCAATAGCCTCTCATATGGAACTCTATCGAAAGCCTTACTGAAGTCCATATACACAATATCATATTCATTACCATGATCTAACTCCTCAAACACCTTAGTGAAAAATGTTAGTAAATTCGTAAGACAGGAACGCCCCTTTGTAAAACCGTGTTGAGATTCATTAATCAATCTGTGCCTATCAAGATGGCTACGAATTGCTTCGGCAATTATTGATTCCATAAATTTTTCCACTATGGAGGTAAGGCTTATTGGTCTATAGTTCGAAGCCAAGGACCTGTCACCTGCCTTGTAAATAGGTATTACATTTGCCATTTTCCACTTATCAGGCACTATGCCAGTTTGTAGTAATATGTTAAAAAGATTAGCCAAAGGTATGTTAAGTTCCTCTTTACATTCCTTTAACACCCTTGCAAACAGTTCATCAGGGCCTGCTGTTTTGTTAGGTTTTAATTTCTCTATTTGTCTGAGGACCATGTCACTAGTTACCGCAATCGTGCATAGTTTACTATCGTCCTGTTCTACATAATCTATTATTTCAGGAATATCGCTAATATTTTCCTGGGTGAAAACTGAGAGGAAGTATGTATTGTGAATTTCACACATATCCCTATCACTGTCAGTGACCTGACCAGAGTTACTCTTAGTGGGCCAATCTTGTCCCTAATCTTACTTCTGTATACCTGAAAGAATCCTTTTGGGTTAGTCTTTGAATCCCTTGCGACCTTAGCCTCATAATCTCTTTTTGCTTTTCTTATTCCTTTCTTTATTTCTTTCTTTAATTGAATATATTGATTTCTTAACTGCCCATCCCCTCTTTTGATACGCCTATATATGCCTCTCTTTTGACCAATGAGATGTTTTAATCTATTGTTCATCCATTTGGGATCATTTTTGTTTGATCTAATTTCCCTACTGAGAACAAAAGTTGTCTGGGAAGCTAGAACTATGCTCTGAGAAACGTCATACTAGCAACCAAGATCACCTAAATGACCCATAGTCAGGACATCCTATTTTATCCCACCCAGGTAATTTTTAAGTCCCATGAAGTCGGCCAAGCGAAAATCTGGGACAGAGATTTGATTGCAGTTATCTGGATAATTCCATGATATATTAAAACTAAGTGATTTGTGGTCACTTTCCCCAAGCTCATCATTAACTTTAAGATTATTAATTAGTGACTCTTTGTTGGCAAGGACCAAGTCAAGCAGATTGTTTCCTCTAGTTGGTTCTGTCACAACCTGTTCTAAAAAGCAATCCTGAACCGTATCAAGAAAGTCACTAGACTCAAGATTTCCTGTCATATTGTTCCAATCAATTTGTCTAAAGTTAAAATCTCCCATTATCACAACATTTTCATATCTAGATGCCTTATGAACTTCGTCCAATAACAGCTTACTGCACTCCATATCAAGGTTTGGGGGCCTATAAATCACACCCAAAATTAATTTGTCACGACCCTCGAGAAACTGTAGCCAAACCGATTCTGTGTTCGATGTTTCTAATCTTATATCATGTCTAAGACAACAATTTAAATTTTCTCTGACAAACATCGCCACTCCACCACCCTTCCTGTTGACCCTGTCAGTGTGGAATAGTTTTTAACCCTGTAGGTTGCATTCAGAAGGCATTTCTCTATATTTCAGGTTGAACCAGGTCTCTGTTATACCAATAATATCTATATTACCTACACTTGCAAGTAATCTTAGCTCATCTATCTTATTTCTTGGACTCCTACTATTTGTATAGTAAACCTCAAGGGAGCTAGTAACTCGTTGCCCTCTGCTATCTCTCTTTGTTGATCAATTGATTTGCCATTACTAGCAACTTTATTTTGAATGATGAAACTAAGACACATATGCAACATCTGGGTATCTTTTTTGTAGACGTTTCGCCATCCAGTGGCTTTATCAATACAAATTCCAGGATATAACTTGAAGACAGTAGAACTATTATATACAGAAAATGAGGAGTTGGTGCGAAGAGCACCATAGTCGTGTAGATTCTGAAGCAGAAGCAAGAAGCCTGGCGCTTTTATACTAACGTCAGGTGGAAACGGGACGTATAGCAGACGAGGGCATAGTCACTGGTGGGCGGGATTTCCCAGTGGAAGTAGGTCCTACCCAAATAGATGAGTTAGTTGCAGTAGTAGTTGTCGAAGTCGTGAAGGTTATGCACATGTCCTCAGAATCAAGACTCCATGATGTCGGTACTGTATACCATTCTTGTACAACTTGTCAGACACTGCAACATCATGGAGTCTTGATTCTGAGGACATGTACATAACCTTCACGACTTCGACAACTACTACTACAACTAACCCATCTCTTTGGGTAGGACCTACTTCCACTGGGGAATCCCGCCCACCAGTGACTATGCCCTCGTCTGCTATACGTCCCGTTTCCACCTGACGTGAGTATAAAAGCGCCAGGCTTCTTGCTTCTGCTTCAGAATCTCCACGACTACGGTGCTCTTCGCACCAACTCCAAGGTTGAGGGACTGATTACCTCATTTTCTGTATATAGTTCTACTGTCTTCAAGTTATGTCCTGGAATTTGTATTGATAAAGCCACTGGATTGCGAAACGTCTACAATAAAGATACCCAGATGTTGCATATGTGTCTTAGTTTCATCTTGTCGGTATTGTATACCATTCTTGTACAATTTATTTTGAATATTGTCTTTTAAACATATCCCTGAGGTATCCCGGTTATAACTGCTGCTTTTAACCCTAATACTGCAGCCTGATTGTTTCCCACAAACACCAGTACCTCTATAATCTATCAGTTTAAATTCCTAGACAAGTCATCAATTACTCTCTCAATCGAATTAGCTAATGCAACCACTCCAACCCCATTTATACATCTCAGTCATATCCCCCCTAATTCTACGCCTGTCTAGAGAGTGCAGATTCAGGGCCATCAATCCTCACATGGAAGATTTCTGATACATGGGATCAACTTTGTCATCCTCTTTGTACGTTTTCCAGTGCATTTACATCCGTTCTGTAATACGGTGACCAGAACTGTGCAGCATAATCTAAATGGGGCATAACCAAAGATATGTAGAGTTGAAGAACAACCTGAAGACTTCTATTATTTATACTTCTTGATATGAAGCCAAGGATTCTGTTAGCTTTATTGCGAACACTTATGCACTGTTGTCTTTGTTTCAGATTACTGCTAACCAGAACTCCTAAATCTTCTTTGCAATCCATAATATTAAAATCTACATTTAGTTTATATGTGGCATGGTTATTTTCCTGTTCAACATTTAGAACTTTGCATTTGTCAATATTAAACTGCATCTGCCACTTCTCCGACCACTGCATCAGTCTATTCAAATCTTCCTGGAGTGCTCTAATGTCCTCATTAGAATGAATTGGACGGCCTATTTTGGTGTCATCAGCAAATTTGCTTATGTCACTACTTATTCCCTCATCTATGTCGTTTACGTAGATTGTGAACAACAAGGGGCCCAACCCACAACATGGAGAGCAAAACTGAGAGGAACACTTCAAAGAAGCCACAAACGGATGAACCAGCTCGACTAGACCTGAATGTGGTTTACCATAAGGAGCCAGTGACCACATGGTGCTCAGCTTTGAATACTTGTTTGAGATGGAAGGGAAGAAAATTGGATATACAACTAGTATACCAGATGACAGAAGAGGAGCCTATGCAGGAATGAGAGATTTTCTAAATGAAATCCAATAGGGCAGGGAGCTGACTGGAGAGACAACATGAAATTATGGAAGCTTCGCTAGTAAATACCTGGAGGCAACAACAATGTTTATACCTAACAGGTGTGAGGAGTCAAGATACAGAGAGAATTCTTGGTTTACTCAGAGTTGCAGAGAGGCCAAAGGAAGATGCAAAATAGGATATAAAAAGCATGTAACACAGATGACAAGGGAGAATATGGAGACAAACAGAATAGTGAGGAATAAATAAGCAAGGATAAGAGAAGCTGGACATCAGTCTGAGAATGACATGGCAGCAAAGGCCTACTCAGAGCCGAAACTACTACACAGTCACATTAAGAGGAAAGAGACTGTAAAAGTCCAAGTAATAAGGCTGAAGAGGAAGGGAGGAAAACTCACAGAAGACGGCAGAAAATTTTGCGAAGAATTAAGTTGAAAATTTAAGGATGCATTCACTGAGGAAATAAGTATAGTGCCGGAATGCGGGGTTGAAATAGCCATATTAAATAGAATTTATGTATCTAAAGATACATGACGGCGTATCACTATGGATACTGTAAGGAGCAGAACTGCGCACAGCCATAGCAACATGTCTCTGGAGATGGAAAAGTATTGAACAGCCGGAAAACTACAAAAATGGTTCCAGTATAAAAGCAGAGGGATAGACAAGAGGCAATAAATAATTGACCAGTATTATTGACATGTATACTGTCCAAATATTGAAGAAAAAATATCAGGAAAAGAGTGATTGAATATCTAGAGAGATGGGAGCTTTTTTTTTTTATTACAAAAGACTAGCACCGATTTAGGGAGGGTAAGTCTTGTCTCACTAATCTACTTGAGTTACACGGCAAAATAATGAAAATTAAGCAAGAAAGACAAGGATGGGTTGACTGCATATTCTTGGACTGTAAGACAGCATTTGACACTATGCCCCAGCAGAGATTGATTCATAAATTAGAGCACGCGGAGATAGAAATAAAGTCTTACAGTGGATCAAGGAACACCTAATGAACAGAAGACAGAGGGTAAGGGTAGATATTTAAAGTGGGGTTCCTCAAAGGTTAGTTCTAGGAACTTTATTATTCTTAATATATGTAAATGACCTTGCCAGAAGCAATTGACTCATTTCTCTCATTGTTTGCTGATGACGTAAACTTAATGAAGAGTACAGACTGACGAGGTTACAGGTAGACCTTAACAAACTGCAAGAATGGTTAAACAAGAGGCTACTGAAGTTTAACCCTGGCAAATGCAGTTTTATGAAAATTAGGGATGGAGAGAGGCGAGAAACTACAGATATCGCTCAAGGAGACAGATCTTGGAGTGAATATCGCTCTCACCACATTGCTAGGGGTTCACGTAAGTCGAATAGCATTTACCTTCGGAAACCTTGATAAATAGTCTTTTAGGGCTCCCTACATGACATATGTTAGGCCTGCTATGGAGTATACAACTCTACATCACCAGGATGGCGCCCTCACTTGATCAGTCATATACGAAAACTAGAAACAATGCAAAGGCTTACAGTAAGGTCAGTCCCAGAGCCTAGAGGATTGAGTTATGAAGACAGAGTAAAGGAACTAAATTTGACTACTTTTGAAAAAAAAAAGATGGTTTAGGGGATACATTATTACAACATACAAGATATTTAGAGACTTGGACAGAGTAGAGGAAACAGTATTTGAAATGAAAGCTATAAAGGCGAGAGATCATAGATGAAAACTAAAGACGCAGATGAGTCACAGGGATGCTAGGAAATATTTTTTCAGTCTCAGGGTGGAAAATAAATGGAATGAACTAGATGACGAATTTTAAAGGCAAACTCAATTCATAGGTTCAAGAGTATGTGTGATAGGGCCCATGAGTCCAGGAGCCAGCAATAGCGGCGGTTATTGCTTAAGAGGCGGAGATTCGACCCTCGCAAACAACACGGTGAGTACATGCAAAGAAAAAAATGCAAAAACACACACACACACACACACTTAAAACAGTGTTTCCAGTATTTAGCGTTCTAGTTGCGGTCTTAGGATCTTGTCAAGGTCATAGTACGTTACAGTCAGTGAACATCAAATAAGAGTATAACAAAAGTGTGATAAAGTCCAAAAATTTACGGCTTAATTTGAATGTGGTTGTATTTACTGGCAGCCTGAGTGAGGGACATCTGTTGGTCAGTGCTGCAGGCAGCAGAGTTGACACAAGTGATACAAAAACCAGTAATTAACAACAGGTCAAGGTTGTGACTACTGATCAGAAAAAGTGCAGATATCTGGTCCGAGATGGCTGCAGTGCAGTGATAAAATCGTTAATGAGATATTTGGAAAAGAAATAAGGAAACCAATTAAACCCCTCAAGGAAAAGGGGCTCTTGATTTAAAGTTCCCCGAAACCTGAATGCCTTCCACATCAGGCGGTATAATCCTCCAGATTATAATAATAATGGTGCTGCCAGAGGTGAGCTGTGAATACATTTAGTAACATAACGTCCAGGTTACGACTACAGTACTAAGGAAAAGAAGTGTGAATACGAAGATATTGATGGGAGTGTGTCAATGACAAAACTGGAATGTATGATAGGAAGAACAAATAAAATAAGTGAAATAGACATCGTATCACATTATCAGAAGACACCACGAAGATTTCAACTAGGTTTTGA
>NC_091293.1:48158306-48175806 GCF_038502225.1 Cherax quadricarinatus
ACTGAAGGTATGGTACACAAACGCTGATGGAATAACAAATAAGTGGGAGGAGTGGCACGAAAGAGTCAAAGAAGCATCACCGGACATCATAGCTCTTACAGAAACCAAGCTTACAGGTATGATAACAGATGCCATCTTTCCAACGGGATACCAAATCCTGAGGAAAGACAGAGGGAACAGGGGGGGTGGAGGAGTGGCGTTGCTGATCAAAAATCGCTGGAATTTTGATGAGCTGGAGAGAGGAGATAGCGGAGAAGAAAGTGATTACATAGTGGGAACACTTCACTCTGGAGGTCCCAAGGTGGTAATAGCAGTGATGTATAACCCACCACAGAACAGCAGGAGGCCAAGGCAAGAGTACGACGAGAGCAATAGAGCGATGGTTGACACACTGGCTAGAGCGGCCAGAAGAGCTCATGCATGCAGTGCAAAGCTCCTGATCATGGGGGACTTTAACCACAAGGAGATCGATTGGGAGAACTTGGACCCACATGGGGGCCAAGATACATGGAGGGCTAAGATGATGGAGGTGGTACTGGAGAACTTCATGTACCAACACGTAAGGGACACTACAAGAGAGAGAGGAGAGGATGAACCAGCAAGGCTGGACTTAGTATTCACCTTCAGTAGTGCAGATATCGAGGACATCACATATGAAAGACCCCTTGGGGCCAGTGACCATGTGGTTTTAAGCTTCGAATACACAGTAGAGCTACAAGTGGAGGGAGAAGCAGGAAGGCCAGGACGAATGAAGCCAAACTACAAGAAAGGGGACTACACAGGAATGAGGAACTACCTGAACGGGGTTCAGTGGGACAGAGAACTGGCAGGGAAGCCAGTTAATGAGATGATGGAATATGTAGCAACAAAATGCAAGGAGGCTGAGGAGAGGTTTGTACCCAAGGGTAACAGGAGTAATGAAAAAGCCAGGATGAGCCCATGGTTTACCCAAAGGTGCAGGGAGGCAAAAACCAAGTGTGCTAGGGAATGGAAGAAATATAGAAGGCAAAGGACCCAGGAGAATAAGGAGAACAGTCGTAGAGCCAGAAACGAATATGCACAGATAAGAAGGGAGGCCCAAAGACAATATGAAAATGACATAGCAGCGAAAGCCAAATCTGACCCGAAACTGTTGTACAGCCACATCAGGAGGAAAACAACAGTCAAGGACCAGGTAATCAGGCTAAGGAAGGAAGGAGGAGAGACAACAGGAAATGACCGTGAAGTATGTGAAGAACTCAACAAGAGATTCAAAGAAGTGTTCACAGAGGAGACAGAAGGGACTCCAGAAAGACGGAGAGGTGGGGCACACCACCAAGTGCTGGACACAGTGCACACAACCGAGGAAGAAGTGAAGAGGCTTCTGAGTGAGCTAGATACCTCAAAGGCAATGGGGCCAGATAACATCTCCCCATGGGTATTGAGAGAGGGAGCAGAGGCGCTATGTGTACCCCTAACAACAATATTCAATACATCTATCGAAACAGGGAGATTGCCTGAGGCATGGAAGACAGCAAATGTAGTCCCAATCTTTAAAAAAGGAGACAGACATGAAGCGTTAAACTACAGACCAGTGTCACTGACATGTATAGTATGCAAAATCATGGAGAAGATTATCAGGAGAAGAGTGGTGGAACACCTAGAAAGGAATGATCTCATCAACAGCAGCCAGCATGGTTTCAGGGACGGGAAATCCTGTGTCACAAACCTACTGGAGTTCTATGACATGGTGACAGCAGTAAGACAAGAGAGAGAGGGGTGGGTGGATTGCATTTTCTTGGACTGCAAGAAGGCGTTTGACACAGTTCCCCACAAGAGATTGGTGCAAAAACTGGAGGACCAAGCAGGGATAACAGGGAAGGCACTACAATGGATCAGGGAATACTTGTCAGGAAGACAGCAGCGAGTCATGGTACGTGGCGAGGTGTCAGAGTGGGCACCTGTGACCAGCGGGGTCCCGCAGGGGTCAGTCCTAGGACCAGTGCTGTTTCTGGTATTTGTGAACGACATGACGGAAGGAATAGACTCTGAGGTGTCCCTGTTTGCAGATGACGTGAAGTTGATGAGAAGAATACACTCGATCGAAGACCAGGCAGAACTACAAAGGGATCTGGACAGGCTGCAGACCTGGTCCAGCAATTGGCTCCTGGAGTTCAATCCCACCAAGTGCAAAGTCATGAAGATTGGGGAAGGGCAAAGAAGGCCGCAGACGGAGTACAGTCTAGGGGGTCAGAGACTACAAACCTCACTCAAGGAAAAAGATCTTGGGGTGAGTATAACACCAGGCACATCTCCTGAAGCGCACATCAACCAAATAACTGCTGCAGCATATGGGCGCCTAGCAAACCTCAGAACAGCATTCCGACATCTTAATAAGGAATCGTTCAGGACCCTGTACACCGTATACGTTAGGCCCATATTGGAGTATGCGGCACCAGTTTGGAACCCACACCTAGCCAAGCACGTAAAGAAACTAGAGAAAGTGCAAAGGTTTGCAACAAGACTAGTCCCAGAGCTAAGAGGTATGTCCTACGAGGAGAGGTTAAGGGAAATCAACCTGACGACACTGGAGGACAGGAGAGATAGGGGGGACATGATAACGACATACAAAATACTGAGGGGAATTGACAAGGTGGACAAAGACAGGATGTTCCAGAGTTTGGACACAGCAACAAGGGGACACAGTTGGAAGCTAAAGACACAGATGAATCACAGGGATGTTAGGAAGTATTTCTTCAGCCACAGAGTAGTCAGTAAGTGGAATAGTTTGGGAAGCGATGTAGTGGAGGCAGGATCCATACATAGCTTTAAGCAGAGGTATGATAAAGCTCACGGCTCGGGGAGAGTGACCTAGTAGCGATCAGTGAAGAGGCGGGGCCAGGAGCTCGGACTCGACCCCCGCAACCTCAACTAGGTGAGTACAACTAGGTGAGTACACACACACACACACACACACACACACACACTGTATGTGCTATGTGTACCACTTACCACACTCTTCAACACATCCCTTGAAACTGGGCAACTACCTGAGGTATGGAAGACGGCAAATGTAGTTCCCATTTTTAAAAAAGGAGACAGAAAAGAAGCACTAAACTATAGACCAGTGTCATTGACGTGTATAGTATGCAAAGTTATGGAGAAGATTATCAGGAGGAGAGTGGTGGAGCACCTGGAACGTAACAAGAGTATAAACGCCAACCAGCACGGATTTATAGAAGGCAAATCCAGTGTCACAAACCTTCTGGAGTTTTATGATAAAGTAACAGAAGTAAGACACGAGAGAGAGGGGTGGGTTGATTTATCTTCTTGGACTGCAAGAAGCCCTTTGACACAGTTCCTTACAAGAGATCAGTGCAGAAGCTAGAGGATCAGGAGCGTATAACAGGAAGGGCACTGCAATGGATCAGGGAATACCTGACAGGGAGGCAACAACGAGTCATGGTATGTGATGAGGTATCACAGTGGGCACCTGTGACAAGCGGGGTTCCACAGGGGTCGGTCCTAGGACCAGTGCCATGTTTGGTATATATGAATGACATGATGGAAGGGTTAGACACAGAAGTGTCCCTGTTCGCAGATGATGTGAAATTAATGGGGAGAATTAAATCAGATGAGGATCAGGCAGGACTTCAAAGAGACCTGGACAGGCTGGACACCTGGTCCACCAACTGGTTTCTCGAATTTAACCCCGCCAAATTCAAAGTCATGAAGATCCGGGAAGGACAAAGAAGACTGCAGACGGAGTATAGGCTAGGTGGCCAAAAACTGCTAACCTCGCTCAAGGAGAAAGATCTTGGGGTGAGTATAACACCGAGCATGTCTCCGGAAGCACACATCAAACAGATAACTGCTGCAGCATATGGGCGCCTGGCAAACCTGAGAACAGCGTTCCGATACCTTAGTAAGGAATCGTTCAAGACACTGTACACCGTGTACGTCAGGCCCATACTGGAGTATGTAGCACCTGATTCGAACCCACACTTGATCAAGCACGTCAAGAAATTAGAGAAAGTGCAAAGGTTTGCGACAAGGTTGGTTCCAGAGCTAAGGGGAATGTCCTATGAAGAAAGGTTAAGGGAAATAGGCCTGACGACACTGGAGGACAGGATGGTTAAGGGAGACATGGTAACGACATACAAAATACTGCGTGGAATAGACAAGGTGGACAGAGACAGGATGTTCCAGAGATGGAACACAGAAACAAGGGGTCACAATTGGAAGTTGAAAACGCAGATGAGTCAAAGGGATGTTAGGAAGTATTTCTTCAGCCACAGAATTGTCAGGAAATGGAACAATCTGGAGAGTGATGTAGTGGAGGCAGGATCCACACATAGCTTTAAGAAGAGGTACGATAAAGCTTCTGGAGCAGGGAGAGAGTGGACCTAGTAGCGACAAGTAAAGAGGCGGGCCCAGGAGCTATGAGTCGACCCCAGCAACCACGACTAGGTGAGTACAGCTATGTGAGTTCAAACACTCTACAATTGCCCAAGTGAGGCCACTTTCTCAGGAATTACGAGCCTCTTCTATATCTTGTGGCATTAGTGGCCAGGATCAAGAGACTTTTCTACTTATCCGACTTTTCCTTCATCCGCCATCCTCTCTCTCTCTCTCTCTCTATGTGTATATATATATATATATATATATATATATATATATATATATATATATATATATATATATATATATATATATATATATATAATGTCGTGCCGAATAGGCAGAACTTGCGATCTTGGCTTAAATAGCAACGCTCATCTTGCCATATAGGACAAGCGAAAATTTGTGTATGCAATAATTTCGCCAAAATCATTGTGAACCTAACGAAAAAAATATATTTCACTGTGTTTTTTTAGTATTAAATTATTGTAAACAAATCTAAAATATATTTAGTTGGGTTATGCTAAAATAAATTGTTCTTGTTATAATAAGGTTAGGTAAGTTTTCTAAGATTCTTTTGGAGAAAAATTAAAAATTTTTACATTAACATTAATGAAAAAAATATATCTTTAAACGTATAAGAGAAAATTTTAGAAAGGACTTACTTTTAAATGAGTTCTTACTAATTGACCAGTTTTACATATTCGGCACGACATATATATATATATATATATATATATATATATATATATATATATATATATATATCAATAACAACACTGCGACTGCCTTATGGTTGGCGAAAACTCATGATGCCTTAATCTATGGAACCACACAATCCTTAAGAGTAGCACATCCAGCAGAACTGGATGTTATACTCGCTACCCAAGGACATATGGTTTTACTGGATGCGTTACTCTTAAGGATCATGTGGTCCCATGGATTAAGGCGTCATGAGTTTCCGCCCACCATGAGGCAGGCCAAAGCAGCATGGGTTCGACTCCTTGACTAGTCGCAGTGTTGTTACTGATCAATATCACTTGTTCGTTTGTACAATATTTTTTTTATTATTATTAACACACTGGCTGATTCCCACCAAGGCAGGGTGGCCCGAAAAAGAAAAACTTTCACCATCATTCACTCCATCACTGTTTTGCCAGAAGGGTGCTTTACACTACAGTTTTTAAACTGCAACATTAACACCCCTCCTTCAGAGTGCAGGCACTGTACTTCCCATCTCCAGGACTCAAGTCCGGCCTGCCGGTTTCCCTGAATCCCTTCATAAATGTTACTTTGCTCACACTCCAACAGCACGTCAAGTATTAAAAACCATTTGTCTCCATTCACTCCTATCAAACACGCTCACGCATGCCTGCTGGAAGTCCAAGCCCCTCGCACACAAAACCTCCTTTACCCCCTCCCTCCAACCTTTCCTAGGCCGACCCCTACCCCGCCTTCCTTCCACTACAGACTGATACACTCTTGAAGTCATTCTGTTTCGCTCCATTCTCTCTACATGTCAATAATATATATGTACAATAATACACACACACACACACACACACACACACACACACACACACACACACACACACACACACACACACACACACACACACACACATATATATATATATATATATATATATATATATATATATATATATATATATATATTCTTTTAAAGACGTTATTGAACAGTTACATTGGGAATGAGAATAAAGTGTATAACATAAAAGCTATATTTCAAAAACTTTCTCCAGCTCCCCAGAGGCGGGCTGTGTGGTCACGTGGCTGCAGCAACCGCAACATTTAGTCGCTCTGGAGTCCTTGGGTTTCCTAACGAGTTTGTTAACCAACTTCAAAAATTGAGTTCACACTTGCCGTTCCTGTTGAAACGAAGTTTTAAAATAGTGACAGAATCCCATAAGTAAGTTTATTCAGGTACAGGTACACATAAATACCGTTACATAAATTTTCGTACATAGCAGCATATGTGTACGTTACCTAGGATAACTTAACAAAGTCAGAAAAAGTTACTTATTTCCATTGTGATCCTTGTAATAACTTAGTATTTGTTGGTGGATCTTCTGGGTCTCCATGAAACTGGCGGCACCATCCCTTTTTAGCTTCATGTATCATAGGCAGGTGTAGGCAAGTGCTGAAGCACAAGTGTTGTCCCATGATACCATTTTTCCATAGTAGCACGGTGACTATATCTGGATGCTTCTGAGTTCCTGAAGTTCCTGTTCTGATGGACAACGGTTGTGGCGAGGCTTTACTTGATGTCACTGATCTCTTTGTGTTTGGCATGGTTTCCTGTTGGTCTGCCAAAGTACTGCTGAGTGCGGGTGATCCGTGACTATATTTGAATTGTTTTTAATATTTCCTAGCTCCCATTTACTGAAGGTGTGAGGCTGTGAGAAAATGCTGCAGGAAAATTTTCTCTTCGATCAGTTAATATTTAGCTAAGGATCACTCGCGAGTTTCAGAAGCCATCCATCGTCTCTGGGTCCCTCTTTCACCCCCATCAACGAATTGATGGATGAGCACTATCCGGAAAGTTCTGCCGATACCCTGACATTGCCTGCAGCAGACACTGCAGCTGCTCCTCTTCTTATATTAGGCGGCCCTTGTACTGATAGACGAGATCACCACTCTGATGGGTAGCTGGTTCCCAGCTATGTTAGCTGGGAAAATAGCCTTGAAGCATTCGGATTCCAGCGATTCCTTGCTCAGACCGGCCAGGTTTGCACTAATAACAACCCAAGGCCATGCCCATTTTTCGTCTACAGCAGACACTGTTCAAAGTGAAACGGTGGTTTCTAAGTTAGCCACTTTCTAGTTTTGGACATTGATGTCCCTGGATAGGCGGTCTCCGGAATATGTCTAGTATGCTATGCTGATGCTACCTAATAATTTGCGTTCACATTAGGAAAGAGAGATATTCTTCAGATGGATGATTGACTGGAAATAACTATAATCATTAAATGTTACTGAACACCAAAGACTTGAGACTCATGGAATGATTCAGACCTTGAGTTTTATCTACCTTGCGTCTTGAAAATTTGTAAACAAAATTCTTAGAGCAGACAGGAAGCAGCAGGGGCCACACCAAAAGCTGTTAGAGTTCTCAGCATCTTGTGTTTCGTCTTTCATCTCCCGGGATGGTGTGAATGATGAGGTGCGGAATTCTGATACAAGTCGAGATGGAATGACTTTTTCCCATTCGTTCGCGTTTGGTCTCAGCCTCCTACTTCTAGTACAAAACCAGTAAAACATTGACTCTGCAATGTTCGCAATATACTTCTTGTGAAAGGAGGGAGGAAAGTAGAGAGAGAATAAGAAGGAGACAGTGAGGGAAAGAGTGGAAGGAAGGAGATGGGGAAAAGAGGAAGAGAATAAGAAATGGAGAAAGTGAAGCAAAAGTGGCAGGAAGGGAGGGTGGCTGGGTGGAAGTGAAGGATAAGAAGATACAGAGAGAGAGAGAGAGAGAGAGGCAGGGGAGGTATGGAAAACGCAGATGGACAGAGAGTTCATCAGCACTTGTGTCCGTCTGCAAGTGATGGTACCACCCCTGAAGATGCAGGTACACACACACACACACACACACACACACACGTCAAGCAGACGTGGGTGCACAAGGCTCCGAGAACCTTAGTGTTTTTAAGGTGTGCAGTAACTGCTAGCAGTAATCAGTGGTAGTGACAACGTCAGTGAACAATCCTACGAGTGATAACTAAAGTTATTAGTTAAAAAAAAGTCGAGAGGAAGCCTGAAATCATTAATATTTCAAAGTGCCAAACCGTTAGGGGCAGTAGGCACCTGTTGCCACACAGATTCAAATATACAAAGATCAAAGTGAGTGTGGAAGCGGGTGTTCAAGAATTACCAGCGTTTGGATAACAAGTGAAATGTGGGGCACCATACAGTGAGAGTGAAAAAGTTAATAAGCAAAAGGAGAAAGGAAAAATAAAACATATAAAATAGGGAAAGTGGCAGAGTAGGCCTGCTGAAGCAGTGTCGTCACAACAAGTTGTGTGCCATTATTCATATGAAGTGAAGTGTATATAATGTGAAGTGTATACTATCATAAGTGAAAAGTGAAATCGCGTGAGGAACGTGGGATGTATGAGCATATATGGTTATAAACATCACGGGTGAAGGATCTCCAAAATAGTGATAGAAGGCCTATGTACGACGACTACGTCATCAGCATCTGGCAACTTGTCACCGCACCGCTGCCAGCGCAAGTATTACTCATCTAGTGTGGTTGCATGTTGGCTCTGGATTCTGGTCTTGCATCACTGTTAGATACTGGTCACTCACCCCTGCAAGCTATTACCAGAATTAGAGTAGAAATAGCATAGATAAAGTGAAGATAGTGTTGACGAGAGTGTGAGGACAGCAGACTAGCGAGGGGTAACGTAGTATTACTAGTGGTAGTTATTAGCAGTATGAATACTTAGTAAGCTAGGAAGTCCTCTCTCAATGTGAGCAGGGAATAGGATAATAACCAGCAGTAATTGATACTTAAATCCAGAAAGGGCAATAAGTGAAGAGAGTAGCAATATTAGGAAAGACAGCTGGGACTAAATTTGATCCTACACGACAGAGAGGCATAACAGATCTTTCAACCACAACAACCCCTCCCCTACCCCTCTAACCATCTCTCCCTCACACACATACACACACACAGGGGTAGACACTCATAGAAGCTTTAGACCCTAGTACCAATTTCCACTTTATATAACTCAGAATTACTGGTATGTATTAGCAGTATCTCCCCCTCAGACCTCCCTATACACATGAACACACATATGCACACACACACACACACACCTGCACTAGACGAATACACACACACACACACACACACACACACACACACACACACACACACACACACACACACACAAACACACACATACACACACATACACACACATGCACACACACATGCACACACACACACACTCACACACACACACACACACACACACACACACACACACACACACACACACACACACACACACACATGCACATGCACATGCACACACACACACCCATAAGGACCCCATTATCAAGCAGTCACTCTACCCTCAGCCTTCTTTCCCCTCCCTCCCCTTCTAATCCCATCACACACACACACACACACCTCCCCCGCTTCTATGGGTCACTCATCCTTCTCTCCTCCTCCCCCCTCCATCCCATCCCTCTCTCTCCCACACATGCATACACACATACACAAGCACATATACACTTGACACAAACACGTACTCCCCCTTCCCCTAACCACCTCACCCCCTCCCCCTAGCCACCTACCCCTCCCCCTAGCCACCTACCCCTCCCCCAAACCATCTAACCCCTCCCCCAAACCATCTAACCCCCTCCCCAAACACCTCTCCCCCTCCAATAACCATCCTCCCCCTCCCCCATAACCATCCATCCCCACTCCCCCTAACCATCTATTCCCCTCCCCCTAACCATCTCTCCCCCTTCCTTCTGTGGAGCAATGGGGCAACCTAGAACTAGGATAAGAACAAAGGGTCCGAAGGACGAATCTGGGAGGGAGAACTGGGAGGCAGAGCTCAAAAAAAGGGAGGAAGACTGGGGAGGGAAGCTAGATGAGCTTACAAGGAAGATGGAGGAGAGGTTAGCAGCAGAATCCAGAAGATGGGAGCAACATGCCACAGTAGCAGAAGCCAAGATACAGAGATTAGAAGAGGAGCTGAGACATCTGAAACAGCCTAGAGACAAAGATATTACAGAAGTAGCATCAGCAGTGTCTACATCAGACACAGACAACGGGTCTGAAGGGAGCATGGAAGCTAAACTGTATGCAGAGGTCCTGTCAAACCCACATGGGGCCAAAACAAAGACAGGGAGCACACTAGGACAAAATGAGAGGTTGGAAGACATTGAAGGAACTAGGACATGTGCAGGGACCTTACCAGACACTTGTGGGGGCCAGGAACAGGTGAGCAGGAAGGACAAACCAATGAGCATAGGGGCCACAGCTAGGGAAGGGACTGAAGGAACACTCCACGGGAAGGAACTAAAATGCCTCAGAGGATGCAATGGGAGTCACAGTGGGAGGTGGAAAGGGGGAGATCAGTTTTTGTCTATGGGCTAGACGAAGCTAAAGGGAAAACTTATGAGGAAAGAAAGCAGGAGGAGAAAAAAAGCGATTGAAGGTATCATGAAGGTGATAGGCGAGGGAGACATGACCCAGGTGGCAAATTTTCGGAGAACTGGGTGGTTCACAAAGAAAAGGAATCGGCCTCTCAAAGTAATTTTCAAGGCAGAATCAACCCGAACCATGATCCTGCAGGAGAAAGCATGGCTGAGAGGCAAACAGGAGTTCATGAGTGTGTACCTCGATCGAGACAGAACACAGGAGAAAAGGATGATACTGAAAGAGAGAGTGCAAAAACGAAAGGAGGAATGGGAGGAAATGAAAAAGGAGAGCAGAATAACCCAGGAACAGGTGGAAGGACAAGCACACCCCCCAGAAACACCTGCAGAAGACTCCAGCCATGACACTCCCAAGGCATCTGAACAATCCAAACCAACCATCACACAACGATCTCTCTGTTCCCACCCCTCGCAGCACGAACCTTACCCCTACAGCAACCCCCTATGGGAGCTCTTCCTCCACCCCCACTGCAACCCCCCACAGGCCCCCACCAGGGTTCCTGCTCTCCCAACCCCAATATTCCCCCAGGACCACAGTTACAGTATTATAACAGAAGTTGAAGGTTTGGTACACAAATGCGGATGGATTAACTAATAAATATGAGGAATGGCAAGAATCAATGAGAAGTCCCCAGACATCATAGCAGTTACAGAAACAAAACTCACGGAGACAATAACAGATGCAATCTTCCCACCAGGATACCAGGTCATGAGGAAAGACAGAAGGGGCAGAGGGGGAGGAGGGGCTGCTCTGCTCGTAAAAACCGATGGAAATTCGAGTAAATGGGAGGCATAGACGAGACAGGAGAAAGAGACTACATAGTAGGTACACTTCAGTCTGGGGAGCACAAAGTGGTCATTGCAGTGATGTATAATCCACCACAGAAATGCAGGAGGCCAAGAGAGGAATATGAAGAGAGCAACAGAGCAATGGTGGACACACTTGCTGAGGTGGCAAGAAGAGCTCACTCCAGCAGAGCAAAGTTGCTGGTTATGGGGGATTTCAACCACAGGGAGTTTGACTGGGAAAACCTGGAGCCACATGGGGGTCCCAAAACATGGAGAGCCAAGATGTTGGATGTGGTGCTGGAAAACGTCATGCACCAACATGTTAAGGACACTACCAGAGTGAGAGGGGAGGATGAACCAGCAAGATTGGACCTTGTGTTCACCCTGGGCAGTTCAGACATTGAGGACATCACATATGAGAGCCCCCTAGGAGCTAGTGACCACGTAGTTCTGTGCTTTGAATACATAGAGTTGCAAGTGGAGAGAGTAACAGGAGTTGAATGGGAAAAGCCTGACTATAAAAGAGGGGACTACATAGGGTTGAGGAACTTCCTGCAGGAGGTTCCGTGGGACAGAGAACTGGCAGGAAAGCCAGTAAATGAAATGATGGAATATGTAACAACAAAATACAAGGAGGAAGTGGAAAGGTTTATTCCCGAGGGCAACAGAAACAATGGGAAGACCAGAACGAGCCCCTGGTTTACCCGACGGTGTAAGGAGGCAAAAACAAAGTGCAATAGAGAATGGAAAAAGTACAGAAGGCAGAGAACACATGAAAATAGGGAGATCAGTTGCAGAGCCAGGAACGAGTATGCACAGGTAAGGAGGGAGGCCCAGCGACAGTATGAAAATAACATAGCATCGAAAATCAAGACTGACCCGAAACTGTTGTATAGCCACATCAGGAGGAAGACAAAAGTCAAAGACCAGGTGATCAGACTGAGGACAGAAGGTGGAGAACTCACAAGAAATGATCAGGAGGTATGTGAGGAGCTAAACAAGAGATTTAAGGAAGGTTTTACAGTAGAGACAGGAAGGGCTCTGGGAAGACAGCACAGAAGGGAACATCAAGAGGGAATATACCAAGTGTTGGATGACATACGAACAACCGAGGAGGAGGTGCAGAAGCTGCTAAGTGACCTTGATACCTCAAAGGCGATGGGACCGGACATCTCCCCATGGGTCCTTAGAGAAGGAGCAGAGATGCTGTGTGTGCCCCTAACCACAATCTTCAACACATCCCTTGAAACTGGGCAACTACCTGAGAAATGGAAGACAGCAAATGTAGTCCCCATATTTAAGAAAGGAAACAGAAAAGAGGCACTGAACTGCAGACCTGTGTCTCTGACATGTATTGTGTGCAAAGTCATGGAGAAGATCATCAGGAGGAGAGTGGTGGAACACCTGGAACGGAACAAGATTATAAATGAAAACCAGCATGGGTTCATGGAAGGCAAATCCTGTGTCACAAACCTTCTGGAGTTTTATGACAAGGTAACAGAAGTAAGACACGAGAGAGAGGGGTGGGTTGATTGCTTTTTCCTAGACTGCAGGAAGGCCTTTGACACAGTTCCCCACAAGAGATTAGTGTAGAAGCTGGAGGATCAGGCACATATAACAGGGAGGGCACTGCAATGGATCAGGGAATACCTGACAGGGAGGCAACAGCGAGTCATGGTACGTGAAGAGGTATCACAGTGGGCACCTGTGGAGAGCGGGGTCCCACAGGGGTCAATTCTAGGACCAGTGCTATTTTTGATATATGCGAACGACATGATGGAAGAAATAGACTCTGAAGTGTCCCTATTCGCAGATGATGTGAAGCTGATGAGAAGAATTAAATCGGATGAGGATGAGGCAGGGCTGCAAAGAGACGTGGACAGGCTGGACATGTAGTCCAGAAACTGGCTTCTTGAATTCAACCCTGCCAAATGCAAAGTCATGAAGATTGGGGAGGGGCAAAGAAGACCGTAGACAGAGTATAGGCTAGTTGGACAAAGACTACAGACCTCACTCAGGGAGAAAGACCTTGGGGTGACCATAACACCGAGCACGTCACCGGAGGCACACATCAACCAAATAACTGCTGCAGCATACGGGCTGCAGCAGGCCCATACTGGAGTATGCAGCACCAGTCTGGAACTCACACCTGGTCAAGCACGTCAAGAAGTTAGAGAAAGTACAAAGGTTTGCAACAAGGCTAGTCCCAGAACTCAGGGGAATGTCGTACGAGGAAAGGTTGAGGGAAATCGAACTGACGACACTGGAGGACAGAAGGGTCAGGAGAGACCTGATAACGACATACAAGATACTGCGGGGAATAGACAAGGTGGACAGAGATACTATGTTCCAGAGAGGGGACACAGGGACAAGGGCTCACAACTGGAAGCTGAAGACTCAGAAGAGTCACAGGGACGTTAGGAAGTATTTCTTGAGTCATAGAGTCGTAAAGAAGTGGAATATCCTAGCAAGTGAAGTAGTGGAGGCAGGAACCATACATAGTTTTAAGAAGAGGTATGACAAAGCTCATGGAACAGAGAGGACCTAGTAGCGACCAGTGAAAAGGCGGGGCCAGGAGCTATGACTCGACCCTTGCAACCACAATTAGGTGAGTACGCACACACATACTGCATGAGGCTCCAGTAAACTTCAAAATAATAAAAAAAATAATCTCCCTTACACTATCGTCTTTTTTTAAACAAAAGCCATCAAGGCAGGAAGCTCGCCCCCCCCCCTTCCCTCCATTACGAATAAACCTGCCGCACCTTATATTTAACAAGGAAGACCCATATCTTACCAGCCACGACTCCTTCAGTCAGAGACTACGTAAGGTATAACTTCGGGTGCAGCGAGCAAGGAAGAAGTTGCAAGACTTACAATGAACTTTAACCTCTCAGATTATTCATTACTTTGACCTATCAGGTTATTGATCACTCTGACCTATCAGGTCACTGACCACTCTGGTCCATCAGGTTATTGAACACTCTGACCTATCAGGTCATTGAGCACTCTGACCTATCAGATTATTCATCACTCTGACCTATCAGGGTATTCATCACTCCCTTATCAGGTCATTCAGCACTCTGACCTATCAGGTTATTCGGCACTTTTTACAATTAAAAAAGTTGTACACACTCACACAGACTAACAACCTTGCACAGTCCAGAAGTCTCCTACCAGAAACTAACATCAGAATAGTAAGTAAAAATAATCTGCATTAACAACTGCCATCACTAGCTTCACAAGACTTGCCAAGAAAAGAAACACGTTTCACTCTGCGTGGAGCTTCATCATAGAGCGAAACGTTGCCCCTAGAGAAGCATGTTCTACAACCTGTTGCTCTTCTTCTCTATTGACGTTAGTTCACCACTTGGATTTTCATGGCTTCCATAAACATTAGCCTCACCAGGATATTTTACCTCACACAATCTTCTACTGGAAGAAATTATGGTGTTGGGAAAGACCACTGGGATTAGTTTAAGGTGTCCTATAGCTTGATTGTTAGAGCACTCAGGTTACACACTAAGGTCCGGGGATCGATTCCCTATACGGGTGGTAACATTTGGACGCGTTTCCTTAAGTCACCTTGCTGTCCATGTTCATCTATCAGTAAAATACCTGAGTGTTAGTCGACTGGTGTGGGTCGCATCCTGGGGACAAAACTGACCTAATTTGCCTGAAATGCTCTGCATTATAAAGGACTTTCCATATAGTAGCATGTTATTAATGTCATCTAGGCCTGTATACCTTGTACATGTAGAAATAATAATAATAATTGTTATTATCATCATTATTATTATTAGTATTATTATTATTATTAACATGCACACTAACATACACTCTGTGTGTGTGTGTGTGTGTGTGTGTGTGTGTGTGTGTGTGCACGTTAATAATAATAATTATAATATGAATGATGCTGCTGCTGCTAATAATAATAATAATAATAATAATAATCTTTATTTCTACAAGTGCATGTACAAGGTATACAGTTCTAGCTGACTATATGACATCAGCTGACATATAGAAAGCCGCTTGTTATGCTGAGCATTTCAGACAAATTAAGTCAGTTTTGTTCCAGGATGCTACCCACATGAGTCGACTAGCACGTACCGGGGATCGACCCCTAGACCACAGTGAGTCCAATTTTGCTTCTTTCACTTACTACACAAATGCGGACTTAACACAGTGGTAGACATAACACAATGGTAGACATAACACAATGCCAGATATAACACAATGGCAGATATAACACAGTGGCAGACATAACACAATGACAAACATAACACAGTGGCAGACATAACAGTGGCAAACATAACACAGTGGCAGACAAAACACAATGGCAGACATAACACAGTGGCAGACACAACACAATGGCAGATATAACACAATGACAGACATAACACAGTGGCAGACATAACACAGTGGTAGACATAACACAATGGTAGACATAACAATGCCAGATATAACACAATGGCAGATATAACACAGTGGCAGACATAACACAATGACAAACACAACACAGTGGCAGACATAACACAGTGGCAAACATAACACAATGGCAGACATAACACAATGGCAGATATAACACAGTGACAGACATAACACAGTGACAGACATAACACAGTGGCAGACATAACACAATGGCAGACATAACACAGTGGCAGACATAACACAGTGGCAGACATAACACAGTGGCTGATGAATTATGCTGTTTCCAATATTTCTGAGACGTTCTACTGCTTCGATTCTTCATCCTATTCTCAAAAGTTCTGAATAACAAGAACTGGACATACCTGGAGAGACCTGGAGAGAGTTCCGGGGGTCAACGCCCCCGCGGCCCGGTCTGTGACCAGGCCTCCTTAGGTCAGTGTCCCAGGATGCGACCCACACCAGTCGACTAACACCCAGGTACCCATTTTACTGATGGGGAACATAGACAACAGGTGGAAAGAAACACGTCCAATGTTTCTACTCTGGCTGGGAATCGAACCCAGGCCCTCGCCGTGTGAAGCGAGAGCGTTAACCACCAGGCCCCCAGAGCCCCCTAAAAAATCATAGAGATCCATAGTTCCTTCACCTCTGCCCCAGAATTATCATACAGGCTCGCCAGTTTCAAGTCTTTAATTCTACTCTGAAAATGTTGCACACAAGAGAAAATATTCACCTTATGACGATTAAGTGCTTCGTAAACTATATCCCTAAATAATTTCTTGCAATCAGCGCAAGTTACGATCATTCGCCTCTCATTCTACAGCACTTTCACTGCGCAGGAACATACCTAACTTGCAATTAAACCCTATTCTTGATTGAAATAAATATTGATCCACCGCAATCGTAAGGACATTTTTTTTTTTTTTGCAATTATTCACTCTTCAGTGAACAAAAGAAACGATCTTTTAAATTTAATACTGTTTTCACAGTGAAATTCTAGTTGGCCGTTTTCACTAAACGTAATTCAATATTAGACAAAATCGCGTACATAGTGTCCATATAGTTTCCAGCTCTCCCATTCAGTGTGCCCTAATCTTTCAACGTCGGATATTGGTATAGTGTCAGGTTGAGTGCGCGGTGCTGCACTCTAGCAACGGTGATTCAGCACACTCCTTCAGAATGCCGAATCACAGGAAGGAAATTATTTGCACCTTTACCAGTGGTCGTTGATCGTATCAGAGGCATCAATGACCTTGTGATATCGGAGACATCAATGACCTTGTGATATCAGAGGAATCAATGACCTTGTGATATCAGAGGCATCAATGACCTTGTGATATCAGAGGCATCAACGACCTTGTGATATCAGAGGCATCAATGACCTTGTGATATCAGAGGCATCAACGACCTTGTGATATCAGAGGCATCAATGACCTTGTGATATCGGAGACATCAATGACCCTGTGATATCGGAGACATCAGTGACCTAGTGATATCAGAGGCATCAATGACCTTGTAATACCAAAGACATAAAATTGGTAGAAGTGTAGGAGGGTCGAACCAGCGAAGTTGTAATTGTAGTTTAGGTGAGGAGAGAGAGAGGTGCACTCGCGGTCTCCCAGCACTCCTGGTCTCCCAACACTCGCGGTCTCCCAACACTCACGGTCTCCCAACACTCGTGGTCTCCCAGCACTCCGGG